>NW_027596130.1:0-600000 GCF_964194155.1 Cetorhinus maximus
AAATCTCACATTTCCAACAAATTCGCTGTTTGCATGATTCGCTCGTTCACTGAATCTAGAAGTTTCACCATTTCAATCAATTTCTCAATCTCCAATATTTTCTGCAGTCCAACAACATAAATAGATCTATTTCTGACAACCTACTCATTTTTCAATGTTGATTTCGCTGAAGTAAGCCTTCAATGTCTCCATTCCTAAATTTTGCAACTAATCACGTTTCTACATTCACCTGAACCTACAATTTCTCAAATTCTAACTTTATCAGCAAATGTAGTTCTATTTATCAATCAAATACTCCAATTCCACAAATCTGTTAGACGGAGCACATTTGCAGCTTCTCCGCATTCACTGCAACTTCAATTCTCCATTCCATTCAGTTTTAGAAAACCTAGCTGTCTGTATGCCAAAAAATGTCAAATATTCAGCAAATTCAAGCATTTTCTCTATCAACAGATATAACTCATTCCCAAAATGTGTAAAATCTCCCATTTTCAACAAATTCGCTATTTGCATGTTCCGCTCATTCACTGAATCTACAGGTTTCACCATTTCATTCAATTTCTCAATATCTAATATTTTCTGCAGTCCAACAACATAAATAGATCTATTTCTGACAACCTACTCACTTTTCAATGTTGGTCGCAGAACTATGCCTTCAATATCACTATATTCTTTCAACTAATTAGGTTTCTACATCCAGGAAGAACTCAGTTTCTTGTAATTAATATACTTCTGCAAGATTCCCAGCTTCTCTGCGTTGGCTACACTATCAATTTCTCTATATTTCTGAATTTAAGCAAACGTTTTTCGCAGTGGATAGCTTAATATCATTTTCTAACAATTGATAAAATTGCAGCATTTTCTCTAACTGCAGAGATTTCTCATTCTGCATTTTTGTAAAATCTCCTATTTTCACGAAATTCGCTCCTTCTCTGAATGTACAAGGTTCTTACTTTCCATCGTCCTGGCTATCTCTATTAATTTCCACTGCCGATCTAAATATGTTTCTCCATTTCTAACACTCTCAACATTTCGAGTTACTTACGATTTCTCCATTCCCTTCAGTTTTAGCAAACCTAGCTTTCTGTATCTCTCAATATGTCAAATATTAGTTATTCTGCAAATTCAAACATTTTCCCTATCAACAGATATAACTCATTCCCAAAATGAGTAAAATCTCCCATTTCCAACAAACTCACTGTTTGCATGATCTGTTCGTTCACTGAATCTACAAGTTTCACCATTTCAATCAATTTCTCAATATCCAATATTCTCTGCAGTCCAAAACATAAATAGATATATTTCTGACAACCTACTCATTTTTCAATGTTGATTTCGCTGAAGTAAGCCTTCCATATCTCCTTTCCTATATTTTGCAACTAATCACGTTTCTACATTCACCTGAACCTACAATTTCTCAATTTCTAACTTTATTAGTAAATGCAGTTCTATTTATCAATCAAATACTCCAATTCCACAAATCTGTTAGATTAAGCACATTTGGAGCTTCTCCGCATTCACTGCAACTGGAATTTCTCCATTCCCTTCAGTTTTAGCAAACCTAGCTGTCTGTATCTCAAAAAATGTGAAATATTAGTTATTCAGCAAATTCAAGCATTTTCTCTATCAACAGATATAACTCATTCCCAAAATGAGTAAAATCTCCCATTTCCAACAATTTCGCTGTTTGCATGATCCGCTCGTTCACTGAATCTACAGGTTTCACCATTTCTATCAATTTCTCAATATCCAATATTTTCTGCAGTCCAACAACATAAATATCTCTATTTCTGACAACCTACTCATTTTTCAATGTTGATTTCGCTGAAGTAAGCCTTCAATATCTCCATTCCTATTTTTTGCAGCTATTCACGTTTCTACATACAGCTCAACCTACAATTTCTCAATTTCTAACTTTATCAGCAATTGTAGTTCTATTTATCTATCAAATACACCATTTCCACAAATCTGTTAGATTAAGCACATTTGCAGCATCTCCGCATTCAAAGCAACTTCAATTTCTCCAAACCTTCAGTTTAAGCAAACCTAGCTGTCTGTATCTCTCAAAATGTCAAATATTAGTTATTCAGCAAATTCAAGCATATTCTCTATCAACAGATATAACTCATTCCCAAAATGAGTAAAATCTCCCATTGAAAACAAATTCGCTGTTTGCATGATCCGCTCGTTCACTGAATCTACAAGTTTCACCATTTCAATGAATTTCTCAATCTCCAATATTTTCTGCAGTCCAACAACATAAATAGATCCATTTATGAAAGCCTACTCATTTTTCAATGTTGATTTCGCTGAAGTAAGCCTTCCATATCTCCATTACTATTTTTTGCAACTAATCACGTTTCTACATTCACCCGAACTTACAATTTCTCAATTTCTAACTTTATCAGTAAATGTAGTTCTATTTATCTATCAAATACTCCAAATCCAGACATCTGTTAGACTAAGCACATTTGCAGCTTCTCCGCATTCACTGCAACTTCAATTTCTCCAAACCTTCAGTTTTAGTAAATCTAGCTGTCTGTAACTCTCAAAATGTCAAATATTGGTTATTCTGCAAATTCAAGCACTTTCTCTATCAGCAGATATAACTCATTCCCAAAATTAGTAAAATCTCCCATTTACAACAAATTCGCTGTTTGCATGATCCGCTCATTCACTGAATCTACAGGTTTCACCATTTCAATCAATTTCTCAATATCCAATATTTTCTGCAGTCCAACAACATAGATAGATCTATTTCAGACAACCTACTCATTTTTCAATGTTGGTCGTAGAACTATGCCTTCAATATCACCATTCCTATTTTCTTTCAACTAATCAGGATTCTACATCCAGGAAGAACTCAGTTTCTTGTAATTAATCTACTTCTGCAAGATTCCCAGCTTCTCTGCGTTGGCTACACTATCAATTTCTCTATATTTCTGAATATAAGCAAACGCGTTTCACAGTGGATAGCTTAATATCATTTTCTAACAATTGATAAAATCGGAGCATTTTCTCTAACTGCAGAGATTTCTCATTCTGCATTTTTGTAAAATCTCCTATTTTCATGAAATTCGCTTATTCTCTGAATGTACAAGGTTCTTACTTTCCATCGTCCTGGCTATCTCTACTAATTTCCACTGCCGATCTAAATATGTGTCTTCATTTCTAACACTCTCAACATTTCGAGTTACTTATGATTCACCTGAACCTACAATTTCTCAATTTCTAACTTTATCAGCAAATGTAGTTCTATTTATCTTCCAACTACTCCAATTCCACAAATCTGTTAGACTGAGCACATTTGCAGCTTCTCTGCATTCACAGCAACCTCAAGATCTCCATTCCCTTGAGTTTTAGCAAACCTAGCTGTCTGTATCTCTCCAAATGTCAATTATTAGTAATTCAGCGAGTTGATGCATTATCTCTGTCAGCAGATATAACTCATTCCCAAAATTAGTAATATCTCCCTTTTCCAACAAATTCGCTGTTTGCATGATCCGCTCGTTCACTGAATCTACAAGTTTCGCCATTTCAATCAATTTCTCAATCTCCAATATTTTCTGCAGTCCAACAACATAAATTGATGTATTTCTGACAACCTACTCATTTTTCAATGTTGATTTCGCTGAAGTAAGCCTTCAATATCTCCAATCCTATTTTTGCAACTAATCGCGTTTCTACATTCACCTGAAGCTACAATTTCTCAATTTCTAACTTTATCAGCAAATGTAGTTATATTTAAGTATCAAATACTCCAATTCCACAAATCTGTTAGACTGAGCACATTTGCAGCTTGTCCGCATTCACTGCAACTTGAATTTCACTATTCCCTTCAATTTTAGCAAACCAAGCTGTCTGTATCTCTCAAAATGTCAATTATTAGTAATTCAGCAAGTTGATGCATTTTCTCTGTCAGCAGATATAACTCATTCCCAAAATTCGTAAAATCTACCATTTCCAACAAATTCGCTATTTGCATGATCCGCTCGTTCACTGAATCTACAAATTTCACCATTTCAAACAACTTCTGAATCTCCAATATTTTCTGCAGTCCAACAACATAAATTGATGTAATTCTCACAACCTACTCATTTTTCACTGTTGATTTCGCTGAAGTAAGCCTTCAATATCTCCAATCCTATTTCTGCAACTAATCGCGTTTCTACATTCACCAGAAGCTACAATTTCTCAATTTCTAAGTTTATCAGCAAATGTAGTTCTATTAATCTATCAAATAGTCCAATTCCACAAATCTGTTAAACTGAGCACATTTGCAGCTTCTCCGCATTCACTGCAACTTGAATTTCTCTATTCCCTTCAGTTTTACCAAACCTAGCTGTCTGTATCTCTCAAAATGTCAAATATTAATTCTACAGCAAATTCAAGCATTTTCTCTATCAGCAGATATAACTCATCCCAAAATTAGTAAAATCTCCCATTTCCAATAAATTCGCTGTTTGCATGATCCTCTCGTTCACTGAATCTACAAGTTTCACCATTTCAAACAATTTCACATCTGCAGTCCAACAACATAAATTGATGTATTTCTGACAACCTAGTCATTTTTCAATGCTGATTTCGCTGAAGTATGCCTTCAATATCTCCAATCAGATTTTTGCAGCTAATCGCGTTTCTACATTCTCCTGAACCCACTATTACTCAATTTCTAACTTTATCAGCAAATGTGGTTCTATTTACCTAGAAAATACCGGAATTCCAGAAATCTGTTAGACTGAGTATATTTGCAGCTTCTAAACATTGACTGCAACTTCAATTTCTCCATTCCCTTCAGTTTTAGCAAACCTAGCTGTCTGTATCTCTCAAAATGTCAAATAGTAGCAAAGCAGCAAATTCAAGCATTTTCTCTATCAGCAGATGTAACATATTCCCAAAATTAGTAAAATCTCACATTTCCAACAAATTCGCTGTTTGCATGATTCGTTCGTTCACTGAATCTAGAAGTTTCACCATTTCAATCAATTTCTCAATCTCCAATATTTTCTGCAGTCCAACAACATAAATAGATCTATTTCTGACAACCTACTCATTTTTCAATGTTGATTTCGCTGAAGTAAGCCTTCAATGTCTCCATTCCTAAATTTTGCAACTAATCACGTTTCTACATTCACCTGAACCTACAATTTCTCAAATTCTAACTTTATTAGCAAATGTAGTTCTATTTATCAATCAAATACTCCAATTCCACAAATCTGTTAGACTGAGCACATTTGCAGCTTCTCCGCATTCACTGCAACTTCAATTTCTCCATTCCATTCAGTTTTAGAAAACCTAGCTGTCTGTATGCCAAAAACTGTCAGATATTCAGCAAATTCAAACATTTTCTCTAACAACAGATATAACCCATTCCCAAAATTAGTAAAATCTCCCATTTCCAACAAAGTCGCTATTTGCATGTTCCGCTCGTTCACTGAATCTACAGGTTTCACCATTTCATTCAATTTCTCAATATCTAATATTTTCTGCAGTCCAACAACATAAATAGATCTATTTCTGACAACCTACTCACTTTTCAATGTTGGTCGCAGAACTATGCCTTCAATATCACCATTCCTATATTCTTTCAACTAATTAGGTTTCTACATCCAGGAAGAACTCAGTTTCTTGTAATTAATATACTTCTGCAAGATTCCCAGCTTCTCTGCGTTGGCTACACTATCAATTTCTCTATATTTCTGAATTTAAGCAAACGTTTTTCAGAGTGGATAGCTTAATATCATTTTCTAACAATTGATAAAATTGCAGCATTTTCTCTAACTGCAGAGATTTCTCAATCTGCATTTTTGTAAAATCTCCTATTTTCACGAAATTCGCTCCTTCTCTGAATGTACAAGGTTCTTACTTTCCATCGTCCTGGCTATCTCTATTAATTTCCACTGCCGATCTAAATATGTTTCTCCATTTCTAACACTCTCAACATTTCGAGTTACTTACGATTTCTCCATTCCCTTCAGTTTTAGCAAACCTAGCTTTCTGTATCTCTCAATATGTCAAATATTAGTTATTCTGCAAATTCAAACATTTTCCCTATCAACAGATATAACTCATTCCCAAAATGAGTAAAATCTCCCATTTCCAACAAACTCACTGTTTGCATGATCTGTTCGTTCACTGAATCTACAAGTTTCACCATTTCAATCAATTTCTCAATATCCAATATTCTCTGCAGTCCAAAACATAAATAGATATATTTCTGACAACCTACTCATTTTTCAATGTTGATTTCGCTGAAGTAAGCCTTCCATATCTCCTTTCCTATATTTTGCAACTAATCACGTTTCTACATTCACCTGAACCTACAATTTCTCAATTTCTAACTTTATTAGTAAATGCAGTTCTATTTATCAATCAAATACTCCAATTCCACAAATCTGTTAGATTAAGCACATTTGGAGCTTCTCCGCATTCACTGCAACTGGAATTTCTCCATTCCCTTCAGTTTTAGCAAACCTAGCTGTCTGTATCTCAAAAAATGTGAAATATTAGTTATTCAGCAAATTCAAGCATTTTCTCTATCAACAGATATAACTCATTCCCAAAATGAGTAAAATCTCCCATTTCCAACAATTTCGCTGTTTGCATGATCCGCTCGTTCACTGAATCTACAGGTTTCACCATTTCTATCAATTTCTCAATATCCAATATTTTCTGCAGTCCAACAACATAAATATCTCTATTTCTGACAACCTACTCATTTTTCAATGTTGATTTCGCTGAAGTAAGCCTTCAATATCTCCATTCCTATTTTTTGCAGCTATTCACGTTTCTACATACAGCTCAACCTACAATTTCTCAATTTCTAACTTTATCAGCAATTGTAGTTCTATTTATCTATCAAATACACCATTTCCACAAATCTGTTAGATTAAGCACATTTGCAGCATCTCCGCATTCAAAGCAACTTCAATTTCTCCAAACCTTCAGTTTAAGCAAACCTAGCTGTCTGTATCTCTCAAAATGTCAAATATTAGTTATTCAGCAAATTCAAGCATATTCTCTATCAACAGATATAACTCATTCCCAAAATGAGTAAAATCTCCCATTGAAAACAAATTCGCTGTTTGCATGATCCGCTCGTTCACTGAATCTACAAGTTTCACCATTTCAATGAATTTCTCAATCTCCAATATTTTCTGCAGTCCAACAACATAAATAGATCCATTTATGAAAGCCTACTCATTTTTCAATGTTGATTTCGCTGAAGTAAGCCTTCCATATCTCCATTACTATTTTTTGCAACTAATCACGTTTCTACATTCACCCGAACTTACAATTTCTCAATTTCTAACTTTATCAGTAAATGTAGTTCTATTTATCTATCAAATACTCCAAATCCAGACATCTGTTAGACTAAGCACATTTGCAGCTTCTCCGCATTCACTGCAACTTCAATTTCTCCAAACCTTCAGTTTTAGTAAATCTAGCTGTCTGTAACTCTCAAAATGTCAAATATTGGTTATTCTGCAAATTCAAGCACTTTCTCTATCAGCAGATATAACTCATTCCCAAAATTAGTAAAATCTCCCATTTACAACAAATTCGCTGTTTGCATGATCCGCTCATTCACTGAATCTACAGGTTTCACCATTTCAATCAATTTCTCAATATCCAATATTTTCTGCAGTCCAACAACATAGATAGATCTATTTCAGACAACCTACTCATTTTTCAATGTTGGTCGTAGAACTATGCCTTCAATATCACCATTCCTATTTTCTTTCAACTAATCAGGATTCTACATCCAGGAAGAACTCAGTTTCTTGTAATTAATCTACTTCTGCAAGATTCCCAGCTTCTCTGCGTTGGCTACACTATCAATTTCTCTATATTTCTGAATATAAGCAAACGCGTTTCACAGTGGATAGCTTAATATCATTTTCTAACAATTGATAAAATCGGAGCATTTTCTCTAACTGCAGAGATTTCTCATTCTGCATTTTTGTAAAATCTCCTATTTTCATGAAATTCGCTTATTCTCTGAATGTACAAGGTTCTTACTTTCCATCGTCCTGGCTATCTCTACTAATTTCCACTGCCGATCTAAATATGTGTCTTCATTTCTAACACTCTCAACATTTCGAGTTACTTATGATTCACCTGAACCTACAATTTCTCAATTTCTAACTTTATCAGCAAATGTAGTTCTATTTATCTTCCAACTACTCCAATTCCACAAATCTGTTAGACTGAGCACATTTGCAGCTTCTCTGCATTCACAGCAACCTCAAGATCTCCATTCCCTTGAGTTTTAGCAAACCTAGCTGTCTGTATCTCTCCAAATGTCAATTATTAGTAATTCAGCGAGTTGATGCATTATCTCTGTCAGCAGATATAACTCATTCCCAAAATTAGTAATATCTCCCTTTTCCAACAAATTCGCTGTTTGCATGATCCGCTCGTTCACTGAATCTACAAGTTTCGCCATTTCAATCAATTTCTCAATCTCCAATATTTTCTGCAGTCCAACAACATAAATTGATGTATTTCTGACAACCTACTCATTTTTCAATGTTGATTTCGCTGAAGTAAGCCTTCAATATCTCCAATCCTATTTTTGCAACTAATCGCGTTTCTACATTCACCTGAAGCTACAATTTCTCAATTTCTAACTTTATCAGCAAATGTAGTTATATTTAAGTATCAAATACTCCAATTCCACAAATCTGTTAGACTGAGCACATTTGCAGCTTGTCCGCATTCACTGCAACTTGAATTTCACTATTCCCTTCAATTTTAGCAAACCAAGCTGTCTGTATCTCTCAAAATGTCAATTATTAGTAATTCAGCAAGTTGATGCATTTTCTCTGTCAGCAGATATAACTCATTCCCAAAATTCGTAAAATCTACCATTTCCAACAAATTCGCTATTTGCATGATCCGCTCGTTCACTGAATCTACAAATTTCACCATTTCAAACAACTTCTGAATCTCCAATATTTTCTGCAGTCCAACAACATAAATTGATGTAATTCTCACAACCTACTCATTTTTCACTGTTGATTTCGCTGAAGTAAGCCTTCAATATCTCCAATCCTATTTCTGCAACTAATCGCGTTTCTACATTCACCAGAAGCTACAATTTCTCAATTTCTAAGTTTATCAGCAAATGTAGTTCTATTAATCTATCAAATAGTCCAATTCCACAAATCTGTTAAACTGAGCACATTTGCAGCTTCTCCGCATTCACTGCAACTTGAATTTCTCTATTCCCTTCAGTTTTACCAAACCTAGCTGTCTGTATCTCTCAAAATGTCAAATATTAATTCTACAGCAAATTCAAGCATTTTCTCTATCAGCAGATATAACTCATCCCAAAATTAGTAAAATCTCCCATTTCCAATAAATTCGCTGTTTGCATGATCCTCTCGTTCACTGAATCTACAAGTTTCACCATTTCAAACAATTTCACATCTGCAGTCCAACAACATAAATTGATGTATTTCTGACAACCTAGTCATTTTTCAATGCTGATTTCGCTGAAGTATGCCTTCAATATCTCCAATCAGATTTTTGCAGCTAATCGCGTTTCTACATTCTCCTGAACCCACTATTACTCAATTTCTAACTTTATCAGCAAATGTGGTTCTATTTACCTAGAAAATACCGGAATTCCAGAAATCTGTTAGACTGAGTATATTTGCAGCTTCTAAACATTGACTGCAACTTCAATTTCTCCATTCCCTTCAGTTTTAGCAAACCTAGCTGTCTGTATCTCTCAAAATGTCAAATAGTAGCAAAGCAGCAAATTCAAGCATTTTCTCTATCAGCAGATGTAACATATTCCCAAAATTAGTAAAATCTCACATTTCCAACAAATTCGCTGTTTGCATGATTCGTTCGTTCACTGAATCTAGAAGTTTCACCATTTCAATCAATTTCTCAATCTCCAATATTTTCTGCAGTCCAACAACATAAATAGATCTATTTCTGACAACCTACTCATTTTTCAATGTTGATTTCGCTGAAGTAAGCCTTCAATGTCTCCATTCCTAAATTTTGCAACTAATCACGTTTCTACATTCACCTGAACCTACAATTTCTCAAATTCTAACTTTATTAGCAAATGTAGTTCTATTTATCAATCAAATACTCCAATTCCACAAATCTGTTAGACTGAGCACATTTGCAGCTTCTCCGCATTCACTGCAACTTCAATTTCTCCATTCCATTCAGTTTTAGAAAACCTAGCTGTCTGTATGCCAAAAACTGTCAGATATTCAGCAAATTCAAACATTTTCTCTAACAACAGATATAACCCATTCCCAAAATTAGTAAAATCTCCCATTTCCAACAAAGTCGCTATTTGCATGTTCCGCTCGTTCACTGAATCTACAGGTTTCACCATTTCATTCAATTTCTCAATATCTAATATTTTCTGCAGTCCAACAACATAAATAGATCTATTTCTGACAACCTACTCACTTTTCAATGTTGGTCGCAGAACTATGCCTTCAATATCACCATTCCTATATTCTTTCAACTAATTAGGTTTCTACATCCAGGAAGAACTCAGTTTCTTGTAATTAATATACTTCTGCAAGATTCCCAGCTTCTCTGCGTTGGCTACACTATCAATTTCTCTATATTTCTGAATTTAAGCAAACGTTTTTCAGAGTGGATAGCTTAATATCATTTTCTAACAATTGATAAAATTGCAGCATTTTCTCTAACTGCAGAGATTTCTCAATCTGCATTTTTGTAAAATCTCCTATTTTCACGAAATTTGCTACTTCTCTCAATGTACAAGGTTCTTACTTTCCATCGTCCTGGCTATCTCTATTAATTTCCACTGCCGATCTAAATATGTGTCTCCATTTCTAACACTCTCAACATTTCGAGTTACTTATGATTCACCTGAACCTACAATTTCTCAATTTCTAACTTTATCAGCAAATGTAGCTCTATTTATTAATCAAATACACCAATTCCACAAATCTTTTAGACTGAGCACATTTGCAGCTTCTCCGCATTCACTGCAATTTTAGTTTCTACATTCCCTTCAGTTTTAGCAAACCTAGCTGTCTGTAACTCAAAAATGTCAAATATTAGTTATTCAGCAAATTCAAGCATTTTCTCTATCAACACATATGACTCATTCCCAAAATGAGTAAAATCTTCCATTTCCAACAAATTGTCTTTTTGCATGATGCGCTCGTTCACTGAATCTACAAGTTTCACCATTTCAATCAATTTCTCAATATCCAATATTTTCTGCCGTCCAAAACATATATAGATGTATTTCTGACAACCTACTCATTTTTCAATGTTGATGTCGCTGAAGTAAGCCTTCAATAACTCTATTGCTATTTTTGCAACTAATCACGTTTCTACATTCACTCGAAACTACAATTTCTCAATTTCTAACTTTATCAGTAAATGTAGTTCTATTTGTCTATGAAATACTCCAAATCCAGAAATATGTTAGACTAAGCACAATTGCAGCTTCTCCGCATTCACTGCAACTTCAATTTCTCCATTCCCTTCAGTTTTAGCAAACCTAGCTGTCTGTATCTCTCAAAAAGTCAAATATTAGTTATTCAGCAAATTCAAATTTTTTGTCTATCAACAGATATAACTCATTCCCAAATTAGTCAAATCTCCCATTACCAACAAAATCGCTGTTTGCATGATCTGCTCGGTCACTGCATCTCCAAGTTTCACCATTTGAATCAATTTCTCAATCTCCAATATTTTCTGCAGTCCAACAACATTAATAGATCTATTTCTGACAACCTACTCATTTTTCAATGTTGATTTCGCTGAAGTAAGCCTTCAATATCTCCATTCCTATTTTTTGCAACTAATCAGGTTTCTACATTCAAATGAACCTACAATTTCTCAATTTCTAACTTTATCAGCAAATGTACTTCTATTTATCTATCAAATACTCCAAATCCACAAATCTTTTAGACTAAGCACATTTGAAGCTTCTTCGCATTCTTTGCAACTTCAATTTCTCCAAACCTTCAGTTTTAGCAAACCTAGCTGTCTGTATCTCTCAAAATGTCAACTATTAGATATTCAGCAAATTCAAGCATTTTCTCTATCAACAGATATGACTCATTCCCAAAATGAGTGAAATCTCCCATTTCCAACAAATTCGCTGTTTGCATGATCCGCTCGTTCACTGAATCTACAAGTTTCACCATTTCAATCAACTTCTCAATATCCAATATTTTCTGCATTCCAAAACGTATATAGATGTATTTCTGACAACCTACTCATTTTTCAATATTGATTTCGCTGAGGTAAGCCTTCAATACCTCTATTGCTATTTTTGCAACTAATCACGTTTCTACATTCACTCGAACCTACGATTTCTCAATTTCTAACTTTATCAGTAAATGTAGTTCTATTTATCTATCAAATACTCCAAATCCAGAAATATGTTAGACTAAGCACATTTGCAGCTTCTCCGCATTCACTGCAACTTCAATTTCTCCATTCCCTTCAGTTTTAGCAAACCTAGCTGTCTGTATCTCTCAAAATGTCAAATATTAGTTATTCAGCAAATTCAAGTTTTTTGTCTATCAACAGATATAACTCATTCCCAAAATTAGTCAAATCTCCCATTACCAACAAATTCGCTGTTTGCATGATCTGATCGGTCACTGCATCTCCAAGTTTCACCATTTCAATCAATTTCTCAATCTCCAATATTTTCTGCAGTCCAACAACATTAATAGATCTATTTCTGACAACCTACTCATTTTTCAATGTTGATTTCGCTGACGTAAGCCTTCAATATCTCCATTCCTATTTTTTGCAACTCATCAGGTTTCTACATTCAAATGAACCTACAATTTCTCAATTTCTAACTTTATCAGCAAATGTAGTTCTATTTATCTATCAAGTACTCCAAATCCACAAATCTTTTAGACTAAGCACATTTGAAGCTTCTTCGCATTCACTGCAACTTCAATTTCTCCAAACCTTCCGCTTTAGCAAACCTAGCTGTCTGTATCTCTGAAAGTGTCAAATATTAGTTATTCAGCAAATTCAAGCATTTTCTCTATCAGCAGATATAACTCATTCCCAAAATGAGTCAAATCTACCATTTCCAACAAATTCGCGGTTTGCATGATCCGCTCGTTCACTGAATCTCTAAGTTTCACCATTTCAATCAATTAACCAATCTCCAATATTTTCTGCAGTCCAACAACATTATTAGAACTATTTCTGACAACCGACACTTTTCTCAATGTTGATTTCGCTGAAGTGAGCCTTCAATATCTCCTTTCCTATTTTTTGCAACTAATCAGGTTTCTACATTCAAATGAACCTACAATTTCTCAATTTCTAACTTTATCAGCAAATGTAGTTCTATTTATCAATCAAATACTCCAATTCCACATATCCGTTAGACTGAGCACATTTGCAGCTTCTCCGCATTCACTGCAACTTCAATTTCTACATTCCCTTCAGTTTTAGCAAACCTAGCTGTCTGTATCTCAAAAATGTCAAATATTAGTTATTCAGCAAATTCAAGCATTTTCTCTATCAACACATATGACTTATTCCCAAAATGAGTAAAATCCCCCATTTACAACAAATTCGCTTTTTGCATGATGCACTCGTTCACTGAATCTACAAGTTTCACCATTTCAATCAATTTCTCAATCTGCAATATTTTCTGCAGTCCAAAACGTATATAGATGTATTTCTGACAACCTACTCATTTTTCAATGTCGATTTCGCTGAAGTAAGCCTTCAATACCTCTATTGCTATTTTTGCAACTAATCACGTTTCTACATTCACTCGAATCTACAATTTCTCAATTTCTAACTTTATTAGCAAACGTAGTTCTATTTATCAATCAAATATCCAATTCCACAAAGCTGTTAGACTGAGCACACTTGCAGCTTCTTTGCATTCACTGCAACTTCAATTTCTCCATTCCCTTCAGTTTTAGCAAACCTAGCTGTCTGTATCTCTGAAAATGTCAAATATTAGCGATTCAGCAAATTCAAGCATTTTCTCTACCAGCAGATATAACTCATTCCCAAAATGAGTAAAATCTCTCATTTCCAACAAATTCGCTGTTTGCATGATCCGCTCGTTCAGTGAATCTACATGTTGCACCATTTCAATCAATTTCTCAATATCCAATATTTTCTGCCATCCAAAACATATATAGATGTATTTCTGACAACCTACTGATTTTTAAATGTTGATTTCGCTGAAGTAAGCCTTCAATATCCCCATTCCTAAATTTTGCAACTTATCACGTTTCTACATTCACCTGAACCAACAATTTCTCAATTTCTAACTTTATTAGTAAATGTAGTTCTATTTATCAATCAAATACTCCAATTCCACATATCTGTTAGACTGAGCACATTTACAGCTTCTCCGCATTCACTGCAACTTCAATTTCTACATTCCCTTCAGTTTTAGCAAACCTAGCTGTCTGTATCTCAAAAAATGTCAAATATTAGTTATTCAGCAAATTCAAGCATTTTCTCTATCAACACATATGGCTCGTTCCCAAATTAGTCAAATCTCCCATTACCAACAAATTGGCTGTTTGCATGATCTGCTCGGTCACTGAATCTCCAAGTTTCACCATTTCAATCAATTTCTCAATCTCCAATATTTTCTGCAGTCCAACAACATTAATAGATCTATTTCTTACAACCTACTCATTTTTCAATGTTGATTTCGCTGAAGTAAGCCTTCAATACCTCTATTGCTATTTTTGCAACTAATCACGTTTCTACATTCACTCGAAACTACAATTTCTCAATTTCTAACTTTATTAGCAAACGTAGTTCTATTTATCAATCAAATACTCCAATTCCAAAAATCTGTTTGACTCAGCACATATGCAGCTTCTCCGCATTCACTGCAACTTCAATTTCTACATTCCCTTCAGTTTTAGCAAACCTAGCTGTCTGTATCTCCCGAAATGTCAAATATTGGTTATTGAGCAAATTCAAGCATTTTCTCTATCAGCAGATATAACTCATTCCCAAAATGAGTCAAATCTCCCATTTCCAACAAATTCGCTGTTTGCATGATCCGCTCGTTCACGGAAACTCCAAGTTTCACCATTTCAATCAATTTCTCAATCTCCAATATTTTCTGCAGTCCAATAACATTAATAGAACTATTTCTGACAACCTACTCATTTTTCAATGTTTATTTCGCTGAAGTGAGCCTTCAATATCTCTGTTCGTATTTTTTGCAACTAATCAGGTTTCTACATTCAAATGAACCTACAATTTCTCAATTTCTGACTTTATTAGCAAACCTAGTTCTATTTATCAATCAAATACTCCAATTCCACAAATCTGTTAGACTGAGCACACTTGCAGCTTCTCCCCATTCACTGCAACTTCAAATTCTCCATTCCCTTCAGTTATAGCAAACCTAGCTGTCTGTATCTCTCAAAATGTCAAATATTAGCGATTCAGCAAATTCAAGCATTTTCTCTACCAGCAGATATAACTCATTCCCAAAATGAGTAAAATCTCACATTTCCAACAAATTCGCCGTTTGCATGATCCGCTCGTTCACTGAATCTACAAGTTGCACCATTTCAATCAATTTCTCAATATCCAATATTTTCTGCCGTCCAAAACTTATATACATGTAATTCTGACAACCTACTCATTTTTCAATGTTGATTTCGCTGAAGTAAGCCTTCAATATCTCCATTCCTAAATTTTGCAACTAATCACGTTTCTACATTCACCTCAACCAACAATTTCTCAATTTCTAACTTTATCAGCAAATGTAGTTCTATTTATCAATCAAATACTCCAATTCCACAAATCTGTTAGACTGAGCACATTTGCAGCTTCTCCGCATTCACTGCAATTTTAGTTTCTACATTCCCTTCAGTTTTAGCAAACCTAGCTGTCTGTAACTCAAAAATGTCAAATATTAGTTATTCAGCAAATTCAAGCATTTTCTCTATCAACACATATGACTCATTCCCAAAATGAGTAAAATCTTCCATTTCCAACAAATTGTCTTTTTGCATGATGCGCTCGTTCACTGAATCTACAAGTTTCACCATTTCAATCAATTTCTCAATATCCAATATTATCTGCAGTCCAAAACGTATATAGATGTATTTCTGACAACCTACTCATTTTTCAATGTTGATGTCGCTGAAGTAAGCCTTCAATACCTCTATTGCTATTTTTGCAACTAATCACGTTTCTACATTCACTCGAAACTACAATTTCTCAATTTCTAACTTTATCAGTAAATGTAGTTCTATTTGTCTATCAAATACTCCAAATCCAGAAATATGTTAGACTGAGCACAATTGCAGCTCTCCGCATTCACTGCTACTTCAATTTCTCCAATCCCTTCAGTTTTAGCAAACCTAGCTGTCTGTATCTCTCAAAATGTCAAATATTAGTTATTCAGCAATTTCAAGTTTTTTGTCTATCAACAGATATAACTCATTCCCAAATTAGTCAAATCTCCCATTACCAACAAATTGGCTGTTTGCATGATCTGCTCGGTCACTGAATCTCCAAGATTCACCATTTCAATCAATTTCTCAATCTCCAATATTTTCTGCAGTCCAACAACATTAATAGATCTATTTCTTACAACCTACTCATTTTTCAATGTTGATTTCGCTGAAGTAAGCTTTCAATATCTCCATTCCTATTTTTTGCAACTAATCAGGTTTCTACATTCAAATGAACGTACAATTTCTCAATTTCTAACTTTATCAGCAAGTGTAGTTCTATTTATCTATCAAATACTCCAAATCCACAAATCTTTTAGACTAAGCACATTTGAAGCTTCTTCGCCTTCACTGCAAATTCAATTTCTCCAAACCTTCAGTTTTAGCAAACCTAGCTGTCTGTATCTCTCAAAATGTCAAATATTAGTTATTCAGCAAATTCAAGCATTTTCTCTATCAACAGATATGACTCATTCCCAAAATGTGTGAAATCTCCCATTTCCAACATATTCGCTGTTTGCATGATCCGCTCGTTCACTGAATCTACAAGTTTCACCATTTCAATCAACTTCTCAATATCCAATATTTTCTGCATTCCAAAACGTATATAGATGTATTTCTGACAAACTACTCATTTTTCAATATTGATTTCGCTGAGGTAAGCCTTCAATACCTCTA
This sequence comes from Cetorhinus maximus, assembly GCF_964194155.1. Classification (NCBI taxonomy): domain Eukaryota; kingdom Metazoa; phylum Chordata; class Chondrichthyes; order Lamniformes; family Cetorhinidae; genus Cetorhinus; species Cetorhinus maximus. Next base: position 17,136 of record NW_027596130.1, read on the forward strand.
TTGCTATTTTTGCAACTAATCACGTTTCTACATTCACTCGAACCTACGATTTCTCAATTTCTAACTTTATCAGTAAATGTAGTTCTATTTGTCTATCAAATACTCCAAATCCAGAAATATGTTAGACTAAGCACAACTGCAGCTTCTCCGCATTCACTGCAACTTCAATTTCTCCATTCCCTTCAGTTTTAGCAAACCTAGCTGTCTGTATCTCGCATTAAGTCAAATATTAGTTATTCAGCAAATTCAAGTTTTTTGTCTATCAACAGATATAACTCATTCCCAAATTAGTCAAATCTCCCATTACCAACAAAATCGCTGTTTGCATGATCTGCTCGGTCACTGCATCTCCAAGTTTCACCATTTCAATCAATTTCTCAATCTCCAATATTTTCTGCAGTCCAACAACATTAATAGATCTATTTCTGACCATCTACTCATTTTTCAATGTTGATTTCGCTGAAGTAAGCCTTCAATATCTCCATTCCTATTTTTTGCAACTAATCAGGTTTCTACATTCAAATGAACCTACAATTTCTCAATTTCTAACTTTATCAGCAAATGTACTTCTATTTATCTATCAAATACTCCAAATCCACAAATCTTTTAGACTAAGCACATTTGAAGCTTCTTCGCATTCTTTGCAACTTCAATTTCTCCAAACCTTCAGTTTTAGCAAACCTAGCTGTTTGTATCTCTCAAAATGACAAATATTAGCAATTCAGCAAATTCAAGCATTTTCTCTATCAGCTGATATAACTCATTCCCAAAATGAGTAAAATCTCCCATTTCCCACAAATTCGCTGTTTGCATGATCCGCTCGTTCACTGAATCTACAAGTTTCACCATTTCAATCAATTTCTCAATCTCCTATATTATCTGCAGTGCAACAACATAAATAGATATATTTCTGACAACCTACTCATTTCTCAATGTTGATTTCGCTGAAGTAAGCCTTCAATATCTCCATTCCTATCTTTTGCAACTAATCAGGTTTCTACATTCACCTGATCCTACAATTTCTCAATTTCTAACTTTATTAGCAAACGTAGTTCTATTTATCAATCAAATACTCCAATTCCACAAATCTGTTAGACTGAGCACACTTGCAGCTTCTCCCCATTCACTGCAACTTCAATTTCTCCATTCCCTTCAGTTATAGCAAACCTAGCTGTCTGTATCTCTCAAAATGTCAAATATTAGCGATTCAGCAAATTCAAGCATTTTCTCTATCAGCAGATATAACTCATTCCCAAAATGAGTAAAATCTCCCATTTCCAACAAATTCGCCGTTTGCATGATCCGCTCGTTCACTGAATCTACAAGTTGCACCATTTCAAACAATTTCTCAATATCCAATATTTTCTGCCGTCCAAAACATATATAGATGTATTTCTGACAACCTACTCATTTTTCAATGTTGATTTCGCTGAAGTAAGCCTTCAATATCTCCATTCCTAAATTTTGCAACTAATCACGTTTCTACATTCACCTCAACCAACAATTTCTCAATTTCTAACTTTATCAGCAAATGTAGTTCTATTTATCAATCAAATACTCCAATTCCACAAATCTCTTAGACTGAGCACATTTGCAGCTTCTCCGCATTCACTGCAATTTTAGTTTCTACATTCCCTTCAGTTTTAGCAAACCTAGCTGTCTGTATCCCAAATATGTCAAATATTAGTTATTCAGCAAATTCAAGCATTTTCTCTATCAACACATATGACTCATTCCCAAAATGAGTAAAATCCCCCATTTCCAACAAATTGTCTTTTTGCATGATTCGCTCGTTCACTGAATCTACAAGTTTCACCATTTCAATCAATTTCTCAATATCCAATATTTTCTGCAGTCCAAAACATATATAGATGTATTTCTGACAACCTACTCATTTATCAATGTTGATTTCGCTGAAGTAAGCCTTCAATACCTCTATTGCTATTTTTGCAACTAATCACGTTTCTACATTCACTCGAAACTACAATTTCTCAATTTCTAACTTTATCAGTAAATGTAGTTCTATTTGTCTATCAAATACTCCAAATCCAGAAATATGTTAGACTAAGCACAACTGCAGCTTCTCCGCATTCACTGCAACTTCAATTTCTCCATTCCCTTCAGTTTTAGCAAACCTAGCTGTCTGTATCTCGCATTAAGTCAAATATTAGTTATTCAGCAAATTCAAGTTTTTTGTCTATCAACAGATATAACTCATTCCCAAATTAGTCAAATCTCCCATTACCAACAAAATCGCTGTTTGCATGATCTGCTCGGTCACTGCATCTCCAAGTTTCACCATTTCAATCAATTTCTCAATCTCCAATATTTTCTGCAGTCCAACAACATTAATAGATCTATTTCTGACCATCTACTCATTTTTCAATGTTGATTTCGTTGAAGTAAGCCTTCAATATCTCCATTCCTATTTTTTGCAACTAATCAGGTTTCTACATTCAAATGAACCTACAATTTCTCAATTTCTAACTATATCAGCAAATGTAGTTCTATTTATCTATCAAATACTCCAAATCCACAAATCTTTTAGACTAAGCACATTTGAAGCTTCTTCGCATTCTTTGCAACTTCAATTTCTCCAAACCTTCAGTTTTAGCAAACCTAGCTGTTTGTATCTCTCAAAATGACAAATATTAGCAATTCAGCAAATTCAAGCATTTTCTCTATCAGCTGATATAACTCATTCCCAAAATGAGTAAAATCTCCCATTTCCAACAAATTCGCTGTTTGCATGATCCGCTCGTTCACTGAATCTACAAGTTTCACCATTTCAATCAATTTCTCAATCTGCAATATTTTCTGCATTCCAAAAAGTATATAGATGTATTTCTGACAACCTACTCATTTTTCAATATTGATTTCGCTGAGGTAAGCCTTCAATACCTCTATTGCTATTTTTGCAACTAATCACGTTTCTACATTCACTCGAACCTACGATTTCTCAATTTCTAACTTTATCAGTAAATGTAGTTCTATTTATCTATCAAATACTCCAAATCCAGAAATATGTTAGACTAAGCACATTTGCAGCTTCTCCGCATTCACTGCAACTTCAATTTCTCCATTCCCTTCAGTTTTAGCAAACCTAGCTGTCTGTATCTCTCAAAATGTCAAATATTAGTTATTCAGCAAATTCAAGTTTTTTGTCTATCGACAGATATAACTCATTCCCAAAATTAGTCAAATCTCCCATTACCAACAAATTCGCTGTTTGCATGATCTGATCGGTCACTGAATCTCCAAGTTTCACCATTTCAATCAATTTCTCAATCTCCAATATTTTCTGCACTCCAACAACATTAATAGATCTATTTCTGACAACCTACTCATTTTTCAATGTTGATTTCGCTGACGTAAGCCTTCAATATCTCCATTCCTATTTTTTGCAACTCATCAGGTTTCTACATTCAAATGAACCTACAATTTCTCAATTTCTAACTTTATCAGCAAATGTAGTTCTATTTATCTATCAAGTACTCCAAATCCACAAATCTTTTAGACTAAGCACATTTGAAGCTTCTTCGCATTCACTGCAACTTCAATTTCTCCAAACCTTCTGCTTTAGCAAACCTAGCTGTCTGTATCTCTGAAAGTGTCAAATATTAGTTATTCAGCAAATTAAAGCATTTTCTCTATCAGCAGATATAACTCATTCCCAAAATGAGTCAAATCTACCATTTCCAACAAATTCGCGGTTTGCATGATCCGCTCGTTCACTGAATCTCTAAGTTTCACCATTTCAATCAATTAACCAATCTCCAATATTTTCTGCAGTCCAACAACATTATTAGAACTATTTCTGACAACCGACACTTTTCTCAATGTTGATTTCGCTGAAGTGAGCCTTCAATATCTCCTTTCCTATTTTTTGCAACTAATCAGGTTTCTACATTCAAATGAACCTACAATTTCTCAATTTCTAACTTTATCAGCAAATGTAGTTCTATTTATCAATCAAATACTCCAATTCCACATATCCGTTAGACTGAGCACATTTGCAGCTTCTCCGCATTCACTGCAACTTCAATTTCTACATTCCCTTCAGTTTTAGCAAACCTAGCTGTCTGTATCTCAAAAATGTCAAATATTAGTTATTCAGCAAATTCAAGCATTTTCTCTATCAACACATATGACTTATTCCCAAAATGAGTAAAATCCCCCATTTACAACAAATTCGCTTTTTGCATGATGCACTCGTTCACTGAATCTACAAGTTTCACCATTTCAATCAATTTCTCAATCTGCAATATTTTCTGCAGTCCAAAACGTATATAGATGTATTTCTGACAACCTACTCATTTTTCAATGTTGATTTCGCTGAAGTAAGCCTTCAATACCTCTATTGCTATTTTTGCAACTAATCACGTTTCTACATTCACTCGAATCTACAATTTCTCAATTTCTAACTTTATTAGCAAACGTAGTTCTATTTATCAATCAAATATCCAATTCCACAAAGCTGTTAGACTGAGCACACTTGCAGCTTCTTTGCATTCACTGCAACTTCAATTTCTCCATTCCCTTCAGTTTTAGCAAACCTAGCTGTCTGTATCTCTGAAAATGTCAAATATTAGCGATTCAGCAAATTCAAGCATTTTCTCTACCAGCAGATATAACTCATTCCCAAAATGAGTAAAATCTCACATTTCCAACAAATTCGCCGTTTGCATGATCCGCTCGTTCACTGAATCTACAAGTTGCACCATTTCAATCAATTTCTCAATATCCAATATTTTCTGCCGTCCAAAACATATATAGATGTATTTCTGACAACCTACTCATTTTTCAATGTTGATGTCGCTGAAGTAAGCCTTCAATATCTCCATTCCTAAATTTTGCAACTAATCACGTTTCTACATTCACTCGAAACTACAATTTCTAACTTTATCAGTAAATGTAGTTCTATTTGTCTATGAAATACTCCAAATCCAGAAATATGTTAGACTAAGCACAATTGCAGCTTCTCCGCATTCACTGCAACTTCAATTTCTCCATTCCCTTCAGTTTTAGCAAACCTAGCTGTCTGTATCTCTCAAAAAGTCAAATATTAGTTATTCAGCAAATTCAAGTTTTTTGTCTATCAACAGATATAACTCATTCCCAAAATTAGTCAAATCTCCCATTACCAACAAATTCGCTGTTTGCATGATCTGATCGGTCACTGAATCTCCAAGTTTCACCATTTCAATCAATTTCTCAATCTCCAATATATTCTGCACTCCAACAACATTAATAGATCTATTTCTGACAACCTACTCATTTTTCAATGTTGATTTCGCTGACGTAAGCCTTCAATATCTCCATTCCTATTTTTTGCAACTCATCAGGTTTCTACATTCAAATGAACCTACAATTTCTCAATTTCTAACTTTATCAACAAATGTAGTTCTATTTATCTATCAAATACTCCAAATCCACAAATCTTTTAGACTAAGCACATTTGAAGCTTCTTCGCATTCACTGCAACTTCAATTTCTCCAAACCTTCCGCTTTAGCAAACCTAGCTGTCTGTATCTCTGAAAGTGTCAAATATTAGTTATTCAGCAAATTCAAGCATTTTCTCTATCAGCAGATATAACTCATTCCCAAAATGAGTCAAATCTACCATTTCCAACAAATTCGCGGTTTGCATGATCCGCTCGTTCACTGAATCTCTAAGTTTCACCATTTCAATCAATTTCTCAATCTCCAATATTTTCTGCAGTCCAATAACATTAATAGAACTATTTCTGACAACCTACTCATTTTTCAATGTTGATTTCGCTGAAGTAAGCCTTCAATATCTCCATTCCTAAATTTTGCAACTAATCACGTTTCTACATTCACCTCAACCAACAATTTCTCAATTTCTAACTTTATCAGCAAATGTAGTTCTATTTATCAATCAAATACTCCAATTCCACAAATCTCTTAGACTGAGCACATTTGCAGCTTCTCCGCATTCACTGCAATTTTAGTTTCTACATTCCCTTCAGTTTTAGCAAACCTAGCTGTCTGTAACTCAAAAATGTCAAATATTAGTTATTCAGCAAATTCAAGCATTTTCTCTATCAACACATATGACTCATTCCCAAAATGAGTAAAATCTTCCATTTCGAACAAATTGTCTTTTTGCATGATGCGCTCATTCACTGAATCTACAAGTTTCACCATTTCAATCAATTTCTCAATATCCAATATTTTCTGCATTCCAAAACATATATAGATGTATTTCTGACAACCTACTCATTTTTCAATGTTGATGTCGCTGAAGTAAGCCTTCAATACCTCTATTGCTATTTTTGCAACTAATCACGTTTCTACATTCACTCGAAACTACAATTTCTCAATAGCTAACTTTATCAGTAAATGTAGTTCTATTTGTCTATCAAATACTCCAAATCCAGAAATATGTTAGACTAAGCACAATTGCAGCTTCTCCGCATTCACTGCAACTTCAATTTCTCCATTCCCTTCAGTTTTAGCAAACCTAGCTGTCTGTATCTCTCAAAATGTCAAATATTAGCGATTCAGCAAATTCAAGCATTTTCTCTATCAGCAGATATAACTCATTCCCAAAATGAGTAAAATCTCACATTTCCAACAAATTCGCTGTTTGCATGATCCGCTCGTTCACTGAATCTACAAGTTGCACCATTTCAATCAATTTCTCAATCTCCAATATTTTCTGCCGTCCAAAACATATATAGATGTATTTCTGACTACCTAATCATTTTTCAATATTGATTTCGCTAAAGTAAGCCTTCCATATCTCCATTCCTAAATTTTGCAACTAATCACGTTTCTACATTCACCTGAACCTACAATTTCTCAATTTCTAACTTAATCAGTAAATGTAGTTCTATTTATCTATCAAATACTCCAAATCCAAAAATCTGTAAGACTAAGCACATTTGCAGCTTCTCCGCATTCACTGCCACTTCAATTTCTCGAAACCTTCAGTTTTAGTAAATCTAGCTGTCTGTATCACTCAAAATGTCAAATATTGGTTATTGAGCAAATTCAAGCATTTTCTCTATCAGCAGATATAACTCATTCCCAAAATGAGTAAAATCTCCCATTTCCAACAAATTCGCTGTTTGCATGATACGCTCGTTCACTGAATCTCCAAGTTTCACCATTTCAATCAATTTCTCAATATCCAGTATTTTCTGCATTCCATAACATATATAGATGTATTTCTGACAACCTACTCATTTTTCAATGTTGATTTCGCTGAAGTAAGCCTTCAATATCTCCATTCCAATTTTTTGCAACTAATCAGCTTTCTACATTCAACTGAACCTACAATTTCTCAATTTCTAACTTTATTAGCAAACGTAGATCTATTTATCAATCAAATACTCCAATTCCACAAATCTGTTAGACTGAGCACATTTGCAGCTTCTCCGCATTCACTGCAACTTCAATTACTCCATTCCCTTCAGTTTTAGCAAACCTAGCTGTCTGTATCTCTGAAAATGTCAAATATTAGCGATTCAGCAAATTCAAGCATTTTCTCTATCAGCAGCTATAACTCATTCCCAAAATGAGTAAAATCTCTCATTTCCAACAAATTCGCTGTTTGCATGATCCGCTCGTTCAGGGAATCTACATGTTGCACCATTTCAATCAATTTCTCAATATCCAATATTTTCTGCCATCCAAAACATATATAGATGTATTTCTGACAACCTACTCATTTTTCAATGTTGATTTCGCTGAAGTAAGCCTTCAATATCCCCATTCCTAAATTTTGCAACTAATCACGTTTCTACATTCACCTGAACCAACAATTTCTCAATTTTTAACTTTATTAGTAAATGTAGTTCTATTTATCAATCAAATACTCCAATTCCACATATCTGTTAGACTGAGCACATTTGCAGCTTCTCCGCATTCACTGCAACTTCAATTTCTACATTCCCTTCAGTTTTAGCAAACCTAGCTGTCTGTATCTCAAAAAATGTCAAATATTAGTTATTCAGCAAATTCCAGCATTTTCTCTATCAACACATATGACTTATTCCCAAAATGAGTAAAATCCCCCATTTCCAACAAATTCGCTTTTTGCATGATGCACTCGTTCACTGAATCTACAAGTTTCACCATTTCAATCAATTTCTCAATCTGCAATATTTTCTGCAGTCCAAAACGTATATAGATGTATTTCTGACAACCTACTCATTTTTCAATGTTGATTTCGCTGAAGTAAGCCTTCAATACCTCTATTGCTATTTTTGCAACTAATCACGTTTCTACATTCACTCGAAACTGCAATTTCTCAATTTCTAACTTTATTAGCAAACGTAGTTCTATTTATCAATCAAATATCCAATTCCACAAAGCTGTTAGAGTGAGCACACTTGCAGCTTCTTTGCATTCACTGCAACTTCAATTTCTCCATTCCCTTCAGTTTTAGCAAACCTAGCTGTCTGTATCTCTCAAAATGTCAAATATTAGTTATTCAGCAAATTCAAGCATTTTCTCTATCAACAGATATGACTCATTCCCAAAATGAGTGAAATCTCCCATTTCCAACAAATTCGCTGTTTGCATGATCCGCTCGTTCACTGAATCTACAAGTTTCACCATTTCAATCAACTTCTCAATATCCAATATTTTCTGCATTCCAAAACATATATAGATGTATTTCTGACAACCTACTCATTTTTCAATGTTGATGAGGCTGAAGTAAGCCTTCAATACCTCTATTGCTATTTTTGCAACTAATCACGTTTCTACATTCACTCGAAACTACAATTTCTCAATTTCTAACTTTATCAGTAAATATAGTTCTATTTGTCTATCAAATACTCCAAAACTAGAAATATGTTAGACTAAGCACAATTGCAACTTCTCCGCATTCACTGCAACTTCAATTTCTCCATTCCCTTCAGTTTTAGAAAACCTAGCTGTCTGTATCTCTCAAAAAGTCAAATATTAGTTATTCAGCAAATTCAAGTTTTTTGTCTATCAACAGATATAACTCATTCCCAAATTAGTCAAATCTCCCATTACCAACAAAATCGCTGTTTGCATGATCTGCTCGGTCACTGCATCTCCAAGTTTCACCATTTCAATCAATTTCTCAATCTCCAATATTTTCTGCAGTCCAACAACATTAATAGATCTATTTCTGACAACCTACTCATTTTTCAATGTTGATTTCGCTGAAGTAAGCCTTCAATATCTCCATTCCTAAATTTTGCAACTAATCACGTTTCTACATTCACCTCAACCAACAGTTTCTCAATTTCTAACTTTATCAGCAAATGTAGTTCTATTTATCTATCAAATACTCCAATTCCACAAATCTGTTAGACTGAGCACACTTGCAGCTTCTCCCCATTCACTGCAACTTCAATTTCTCCATTCCCTTCAGTTATAGCAAACCTAGCTGTCTGTATCTCTCAAAATGTCAAATATTAGCGATTCAGCAAATTCAAGCATTTTCTCTATCAGCAGATATAACTCATTCCCAAAATGAGTAAAATCTCCCATTTCCAACAAATTCGCCGTTTGCATGATCCGCTCGTTCACTGAATCTACAAGTTGCACCATTTCAAACAATTTCTCAATATCCAATATTTTCTGCCGTCCAAAACATATATAGATGTATTTCTGACAACCTACTCATTTTTCAATGTTGATTTCGCTGAAGTAAGCCTTCAATATCTCCATTCCTAAATTTTGCAACTAATCACGTTTCTACATTCACCTCAACCAACAATTTCTCAATTTCTAACTTTATCAGCAAATGTAGTTCTATTTATCAATCAAATACTCCAATTCCACAAATCTCTTAGACTGAGCACATTTGCAGCTTCTCCGCATTCACTGCAATTTTAGTTTCTACATTCCCTTCAGTTTTAGCAAACCTAGCTGTCTGTATCCCAAATATGTCAAATATTAGTTATTCAGCAAATTCAAGTTTTTTGTCTATCAACAGATATAACTCATTCCCAAATTAGTCAAATCTCCCATTACCAACAAAATCGCTGTTTGCATGATCTGCTCGGTCACTGCATCTCCAAGTTTCACCATTTCAATCAATTTCTCAATCTCCAATATTTTCTGCAGTCCAACAACATTAATAGATCTATTTCTGACCATCTACTCATTTTTCAATGTTGATTTCGTTGAAGTAAGCCTTCAATATCTCCATTCCTATTTTTTGCAACTAATCAGGTTTCTACATTCAAATGAACCTACAATTTCTCAATTTCTAACTATATCAGCAAATGTAGTTCTATTTATCTATCAAATACTCCAAATCCACAAATCTTTTAGACTAAGCACATTTGAAGCTTCTTCGCATTCTTTGCAACTTCAATTTCTCCAAACCTTCAGTTTTAGCAAACCTAGCTGTTTGTATCTCTCAAAATGACAAATATTAGCAATTCAGCAAATTCAAGCATTTTCTCTATCAGCTGATATAACTCATTCCCAAAATGAGTAAAATCCCCCATTTCCCACAAATTCGCTGTTTGCATGATCCGCTCGTTCACTGAATCTACAAGTTTCACCATTTCAATCAATTTCTCAATCTCCTATATTATCTGCAGTGCAACAACATAAATAGATATATTTCTGACAACCTACTCATTTCTCAATGTTGATTTCGCTGAAGTAAGCCTTCAATATCTCCATTCCTATCTTTTGCAACTAATCAGGTTTCTACATTCACCTGATCCTACCATTTCTCAATTTCTAACTTTATTAGCAAACGTAGTTCTATTTATCAATCAAATACTCCAATTCCACAAATCTGTTAGACTGAGCACACTTGCAGCTTCTCCCCATTCACTGCAACTTCAATTTCTCCATTCCCTTCAGTTATAGCAAACCTAGCTGTCTGTATCTCTCAAAATGTCAAATATTAGCGATTCAGCAAATTCAAGCATTTTCTCTATCAGCAGATATAACTCATTCCCAAAATGAGTAAAATCTCACATTTCCAACAAATTCGCCGTTTGCATGATCCGCTCGTTCACTGAATCTACAAGTTGCACCATTTCAATCAATTTCTCAATATCCAATATTTTCTGCCGTCCAAAACATATATAGATGTATTTCTGACAACCTACTCATTTTTCAATGTTGATTTCGCTGAAGTAAGCCTTCAATATCTCCATTCCTGAATTTTGCAACTAATCACGTTTCTACATTGACCTCAACCAACAATTTCTCAATTTCTAACTTTATCAGCAAATGTAGTTCTATTTATCAATCAAATACTCCAAATCCACAAATCTCTTAGACTGAGCACATTTGCAGCTTCTCCGCATTCACTGCAATTTTAGTTTCTACATTCCCTTCAGTTTTAGCAAACCTAGCTGTCTGTATCTCAAAAATGTCAAATATTAGTTATTCAGCAAATTCAAGCATTTTCTCTATCAACACATATGGCTCGTTCCCAAATTAGTCAAATCTCCCATTACCAACAAATTGGCTGTTTGCATGATCTGCTCGGTCACTGAATCTCCAAGTTTCACCATTTCAATCAATTTCTCAATCTCCAATATTTTCTGCAGTCCAACAACATTAATAGATCTATTTCTTACAACCTACTCATTTTTCAATGTTGATTTCGCTGAAGTAAGCCTTCAATACCTCTATTGCTATTTTTGCAACTAATCACGTTTCTACATTCACTCGAAACTACAATTTCTCAATTTCTAACTTTATCAGTAAATGTAGTTCTATTTGTCTATCAAATACTCCAAATCCAGAAATATGTTAGACTGAGCACAATTGCAGCTCTCCGCATTCACTGCTACTTCAATTTCTCCAATCCCTTCAGTTTTAGCAAACCTAGCTGTCTGTATCTCTCAAAATGTCAAATATTAGTTATTCAGCAATTTCAAGTTTTTTGTCTATCAACAGATATAACTCATTCCCAAATTAGTCAAATCTCCCATTACCAACAAATTGGCTGTTTGCATGATCTGCTCGGTCACTGAATCTCCAAGATTCACCATTTCAATCAATTTCTCAATCTCCAATATTTTCTGCAGTCCAACAACATTAATAGATCTATTTCTTACAACCTACTCATTTTTCAATGTTGATTTCGCTGAAGTAAGCTTTCAATATCTCCATTCCTATTTTTTGCAACTAATCAGGTTTCTACATTCAAATGAACGTACAATTTCTCAATTTCTAACTTTATCAGCAAGTGTAGTTCTATTTATCTATCAAATACTCCAAATCCACAAATCTTTTAGACTAAGCACATTTGAAGCTTCTTCGCCTTCACTGCAAATTCAATTTCTCCAAACCTTCAGTTTTAGCAAACCTAGCTGTCTGTATCTCTCAAAATGTCAAATATTAGTTATTCAGCAAATTCAAGCATTTTCTCTATCAACAGATATGACTCATTCCCAAAATGTGTGAAATCTCCCATTTCCAACATATTCGCTGTTTGCATGATCCGCTCGTTCACTGAATCTACAAGTTTCACCATTTCAATCAACTTCTCAATATCCAATATTTTCTGCATTCCAAAACGTATATAGATGTATTTCTGACAAACTACTCATTTTTCAATATTGATTTCGCTGAGGTAAGCCTTCAATACCTCTATTGCTATTTTTGCAACTAATCACGTTTCTACATTCACTCGAACCTACGATTTCTCAATTTCTAACTTTATCAGTAAATGTAGTTCTATTTATCTATCAAATACTCCAAATCCAGAAATATGTTAGACTAAGCACATTTGCAGCTTCTCCGCATTCACTGCAACTTCAATTTCTCCATTCCCTTCAGTTTTAACAAACCTAGCTGTCTGTATCTCTCAAAATGCCAAATATTAGTTATTAAGCAAATTCAAGTTTTTTGTCTATCAACAGATATAACTCATTCCCAAAATTAGTCAAATCTCCCATTACCAACAAATTGGCTGTTTGCATGATCTGATCGGTCACTGAATCTCCAAGTTTCACCATTTCAATCAATTTCTCAATCTACAATATTTTCTGCAGTCCAAAAACATTAATAGATCTATTTCTGACAACCTACTCATTTTTCAATATTGATTTCGCTGACGTAAGCCTTCAATATCTCCATTCCTATTTTTTGCAACTAATCAGGTTTCTACATTCAAATGAACCTACAATTTCTCAATTTCTAACTTTATCAGCAAATGTAGTTCTATTTATCTATCAAATACTCCAAATCCACAAATCTTTTAGCCTAAGCACATTTGAAGCTTCTTCGCATTCACTGCAACTTCAATTTCTCCAAACCTTCCGCTTTAGCAAACCTAGCTGTTTGTATCTCTCAAAATGACAAATATTAGCGATTCAGCAAATTCAAGCATTTTCTCTATCAAGAGATATAACTCATTCCCAAAATGAGTAAAATCTCCCATTTCCCACAAATTCGAGGTTTGCATGATCCGCTCGTTCACTGAATCTCCAAGTTTCAGCATTTCAATCAATTTCTCAATCTCCTATATTATCTGCAGTGCAACAACATTAATAGATCTATTTCTGACAACCTACTCATTTCTCAATGTTGATTTCGCTGAAGTAAGCCTTTAATATCTCCATTCCTATCTTTTGCAACTAATCAGGTTTCTACATTCACCTGAACCTACAATTTCTCAATTTCTAACTTTATTAGCAAACGTAGTTCTATTTATCAATCAAATACTGCAATTCCACAAATCTGTTAGACTGAGCACACTTGCAGCTTCTCCCCATTCACTGCAACTTCAATTTCTCCATTCCCTTCAGTTATAGCAAACCTAGCTGTCTGTATCTCTCAAAATGTCAAATATTAGCGATTCAGCAAATTCAAGCATTTTCTCTATCAGCAGATATAACTCATTCCCAAAATGAGTAAAATCTCCCATTTCCAACAAATTCGCCGTTTGCATGATCCGCTCGTTCACTGAATCTACAAGTTGCACCATTTCAAACAATTACTCAATATCCAATATTTTCTGCCGTCCAAAACATATATAGATGTATTTCTGACAACCTACTCATTTTTCAATGTTGATTTCGCTGAAGTAAGCCTTCAATATCTCCATTCCTAAATTTTGCAACTAATCACGTTTCTACATTCACCTCAACCAACAATTTCTCAATTTCTAACTTTATCAGCAAATGTAGTTCTATTTATCAATCAAATACTCCAATTCCACAAATCTCTTAGACTGAGCACATTTGCAGCTTCTCCGCATACACTGCAATTTTAGTTTCTACATTCCCTTCAGTTTTAGCAAACCTAGCTGTCTGTATCTCAAAAATGTCAAATATTAGTTATTCAGCAAATTCAAGCATTTTCTCTATCAACACATATGGCTCGTTCCCAAAATGAGTAAAATCCCCCATTTCCAACAAATTGTCTTTTTGCATGATGCGCTCGTTCACTGAATCTACAAGTTTCACCATTTCAATCAATTTCTCAATATCCAATATTATCTGCAGTCCAAAACGTATATAGATGTATTTCTGACAACCTACTCATTTTTCAATGTTGATGTCGCTGAAGTAAGCCTTCAATACCTCTATTGCTATTTTTGCAACTAATCACGTTTCTACATTCACTCGAAACTACAATTTCTCAATTTCTAACTTTATCAGTAAATGTAGTTCTATTTGTCTATCAAATACTCCAAATCCAGAAATATGTTAGACTGAGCACAATTGCAGCTCTCCGCATTCACTGCTACTTCAATTTCTCCAATCCCTTCAGTTTTAGCAAACCTAGCTGTCTGTATCTCTCAAAATGTCAAATATTAGTTATTCAGCAATTTCAAGTTTTTTGTCTATCAACAGATATAACTCATTCCCAAATTAGTCAAATCTCCCATTACCAACAAATTGGCTGTTTGCATGATCTGCTCGGTCACTGAATCTCCAAGATTCACCATTTCAATCAATTTCTCAATCTCCAATATTTTCTGCAGTCCAACAACATTAATAGATCTATTTCTTACAACCTACTCATTTTTCAATGTTGATTTCGCTGAAGTAAGCTTTCAATATCTCCATTCCTATTTTTTGCAACTAATCAGGTTTCTACATTCAAATGAACGTACAATTTCTCAATTTCTAACTTTATCAGCAAGTGTAGTTCTATTTATCTATCAAATACTCCAAATCCACAAATCTTTTAGACTAAGCACATTTGAAGCTTCTTCGCCTTCACTGCAAATTCAATTTCTCCAAACCTTCAGTTTTAGCAAACCTAGCTGTCTGTATCTCTCAAAATGTCAAATATTAGTTATTCAGCAAATTCAAGCATTTTCTCTATCAACAGATATGACTCATTCCCAAAATGTGTGAAATCTCCCATTTCCAACATATTCGCTGTTTGCATGATCCGCTCGTTCACTGAATCTACAAGTTTCACCATTTCAATCAACTTCTCAATATCCAATATTTTCTGCATTCCAAAACGTATATAGATGTATTTCTGACAAACTACTCATTTTTCAATATTGATTTCGCTGAGGTAAGCCTTCAATACCTCTATTGCTATTTTTGCAACTAATCACGTTTCTACATTCACTCGAACCTACGATTTCTCAATTTCTAACTTTATCAGTAAATGTAGTTCTATTTGTCTATCAAATACTCCAAATCCAGAAATATGTTAGACTAAGCACAACTGCAGCTTCTCCGCATTCACTGCAACTTCAATTTCTCCATTCCCTTCAGTTTTAGCAAACCTAGCTGTCTGTATCTCGCATTAAGTCAAATATTAGTTATTCAGCAAATTCAAGTTTTTTGTCTATCAACAGATATAACTCATTCCCAAATTAGTCAAATCTCCCATTACCAACAAAATCGCTGTTTGCATGATCTGCTCGGTCACTGCATCTCCAAGTTTCACCATTTCAATCAATTTCTCAATCTCCAATATTTTCTGCAGTCCAACAACATTAATAGATCTATTTCTGACCATCTACTCATTTTTCAATGTTGATTTCGCTGAAGTAAGCCTTCAATATCTCCATTCCTATTTTTTGCAACTAATCAGGTTTCTACATTCAAATGAACCTACAATTTCTCAATTTCTAACTTTATCAGCAAATGTACTTCTATTTATCTATCAAATACTCCAAATCCACAAATCTTTTAGACTAAGCACATTTGAAGCTTCTTCGCATTCTTTGCAACTTCAATTTCTCCAAACCTTCAGTTTTAGCAAACCTAGCTGTTTGTATCTCTCAAAATGACAAATATTAGCAATTCAGCAAATTCAAGCATTTTCTCTATCAGCTGATATAACTCATTCCCAAAATGAGTAAAATCTCCCATTTCCCACAAATTCGCTGTTTGCATGATCCGCTCGTTCACTGAATCTACAAGTTTCACCATTTCAATCAATTTCTCAATCTCCTATATTATCTGCAGTGCAACAACATAAATAGATATATTTCTGACAACCTACTCATTTCTCAATGTTGATTTCGCTGAAGTAAGCCTTCAATATCTCCATTCCTATCTTTTGCAACTAATCAGGTTTCTACATTCACCTGATCCTACAATTTCTCAATTTCTAACTTTATTAGCAAACGTAGTTCTATTTATCAATCAAATACTCCAATTCCACAAATCTGTTAGACTGAGCACACTTGCAGCTTCTCCCCATTCACTGCAACTTCAATTTCTCCATTCCCTTCAGTTATAGCAAACCTAGCTGTCTGTATCTCTCAAAATGTCAAATATTAGCGATTCAGCAAATTCAAGCATTTTCTCTATCAGCAGATATAACTCATTCCCAAAATGAGTAAAATCTCCCATTTCCAACAAATTCGCCGTTTGCATGATCCGCTCGTTCACTGAATCTACAAGTTGCACCATTTCAAACAATTTCTCAATATCCAATATTTTCTGCCGTCCAAAACATATATAGATGTATTTCTGACAACCTACTCATTTTTCAATGTTGATTTCGCTGAAGTAAGCCTTCAATATCTCCATTCCTAAATTTTGCAACTAATCACGTTTCTACATTCACCTCAACCAACAATTTCTCAATTTCTAACTTTATCAGCAAATGTAGTTCTATTTATCAATCAAATACTCCAATTCCACAAATCTCTTAGACTGAGCACATTTGCAGCTTCTCCGCATTCACTGCAATTTTAGTTTCTACATTCCCTTCAGTTTTAGCAAACCTAGCTGTCTGTATCCCAAATATGTCAAATATTAGTTATTCAGCAAATTCAAGTTTTTTGTCTATCAACAGATATAACTCATTCCCAAATTAGTCAAATCTCCCATTACCAACAAAATCGCTGTTTGCATGATCTGCTCGGTCACTGCATCTCCAAGTTTCACCATTTCAATCAATTTCTCAATCTCCAATATTTTCTGCAGTCCAACAACATTAATAGATCTATTTCTGACCATCTACTCATTTTTCAATGTTGATTTCGTTGAAGTAAGCCTTCAATATCTCCATTCCTATTTTTTGCAACTAATCAGGTTTCTACATTCAAATGAACCTACAATTTCTCAATTTCTAACTATATCAGCAAATGTAGTTCTATTTATCTATCAAATACTCCAAATCCACAAATCTTTTAGACTAAGCACATTTGAAGCTTCTTCGCATTCTTTGCAACTTCAATTTCTCCAAACCTTCAGTTTTAGCAAACCTAGCTGTTTGTATCTCTCAAAATGACAAATATTAGCAATTCAGCAAATTCAAGCATTTTCTCTATCAGCTGATATAACTCATTCCCAAAATGAGTAAAATCCCCCATTTCCCACAAATTCGCTGTTTGCATGATCCGCTCGTTCACTGAATCTACAAGTTTCACCATTTCAATCAATTTCTCAATCTCCTATATTATCTGCAGTGCAACAACATAAATAGATATATTTCTGACAACCTACTCATTTCTCAATGTTGATTTCGCTGAAGTAAGCCTTCAATATCTCCATTCCTATCTTTTGCAACTAATCAGGTTTCTACATTCACCTGATCCTACCATTTCTCAATTTCTAACTTTATTAGCAAACGTAGTTCTATTTATCAATCAAATACTCCAATTCCACAAATCTGTTAGACTGAGCACACTTGCAGCTTCTCCCCATTCACTGCAACTTCAATTTCTCCATTCCCTTCAGTTATAGCAAACCTAGCTGTCTGTATCTCTCAAAATGTCAAATATTAGCGATTCAGCAAATTCAAGCATTTTCTCTATCAGCAGATATAACTCATTCCCAAAATGAGTAAAATCTCACATTTCCAACAAATTCGCCGTTTGCATGATCCGCTCGTTCACTGAATCTACAAGTTGCACCATTTCAATCAATTTCTCAATATCCAATATTTTCTGCCGTCCAAAACATATATAGATGTATTTCTGACAACCTACTCATTTTTCAATGTTGATTTCGCTGAAGTAAGCCTTCAATATCTCCATTCCTGAATTTTGCAACTAATCACGTTTCTACATTGACCTCAACCAACAATTTCTCAATTTCTAACTTTATCAGCAAATGTAGTTCTATTTATCAATCAAATACTCCAAATCCACAAATCTCTTAGACTGAGCACATTTGCAGCTTCTCCGCATTCACTGCAATTTTAGTTTCTACATTCCCTTCAGTTTTAGCAAACCTAGCTGTCTGTATCTCAAAAATGTCAAATATTAGTTATTCAGCAAATTCAAGCATTTTCTCTATCAACACATATGGCTCGTTCCCAAATTAGTCAAATCTCCCATTACCAACAAATTGGCTGTTTGCATGATCTGCTCGGTCACTGAATCTCCAAGTTTCACCATTTCAATCAATTTCTCAATCTCCAATATTTTCTGCAGTCCAACAACATTAATAGATCTATTTCTTACAACCTACTCATTTTTCAATGTTGATTTCGCTGAAGTAAGCCTTCAATACCTCTATTGCTATTTTTGCAACTAATCACGTTTCTACATTCACTCGAAACTACAATTTCTCAATTTCTAACTTTATCAGTAAATGTAGTTCTATTTGTCTATCAAATACTCCAAATCCAGAAATATGTTAGACTGAGCACAATTGCAGCTCTCCGCATTCACTGCTACTTCAATTTCTCCAATCCCTTCAGTTTTAGCAAACCTAGCTGTCTGTATCTCTCAAAATGTCAAATATTAGTTATTCAGCAATTTCAAGTTTTTTGTCTATCAACAGATATAACTCATTCCCAAATTAGTCAAATCTCCCATTACCAACAAATTGGCTGTTTGCATGATCTGCTCGGTCACTGAATCTCCAAGATTCACCATTTCAATCAATTTCTCAATCTCCAATATTTTCTGCAGTCCAACAACATTAATAGATCTATTTCTTACAACCTACTCATTTTTCAATGTTGATTTCGCTGAAGTAAGCTTTCAATATCTCCATTCCTATTTTTTGCAACTAATCAGGTTTCTACATTCAAATGAACGTACAATTTCTCAATTTCTAACTTTATCAGCAAGTGTAGTTCTATTTATCTATCAAATACTCCAAATCCACAAATCTTTTAGACTAAGCACATTTGAAGCTTCTTCGCCTTCACTGCAAATTCAATTTCTCCAAACCTTCAGTTTTAGCAAACCTAGCTGTCTGTATCTCTCAAAATGTCAAATATTAGTTATTCAGCAAATTCAAGCATTTTCTCTATCAACAGATATGACTCATTCCCAAAATGTGTGAAATCTCCCATTTCCAACATATTCGCTGTTTGCATGATCCGCTCGTTCACTGAATCTACAAGTTTCACCATTTCAATCAACTTCTCAATATCCAATATTTTCTGCATTCCAAAACGTATATAGATGTATTTCTGACAAACTACTCATTTTTCAATATTGATTTCGCTGAGGTAAGCCTTCAATACCTCTATTGCTATTTTTGCAACTAATCACGTTTCTACATTCACTCGAACCTACGATTTCTCAATTTCTAACTTTATCAGTAAATGTAGTTCTATTTGTCTATCAAATACTCCAAATCCAGAAATATGTTAGACTAAGCACAACTGCAGCTTCTCCGCATTCACTGCAACTTCAATTTCTCCATTCCCTTCAGTTTTAGCAAACCTAGCTGTCTGTATCTCGCATTAAGTCAAATATTAGTTATTCAGCAAATTCAAGTTTTTTGTCTATCAACAGATATAACTCATTCCCAAATTAGTCAAATCTCCCATTACCAACAAAATCGCTGTTTGCATGATCTGCTCGGTCACTGCATCTCCAAGTTTCACCATTTCAATCAATTTCTCAATCTCCAATATTTTCTGCAGTCCAACAACATTAATAGATCTATTTCTGACCATCTACTCATTTTTCAATGTTGATTTCGCTGAAGTAAGCCTTCAATATCTCCATTCCTATTTTTTGCAACTAATCAGGTTTCTACATTCAAATGAACCTACAATTTCTCAATTTCTAACTTTATCAGCAAATGTACTTCTATTTATCTATCAAATACTCCAAATCCACAAATCTTTTAGACTAAGCACATTTGAAGCTTCTTCGCATTCTTTGCAACTTCAATTTCTCCAAACCTTCAGTTTTAGCAAACCTAGCTGTTTGTATCTCTCAAAATGACAAATATTAGCAATTCAGCAAATTCAAGCATTTTCTCTATCAGCTGATATAACTCATTCCCAAAATGAGTAAAATCTCCCATTTCCCACAAATTCGCTGTTTGCATGATCCGCTCGTTCACTGAATCTACAAGTTTCACCATTTCAATCAATTTCTCAATCTCCTATATTATCTGCAGTGCAACAACATAAATAGATATATTTCTGACAACCTACTCATTTCTCAATGTTGATTTCGCTGAAGTAAGCCTTCAATATCTCCATTCCTATCTTTTGCAACTAATCAGGTTTCTACATTCACCTGATCCTACAATTTCTCAATTTCTAACTTTATTAGCAAACGTAGTTCTATTTATCAATCAAATACTCCAATTCCACAAATCTGTTAGACTGAGCACACTTGCAGCTTCTCCCCATTCACTGCAACTTCAATTTCTCCATTCCCTTCAGTTATAGCAAACCTAGCTGTCTGTATCTCTCAAAATGTCAAATATTAGCGATTCAGCAAATTCAAGCATTTTCTCTATCAGCAGATATAACTCATTCCCAAAATGAGTAAAATCTCCCATTTCCAACAAATTCGCCGTTTGCATGATCCGCTCGTTCACTGAATCTACAAGTTGCACCATTTCAAACAATTTCTCAATATCCAATATTTTCTGCCGTCCAAAACATATATAGATGTATTTCTGACAACCTACTCATTTTTCAATGTTGATTTCGCTGAAGTAAGCCTTCAATATCTCCATTCCTAAATTTTGCAACTAATCACGTTTCTACATTCACCTCAACCAACAATTTCTCAATTTCTAACTTTATCAGCAAATGTAGTTCTATTTATCAATCAAATACTCCAATTCCACAAATCTCTTAGACTGAGCACATTTGCAGCTTCTCCGCATTCACTGCAATTTTAGTTTCTACATTCCCTTCAGTTTTAGCAAACCTAGCTGTCTGTATCCCAAATATGTCAAATATTAGTTATTCAGCAAATTCAAGTTTTTTGTCTATCAACAGATATAACTCATTCCCAAATTAGTCAAATCTCCCATTACCAACAAAATCGCTGTTTGCATGATCTGCTCGGTCACTGCATCTCCAAGTTTCACCATTTCAATCAATTTCTCAATCTCCAATATTTTCTGCAGTCCAACAACATTAATAGATCTATTTCTGACCATCTACTCATTTTTCAATGTTGATTTCGTTGAAGTAAGCCTTCAATATCTCCATTCCTATTTTTTGCAACTAATCAGGTTTCTACATTCAAATGAACCTACAATTTCTCAATTTCTAACTATATCAGCAAATGTAGTTCTATTTATCTATCAAATACTCCAAATCCACAAATCTTTTAGACTAAGCACATTTGAAGCTTCTTCGCATTCTTTGCAACTTCAATTTCTCCAAACCTTCAGTTTTAGCAAACCTAGCTGTTTGTATCTCTCAAAATGACAAATATTAGCAATTCAGCAAATTCAAGCATTTTCTCTATCAGCTGATATAACTCATTCCCAAAATGAGTAAAATCCCCCATTTCCCACAAATTCGCTGTTTGCATGATCCGCTCGTTCACTGAATCTACAAGTTTCACCATTTCAATCAATTTCTCAATCTCCTATATTATCTGCAGTGCAACAACATAAATAGATATATTTCTGACAACCTACTCATTTCTCAATGTTGATTTCGCTGAAGTAAGCCTTCAATATCTCCATTCCTATCTTTTGCAACTAATCAGGTTTCTACATTCACCTGATCCTACCATTTCTCAATTTCTAACTTTATTAGCAAACGTAGTTCTATTTATCAATCAAATACTCCAATTCCACAAATCTGTTAGACTGAGCACACTTGCAGCTTCTCCCCATTCACTGCAACTTCAATTTCTCCATTCCCTTCAGTTATAGCAAACCTAGCTGTCTGTATCTCTCAAAATGTCAAATATTAGCGATTCAGCAAATTCAAGCATTTTCTCTATCAGCAGATATAACTCATTCCCAAAATGAGTAAAATCTCACATTTCCAACAAATTCGCCGTTTGCATGATCCGCTCGTTCACTGAATCTACAAGTTGCACCATTTCAATCAATTTCTCAATATCCAATATTTTCTGCCGTCCAAAACATATATAGATGTATTTCTGACAACCTACTCATTTTTCAATGTTGATTTCGCTGAAGTAAGCCTTCAATATCTCCATTCCTGAATTTTGCAACTAATCACGTTTCTACATTGACCTCAACCAACAATTTCTCAATTTCTAACTTTATCAGCAAATGTAGTTCTATTTATCAATCAAATACTCCAAATCCACAAATCTCTTAGACTGAGCACATTTGCAGCTTCTCCGCATTCACTGCAATTTTAGTTTCTACATTCCCTTCAGTTTTAGCAAACCTAGCTGTCTGTATCTCAAAAATGTCAAATATTAGTTATTCAGCAAATTCAAGCATTTTCTCTATCAACACATATGGCTCGTTCCCAAATTAGTCAAATCTCCCATTACCAACAAATTGGCTGTTTGCATGATCTGCTCGGTCACTGAATCTCCAAGTTTCACCATTTCAATCAATTTCTCAATCTCCAATATTTTCTGCAGTCCAACAACATTAATAGATCTATTTCTTACAACCTACTCATTTTTCAATGTTGATTTCGCTGAAGTAAGCCTTCAATACCTCTATTGCTATTTTTGCAACTAATCACGTTTCTACATTCACTCGAAACTACAATTTCTCAATTTCTAACTTTATCAGTAAATGTAGTTCTATTTGTCTATCAAATACTCCAAATCCAGAAATATGTTAGACTGAGCACAATTGCAGCTCTCCGCATTCACTGCTACTTCAATTTCTCCAATCCCTTCAGTTTTAGCAAACCTAGCTGTCTGTATCTCTCAAAATGTCAAATATTAGTTATTCAGCAATTTCAAGTTTTTTGTCTATCAACAGATATAACTCATTCCCAAATTAGTCAAATCTCCCATTACCAACAAATTGGCTGTTTGCATGATCTGCTCGGTCACTGAATCTCCAAGATTCACCATTTCAATCAATTTCTCAATCTCCAATATTTTCTGCAGTCCAACAACATTAATAGATCTATTTCTTACAACCTACTCATTTTTCAATGTTGATTTCGCTGAAGTAAGCTTTCAATATCTCCATTCCTATTTTTTGCAACTAATCAGGTTTCTACATTCAAATGAACGTACAATTTCTCAATTTCTAACTTTATCAGCAAGTGTAGTTCTATTTATCTATCAAATACTCCAAATCCACAAATCTTTTAGACTAAACACATTTGAAGCTTCTTCGCCTTCACTGCAACTTCAATTTCTCCAAACCTTCAGTTTTAGCAAACCTAGCTGTCTGTATCTCTCAAAATGTCAAATATTAGATATTCAGCAAATTCAAGCATTTTCTCTATCAACAGATATGACTCATTCGCAAAATGAGTGAAATCTCCCATTTCCAACAAATTCGTTGTTTGCATGATCCGCTCGTTCACTGAATCTACAAGTTTCACCATTTCAATCAACTTCTCAATATCCAATATTTTCTGCAGTCGAAAACATAAATAGATGTGTTTCTGAAAACCTACTCATTTTTCAAAGTTGATTTCGCTGAAGTAAGCCTTCACTATCTCCATTCCTAAATTGTGCAACTAATCACGTTTCTACATTCACCTGAAACTACAATTTCTCAATTTCTAACTTTATTAGCAAATGTAGGTCTATTTATCAATCAAATACTCCAATTCCATAAATCTGTTTGACTGAGCACATATGCATCTTCTCCGCATTCACTGCAACTTGAATTTCTACATTCCCTTCAGCTTTAGCAAACCTAGCTGTCTGTATCTCCCGAAATGTCAAATATTGGTTATTGAGCAAATTCAAGCATTTTTTCTATCAGCAGATATAACTCATTCCCAAAATGAGTAAAATCTCACATTTCCAACAAATTCGCTGCTTGCACGATCCGCTCGTTCACAGATTCTACAAGTTGCACCATTTCAATCAATTTCTCAATATCCAATATTTTCTGCCGTCCAAAACATATATAGATGTATTTCTGACAACCTACTCATTTTTCAATGTTGATTTTGCTGAAGTAAGCCTTCAATATCTCCATTCCTAAATTATGCAACTAATCACGTTTCTACATTCACCTGAACCAACAATTTCTCAATTTCTAACTTTATTAGCAAGTGTAGTTCTATTTATCAATCAAATACTCCATTTCCACAAATCTGTTAGACTGACCACATTTGCAGCTTCTCCGCATTCACTGCAACTTCAATTTCTCCATTCCCTTCAGCTTTAGCAAACCTAGCTGTCTGTATCTCGCAAAAAGTCAAATATTCGTTATTCAGCAAATTCAAGTTTTTTGTCTATCAACAGATATAACTCATTCCCAAATTAGTCAAATCTCCCATTACCAACAAAATCGCTGTTTGCATGATCTGCTCGATCACTGCATCTCCAAGTTTCACCATTTCAATCAATTTCTCAATCTCCAATATTTTCTGCAGTCCAACAACATTAATAGATCTATTTCTGACCATCTACTCATTTTTCAATGTTGATTTCGCTGAAGTAAGCCTTCAATATCTCCATTCCTATTTTTTGCAACTAATCAGGTTTCTACATTCAAATGAACCTACAATTTCTCAATTTCTAACTTTATCAGCAAATGTACTTCTATTTATCTATCAAATACTCCAAATCCACAAATCTTTTAGACTAAGCACATTTGAAGCTTCTTCGCATTCTTTGCAACTTCAATTTCTCCAAACCTTCAGTTTTAGCAAACCTAGCTGTTTGTATCTCTCAAAATGACAAATATTAGCAATTCAGCAAATTCAAGCATTTTCTCTATCAGCTGATATAACTCATTCCCAAAATGAGTAAAATCTCCCATTTCCCACAAATTCGCTGTTTGCATGATCCGCTCGTTCACTGAATCTACAAGTTTCACCATTTCAATCAATTTCTCAATCTCCTATATTATCTGCAGTGCAACAACATAAATAGATATATTTCTGACAACCTACTCATTTCTCAATGTTGATTTCGCTGAAGTAAGCCTTCAATATCTCCATTCCCATTTTTTGCAACTAATCAGGTTTCTACATTCACCTGAATCTACAATTTCTCAATTTCTAACTTTATTAGAAAACGTAGTTCTATTTATCAATCAAATACTCCAATTCCACAAATCTGTTAGACTGAGCACACTTGCAGCTTCTCCCCATTCACTGCAACTTCAATTTCTCCATTCCCTTCAGTTATAGCAAACCTAGCTGTCTGTATCTCTCAAAATGTCAAATATTAGCGATTCAGCAAATTCAAGCATTTTCTCTATCAGCAGATATAACTCATTCCCAAAATGAGTAAAATCTCACATTTCCAACAAATTCGCCGTTTGCATGATCCGCTCGTTCACTGAATCTACAAGTTGCACCATTTCAATCAATTTCTCAATATCCAATATTTTCTGCCGTCCAAAACATATATAGATGTATTTCTGACAACCTACTCATTTTTCAATGTTGATTTCGCTGAAGTAAGCCTTCAATATCTCCATTCCTAAATTTTGCAACTAATCACGTTTCTACATTCACCTCAACCAACAATTTCTCAATTTCTAACTTTATCAGCAAATGTAGTTCTATTTATCAATCAAATACTCCAATTCCACAAATCTCTTAGACTGAGCACATTTGCAGCTTCTCCGCATTCACTGCAATTTTAGTTTCTACATTCCCTTCAGTTTTAGCAAACCTAGCTGTCTGTATCTCAAAAATGTCAAATATTAGTTATTCAGCAAATTCAAGCATTTTCTCTATCAACACATATGGCTCGTTCCCAAAATGAGTAAAATCCCCCATTTCCAACAAATTGTCTTTTTGCATGATGCGCTCGTTCACTGAATCTACAAGTTTCACCATTTCAATCAATTTCTCAATATCCAATATTTTCTGCAGTCCAAAACGTATATAGATGTATTTCTGACAACCTACTCATTTTTCAATGTTGATGTCGCTGAAGTAAGCCTTCAATACCTCTATTGCTATTTTTGCAACTAATCACGTTTCTACATTCACTCGAAACTACAATTTCTCAATTTCTAACTTTATCAGTAAATGTAGTTCTATTTGTCTATCAAATACTCCAAATCCAGAAATATGTTAGACTAAGCACAATTGCAGCTCTCCGCATTCACTGCAACTTCAATTTCTCCAATCCCTTCAGTTTTAGCAAACCTAGCTGTCTGTATCTCTCAAAATGTCAAATATTAGTTATTCAGCAAATTCAAGTTTTTTGTCTATGAACAGATATAACTCATTCCCAAATTAGTCAATTCTCCCATTACCAACAAAATCGCTGTTTGCATGATCTGCTCGGTCACTGCATCTACAAGTTTCACCATTTCAATCAATTTCTCAATCTCCAATATTTTCTGCAGTCCAACAACATTAATAGATCTATTTCTGACCATCTACTCATTTTTCAATGTTGATTTCGCTGAAGTAAGCCTTCAATATCTCCATTCCTATTTTTTGCAACTAATCAGGTTTCTACATTCAAATGAACCTACAATTTCTCAATTTCTAACTTTATCAGCAAATGTAGTTCTATTTATCTATCAAATACTCCAAATCCACAAATCTTTTAGACTAAGCACATTTGAAGCTTCTTCGCATTCTTTGCAACTTCAATTTCTCCAAACCTTCAGTTTTAGCAAACCTAGCTGTTTCTATCTCTCAAAATGACAAATATTAGCAATTCAGCAAATTCAAGCATTTTCTCGATCAGCTGATATAACTCATTCCCAAAATGAGTAAAATCTCCCATTTCCCACAAATTCGCTGTTTGCATGATCCGCTCGTTCACTGAATCTACAAGTTTCACCATTTCAATCAATTTCTCAATCTCCTATATTATCTGCAGTGCAACAACATAAATAGATATATTTCTGACAACCTACTCATTTCTCAATGTTGATTTCGCTGAAGTAAGCCTTCAATATCTCCATTCCTATCTTTTGCAACTAATCAGGTTTCTACATTCACCTGATCCTACAATTTCTCAATTTCTAACTTTATTAGCAAACGTAGTTCTATTTATCAATCAAATACTCCAATTCCACAAATCTGTTAGACTGAGCACACTTGCAGCTTCTCCTATATTCACTGCAACTTCAATTTCTCCATTCCCTTCAGTTATAGCAAACCTAGCTGTCTGTATCTCTCAAAATGTCAAATATTAGCGATTCAGCAAATTCAAGCATTTTCTCTATCAGCAGATATAACTCATTCCCAAAATGAGTAAAATCTCCCATTTCCAACAAATTCGACGTTTGCATGATCCGCTCGTTCACTGAATCTACAAGTTGCACCATTTCAAACAATTTCTCAATATCCAATATTTTCTGCCGTCCAAAGCATATATAGATGTATTTCTGACAACCTACTCATTTTTCAATGTTGATTTCGCTGAAGTAAGCCTTCAATATCTCCATTCCTAAATTTTGCAACTAATCACGTTTCTACATTCACCTCAACCAACAATTTCTCAATTTCTAACTTTATCAGCAAATGTAGTTCTATTTATCAATCAAATACTCCAATTCCACAAATCTCTTAGACTGAGCACATTTGCAGCTTCTCCGCATTCACTGCAATTTTAGTTTCGACATTCCCTTCAGTTTGAGCAAACCTAGCTGTCTGTATCCCAAATATGTCAAATATTAGTTATTCAGCAAATTCAAGCATTTTCTCTATCAACACATATGACTCATTCCCAAAATGAGTAAAATCCCCCATTTCCAACAAATTGTCTTTTTGCATGATTCGCTCGTTCACTGAATCTACAAGTTTCACCATTTCAATCAATTTCTCAATATCCAATATTTTCTGCAGTCCAAAACATATATAGATGTATTTCTGACAACCTACTCATTTATCAATGTTGATTTCGCTGAAGTAAGCCTTCAATACCTCTATTGCTATTTTTGCAACTAATCACGTTTCTACATTCACTCGAAACTACAATTTCTCAATTTCTAACTTTATCAGTAAATGTAGTTCTATTTGTCTATCAAATACTCCAAATCCAGAAATATGTTAGACTAAGCACAACTGCAGCTTCTCCGCATTCACTGCAACTTCAATTTCTCCATTCCCTTCAGTTTTAGCAAACCTAGCTGTCTGTATCTCGCATTAAGTCAAATATTAGTTATTCAGCAAATTCAAGTTTTTTGTCTATCAACAGATATAACTCATTCCCAAATTAGTCAAATCTCCCATTACCAACAAAATCGCTGTTTGCATGATCTGCTCGATCACTGCATCTCCAAGTTTCACCATTTCAATCAATTTCTCAATCTCCAATATTTTCTGCAGTCCAACAACATTAATAGATCTATTTCTGACCATCTACTCATTTTTCAATGTTGATTTCGCTGAAGTAAGCCTTCAATATCTCCATTCCTATTTTTTGCAACTAATCAGGTTTCTACATTCAAATGAACCTACAATTTCTCAATTTCTAACTTTATCAGCAAATGTACTTCTATTTATCTATCAAATACTCCAAATCCACAAATCTTTTAGACTAAGCACATTTGAAGCTTCTTCGCATTCTTTGCAACTTCAATTTCTCCAAACCTTCAGTTTTAGCAAACCTAGCTGTTTGTATCTCTCAAAATGACAAATATTAGCAATTCAGCAAATTCAAGCATTTTCTCTATCAGCTGATATAACTCATTCCCAAAATGAGTAAAATCTCCCATTTCCCACAAATTCGCTGTTTGCATGACCCGCTCGTTCACTGAATCTACAAGTTTCACCATTTCAATCAATTTCTCAATCTCCTATATTATCTGCAGTGCAACAACATAAATAGATATATTTCTGACAACCTACTCATTTCTCAATGTTGATTTCGCTGAAGTAAGCCTTCAATATCTCCATTCCTATCTTTTGCAACTAATCAGGTTTCTACATTCACCTGATCCTACAATTTCTCAAT
The DNA here is from genome assembly GCF_964194155.1 of Cetorhinus maximus. Classification (NCBI taxonomy): domain Eukaryota; kingdom Metazoa; phylum Chordata; class Chondrichthyes; order Lamniformes; family Cetorhinidae; genus Cetorhinus; species Cetorhinus maximus. Next base: position 46,735 of record NW_027596130.1, read on the forward strand.
TTCTAACTTTATTAGCAAACGTAGTTCTATTTATCAATCAAATACTCCAATTCCACAAATCTGTTAGACTGAGCACACTTGCAGCTTCTCCCCATTCACTGCAACTTCAATTTCTCCATTCCCTTCAGTTATAGCAAACCTAGCTGACTGTATCTCTCAAAATGTCAAATATTAGCGATTCAGCAAATTCAAGCATTTTCTCTATCAGCAGATATAACTCATTCCCAAAATGAGTAAAATCTCCCATTTCCAACAAATTCGCCGTTTGCATGATCCGCTCGTTCACTGCATCTCCAAGTTTCACCATTTCAATCAATTTCTCAATCTCCAATATTTTCTGCAGTCCAACAACATTAATAGATCTATTTCTGACCATCTACTCATTTTTCAATGTTGATTTCGCTGAAGTAAGCCTTCAATATCTCCATTCCTATTTTTTGCAACTAATCAGGTTTCTACATTCAAATGAACCTACAATTTCTCAATTTCTAACTTTATCAGCAAATGTAGTTCTATTTATCTATCAAATACTCCAAATCCACAAATCTTTTAGACTAAGCACATTTGAAGCTTCTTCGCATTCTTTGCAACTTCAATTTCTCCAAACCTTCAGTTTTAGCAAACCTAGCTGTTTGTATCTCTCAAAATGACAAATATTAGCAATTCAGCAAATTCAAGCATTTTCTCTATCAGCTGATATAACTCATTCCCAAAATGAGTAAAATCTCCCATTTCCCACAAATTCGCTGTTTGCATGATCCGCTCGTTCACTGAATCTACAAGTTTCACCATTTCAATCAATTTCTCAATCTCCTATATTATCTGCAGTGCAACAACATAAATAGATATATTTCTGACAACCTACTCATTTCTCAATGTTGATTTCGCTGAAGTAAGCCTTCAATATCTCCATTCCCATTTTTTGCAACTAATCAGGTTTCTACATTCACCTGAATCTACAATTTCTCAATTCCTAACTTTATTAGCAAACGTAGTTCTATTTATCAATCAAATACTCCAATTCCACAGATCTGTTAGACTGAGCACACTTGCAGCTTCTCCCCATTCACTGCAACTTCAATTTCTCCATTCCCTTCAGTTATAGCAAACCTAGCTGTCTGTATCTCTCAAAATGTCAAATATTAGCGATTCAGCAAATTCAAGCATTTTCTCTATCAGCAGATATAACTCATTCCCAAAATAAGTAAAATCTCACATTTCCAACAAATTCGCCGTTTGCATGATCCGCTCGTTCACTGAATCTACAAGTTGCACCATTTCAATCAATTTCTCAATATCCAATATTTTCTGCCGTCCAAAACATATATAGATGTATTTCTGACAACCTACTCATTTTTCAATGTTGATTTCGCTGAAGTAAGCCTTCAATATCTCCATTCCTGAATTTTGCAACTAATCACGTTTCTACATTCACCTCAACCAACAATTTCTCAATTTCTAACTTTATCAGCAAATGTAGTTCTATTTATCAATCAAATACTCCAATTCCACAAATCTCTTAGACTGAGCACATTTGCAGCTTCTCCGCATTCACTGCAATTTTAGTTTCTACATTCCCTTCAGTTTTAGCAAACCTAGCTGTCTGTATCTCAAAAATGTCAAATATTAGTTATTCAGCAAATTCAAGCATTTTCTCTATCAACACATATGGCTCGTTCCCAAAATGAGTAAAATCCCCCATTTCCAACAAATTGTCTTTTTGCATGATGCGCTCGTTCACTGAATCTACAAGTTTCACCATTTCAATCAATTTCTCAATATCCAATATTTTCTGCATTCCAAAACGTATATAGATGTATTTCTGACAACCTACTCATTTTTCAATGTTGATGTCGCTGAAGTAAGCCTTCAATACCTCTATTGCTATTTTTGCAACTAATCACGTTTCTACATTCACTCGAAACTACAATTTCTCAATTTCTAACTTTATCAGTAAATGTAGTTCTATTTGTCTATCAAATACTCCAAATCCAGAAATATGTTAGACTAAGCACAATTGCAGCTCTCCGCATTCACTGCTACTTCAATTTCTCCAATCCCTTCAGTTTTAGCAAACCTAGCTGTCTGTATCTCTCAAAATGTCAAATATTAGTTATTCAGCAATTTCAAGTTTTTTGTCTATCAACAGATATAACTCATTCCCAAATTAGTCAAATCTCCCATTACCAACAAATTGGCTGTTTGCATGATCTGCTCGGTCACTGAATCTCCAAGATTCACCATTTCAATCAATTTCTCAATCTCCAATATTTTCTGCAGTCCAACAACATTAATAGATCTATTTCTTACAACCTACTCATTTTTCAATGTTGATTTCGCTGAAGTAAGCTTTCAATATCTCCATTCCTATTTTTTGCAACTAATCAGGTTTCTACATTCAAATGAACGTACAATTTCTCAATTTCTAACTTTAGCAGCAAGTGTAGTTCTATTTATCTATCAAATACTCCAAATCCACAAATCTTTTAGACTAAGCACATTTGAAGCTTCTTCGCCTTCACTGCAACTTCAATTTCTCCAAACCTTCAGTTTTAGCAAACCTAGCTGGCTGTATCTCTCAAAATGTCAAATATTAGTTATTCAGCAAATTCAAGCATTTTCTCTATCAACAGATATGACTCATTCGCAAAATGAGTGAAATCTCCCATTTCCAACAAATTCGTTGTTTGCATGATCCGCTCGTTCACTGAATCTACAAGTTTCACCATTTCAATCAACTTCTCAATATCCAATATTTTCTGCAGTCGAAAACATAAATAGATGTGTTTCTGAAAACCTACTCATTTTTCAAAGTTGATTTCGCTGAAGTAAGCCTTCACTATCTCCATTCCTAAATTGTGCAACTAATCACGTTTCTACATTCACCTGAAACTACAATTTCTCAATTTCTAACTTTATTAGCAAATGTAGGTCTATTTATCAATCAAATACTCCAATTCCATAAATCTGTTTGACTGAGCACATATGCATCTTCTCCGCATTCACTGCAACTTGAATTTCTACATTCCCTTCAGTTTTAGCAAACCTAGCTGTCTGTATCTCCCGAAATGTCAAATATTGGTTATTGAGCAAATTCAAGCATTTTTTCTATCAGCAGATATAACTCATTCCCAAAATGAGTAAAATCTCACATTTCCAACAAATTCGCTGCTTGCACGATCCGCTCGTTCACAGAATCTACAAGTTGCACCATTTCAATCAATTTCTCAATATCCAATATTTTCTGCCGTCCAAAACATATATAGATGTATTTCTGACAACCTACTCATTTTTCAATGTTGATTTTGCTGAAGTAAGCCTTCAATATCTCCATTCCTAAATTATGCAACTAATCACGTTTCTACATTCACCCGAACCAAAATTTCTCAATTTCTAACTTTATTAGCAAGTGTAGTTCTATTTATCAATCAAATACTCCATTTCCACAAATCTGTTAGACTGACCACATTTGCAGCTTCTCCGCATTCACTGCAACTTCAATTTCTCCATTCCCTTCAGCTTTAGCAAACCTAGCTGTCTGTATCTCGCAAAAAGTCAAATATTAATTATTCAGCAAATTCAAGTTTTTTGTCTATCAACAGATATAACTCATTCCCAAATTAGTCAAATCTCCCATTACCAACAAAATCGCTGTTTGCATGATCTGCTCGGTCACTGCATCTCCAAGTTTCACCATTTCAATCAATTTCTCAATCTCCAATATTTTCTGCAGTCCAACAACATTAATAGATCTATTTCTGACCATCTATTCATTTTTCAATGTTGATTTCGCTGAAGTAAGCCTTCAATATCTCCATTCCTATTTTTTGCAACTAATCAGGTTTCTACATTCAAATGAACCTACAATTTCTCAATTTCTAACTTTATCAGCAAATGTAGTTCTATTTATCTATCAAATACTCCAAATCCACAAATCTTTTAGACTAAGCACATTTGAAGCTTCTTCGCATTCTTTGCAACTTCAATTTCTCCAAACCTTCAGTTTTAGCAAACCTAGCTGTTTGTATCTCTCAAAATGACAAATATTAGCAATTCAGCAAATTCAAGCATTTTCTCTATCAGCTGATATAACTCATTCCCAAAATGAGTAAATTCTCCCATTTCCCTCAAATTCGCTGTTTGCATGATCCGCTCGTTCACTGAATCTCCAAGTTTCACCATTTCAATCAATTTCTCAATCTCCTATATTATCTGCAGTGCAACAACATAAATAGACTATTTCTGACAACCTACTCATTTCTCAATGTTGATTTCGCTGAAGTAAGCCTTCAATATCTCCATTCCTATCTTTTGCAACTAATCAGGTTTCTACATTCACCTGATCCTACAATTTCTCAATTTCTAACTTTATTAGCAAACGTAGTTCTATTTATCAATCAAATACTCCAATTCCACAAATCTGTTAGACTGAGCACACTTGCAGCTTCTCCCCATTCACTGCAACTTCAATTTCGCCATTCCCTTCAGTTATAGCAAACCTAGCTGTCTGTATCTCTCAAAATGTCAAATATTAGCGATTCAGCAAATTCAAGCATTTTCTCTATCAGCAGATATAACTCATTCCCAAAATGAGTAAAATCTCACATTTCCAACAAATTCGCCGTTTGCATGATCCGCTCGTTCACTGAATCTACAAGTTGCACCATTTCAATCAATTTCTCAATATCCAATATTTTCTGCCGTCCACAACATATATAGATGTATTTCTGACAACCTACTCATTTTTCAATGTTGATTTCGCTGAAGTAAGCCTTCAATATCTCCATTCCTAAATTTTGCAACTAATCACGTGTCTACATTCACCTCAACCAACAATTTCTCAATTTCTAACTTTATCAGCAAATGTAGTTCTATTTATCAATCAAATACTCCAAATCCACAAATCTCTTAGACTGAGCACATTTGCAGCTTCTCCGCATTCACTGCAATTTTAGTTTCTACATTCCCTTCAGTTTTAGCAAACCTAGCTGTCTGTATCTCAAAAATGTCAAATATTAGTTATTCAGCAAATTCAAGCATTTTCTCTATCAACACATATGACTCATTCCCAAAATGAGTAAAATCCCCCATTTCCAACAAATTGTCTTTTTGCATGATGCGCTCGTTCACTGAATCTACAAGTTTCACCATTTCAATCAATTTCTCAATATCCAATATTTTCTGCAGTCCAAAACATATATAGATGTATTTCTGACAACCTACTCATTTATCAATGTTGATGTCGCTGAAGTAAGCCTTCAATACCTCTATTGCTATTTTTGCAACTAATCACGTTTCTACATTCACTCGAAACTACAATTTCTCAATTTCTAACTTTATCAGTAAATGTAGTTCTATTTGTCTATCAAATACTCCAAATCCAGAAATATGTTAGACTAAGCACAATTGCAACTTCTCCGCATTCACTGCAACTTCAATTTCTCCATTCCCTTCAGTTTTAGAAAACCTAGCTGTCTGTATCTCTCAAAAAGTCAAATATTAGTTATTCAGCAAATTCAAGTTTTTTGTCTATCAACAGATATAACTCATTCCCAAATTAGTCAAATCTCCCATTACCAACAAAATCGCTGTTTGCATGATCTGCTCGGTCACTGCATCTCCAAGTTTCACCATTTCAATCAATTTCTCAATCTCCAATATTTTCTGCAGTCCAACAACATTAATAGATCTATTTCTGACAAAATACTCATTTTTCAATGTTGATTTCGCTGAAGTAAGCCTTCAATATCTCCATTCCTAAATTTTGCAACTAATCACGTTTCTACATTCACCTGAACCAACAATTTCTCAATTTCTAACTTTATTAGCAAATGTAGTTCTATTTATCAATCAAATACTCCAATTCCACAAATCTGTTCGACTGAGCATATTTGCAGCTTCTCTGAATTCACTGCAAATTCAATTTCTACATTCCCTTCAGGTTTAGCAAACCTAGCTGTCTGTATCTCAAAAATCTCAAAAATTAGTTATTCAGCAATTCAAGCATTTTCTCTATCAACACATATGACTCATTCCCAAAATGAGTAAAATCCCGCATTTCCAACAAATTCCCTTTTTGCATGATGCGCTCGTTCACTGAATCTACAAGTTTCACCATTTCAATCAATTTCTCAATATCCAATATTTTCTGCAGTCCAAAACGTATATAGATCTATTTCTGACAACCTACTCATTTTTCAATGTTGATTTCGCTGAAGTAAGTCTTCAATACCTCCATTGCAATTTTTTGCATCTAATCAGGTTTCTACATTCACCCGAACCTACAATTTCTCAATTTCTAACTTAATCAGTAAATGTAGTTCTATTTATCAATCATATACTCCAATTCCACAAATCTGTTTGACTGAGCACATTTGCATCTTCTCCGCATTCACTTCAACTTCAATTTCTACATTCCATTCAGTTTTTGCAAACCAAGCTGTCTGTAAGTCTCGAAATGTCAAATATTGGTTATTGAGCAAATTCAAGCATTTTCTCTATCAGCAGATATAACTCATTCCCAAAATGAGTCAAATCTCCCATTTCCCACAAATTCGCTGTTTTCATGATCCGCTCCTTCACTGAATCTAGAAGTTTCACCATTTCAATCAATTTCTCAATCTCCTATATTTTCTGCAATGCAACAACATAAATAGATCTATTTCTGACAACCTACTCATTTTTCAACGTTGATTTTGCTGAAGTAAGCCTTCAATATCTCCATTCCTATTTTTTGCAACTAATCAGGTTTCTACATTCACCTGAACCTACAATTTCTCAATTTCTAACTTTATTAGCAAACGTAGTTCTATTTATCAATCAAATACTCCAATTCCACAAATCTGTTAGACTGAGCACACTTGCAGCTTCTCCGCATTCACTGCAACTTCAATTTCTCCATTCCCTTCAGTTTTAGCAAACCTAGCTGACTGTATCTCTCAAAATGTCAAATATTAGCGATTCAGCAAATTCAAGCATTTTCTCTATCAGCAGATATAACTCATTCCCATAATGAGTAAAATCTCCCATTTCCAACAAATTCGCTGTTTGCACGATCCGCTCATTCACTGAATGTACAAGTTGCACCATTTCAATCAATTTCTCAATATCCAATATTTTCTGCAGTCCAAAACATATATAGATGTATTTCTGACAACCTACTCATTTATCAATATTGATTTCGCTGAAGTAAGCCTTCAATATCTCCATTCCCAAATTTTGCAACTTATCAGGTTTCTACATTCACCTGAACCTACAATTTCTCAATTTCTAACTTTATCAGTAAATGTAGTTCTATTTATCTATCAAATACTCCAAATCCAGAAATCTGTTAGACTAAGCACATTTGCAGCTTCTCCGCATTCACTGCTACTTCAATTTCTCCAAACCTTCAGTTTTAGTAAATCTAGCTGTCTGTATCTCTCAAAATGTCAAATATTGGTTATTGATCAAATTCAAGCATTTTCTCTATCAGCAGATATAACTCATTCCCAAAATGAATAAAATCTCCCATTTCCAACAAATTCGCTGTTTGCATGATCAGCTCGTTCGCTGAATCTCCAAGTTTCACCATTTCAATCAATTTCTCAATATCCAATATTTTCTGCAGTCCAAAACATATATAGATGTATTTCTGACAACCTACTCATTTTTCAATATTGATTTCGCTGAATTAAGCCTTCAATATCTGCATTCCTAAATTTTGCAACTAATCAGGTTTGTACATTCACCTGAACCTACAATTTCTCAATTTCTAACTTTATCAGCAAATGCAGTTCTATTTATCAATCAAATACTCCAATTCCACATATCTGTTAGACTGAAAACATTTGCAGCTTCTCCGCATTCACTGCAACTTCAATTTCTACATTCCCTTCAGTTTTCGGAAACCTAGCTGTCTGTATCTCTCAAAATGTCAAATATTAGCGATTCAGCAAATTCAAGCATTTTCTCTATCAGCAGATATAACTCATTCCCAAAATTAGTCAAATCTCCCATTTCCAACAAATTCGCTGTTTGCACGACCCGCTCTTTCACTGAATCTACAAGTTTCACTATTTCAATCAATTTCTCAATATCCAATATTTTCTGCAGTCCAAAACCTATATAGATGTATTTCTGACAACCTACTCATTTTTCAATGTTGATTTCGCTGAAGTAAGTCTTCAATACTTCCATTGCAATTTTTTGCAACTATTCACGTTTATACATTCACCCTACAATTTCTCAATTTATAACTTAATCAGTAAATGTAGTTCTATTTTTCTATCAAATACTCCAAATCCCGAGATCTGTCAGACTGAGCACATTTGCAGCTTCGCCGCATTCACTGCTACTTCAATTTCTCCAAACCTTCAGTTTTAGTAAATCTAGCTGTCTGTATCTCTCAAAATGTCAAATATTGGTTATTGAGCAAATTCAAGCATTTTCTCTATCAGCAGATATAACTCATTCCCAAAATGAGTAAAATCTCCCATTTCCAACAATTTCGCTGTTTGCACGATCCGCTCATTCACTGAATCTACAAGTTGCACCATTTCAATCAATTTCTCAATATCCAATATTTTCTGCAGTCCAAAACATATATAGATGTATTTCTGACAACCTACTCATTTTTCAATATTGATTTCGCTGAAGTAAGCCTTCAATATCTCCATTCCCAAATTTTGCAACTAATCACGTTTCTACATTCACCTGAACCTACAATTTCTCAATTTCTAACTTTATCAGTAAATGTAGTTCTATTTATCTATCAAATACTCCAAATCCAGAAATCTGTTAGACTAAGCACATTTGCAGCTTCTCCGCATTCACTGCTACTTCAATTTCTCCAAACCTTCAGTTTTAGTAAATCTAGCTGTCTGTATCTCTCAAAATGTCAAATATTGGTTATTGAGCAAATTCAAGCATTTTCTCTATCAGCAGATATAACTCATTCCCAAAATGAATAAAATCTCCCATTTCCAACAAATTCGCTGTTTGCATGATCCGCTCGTTCGCTGAATCTCCAAGTTTCACCATTTCAATCAATTTCTCAATCGCCAGTATTTTCTGCATTCCATAACATATATAGATGTATTTCTGACAACCTACTCATTTTTCAATGTTGATTTCGCTGAAGTAAGTCTTCAATACTTCCATTGCAATTTTTTGCAACTATTCACGTTTCTACATTCACCCGAACCTACAATTTCTCAATTTATAACTTAATCAGCAAATGTAGTTCTATTTTTCTATCAAATACTCCAAATCCAGAAATCTGTTAGACTAAGCACATTTGCAGCTTCTCCGCATTCACTGCAACTTCAATTTCACGAAACCTTCAGTTTTAGTAAATCTCGCTGTCTGTATCTCTCGATATGTCAAATATTGGTTACTGAGCAAATTCAAGCATTTTCTCTATCAGCAGATATAACTCATTCCCAAAATGAATTAATTCTCCCATTTCCAACAAATTCGCTGTTTGCATGATCCGCTCGTTCACTGAATCTACAAGTTTCACCATTTCAATCAATTTCTCAATCTCCTATATTTTCTGCAGTCCAAAACATATATAGATGTATTTCTGACAACCTACTCATTTTTCAATATTGATTTCGCTGAATTAAGCCTTCAATATCTGCATTCCTAAATTTTGCAACTAATCAGGTTTCTACATTCACCTGAACCTACAATTTCTCAATTTCTAACTTTATTAGCAAACGTAGTTCTATTTATCAATCAAATACTCCAATTCCACAAATCTGTTAGACTGAGCACACTTGCAGCTTCTCCGCATTCACTGCAACTTCAATTTCTCCATTCCCTTCAGTTTTAGCAAACCTAGCTGACTGTATCTCTCAAAATGTCAAATATTAGCGATTCAGCAAATTCAAGCATTTTCTCTATCAGCAGATATAACTCATTCCCATAATGAGTAAAATCTCCCATTTCCAACAAATTCGCTGTTTGCACGATCCGCTCATTCACTGAATGTACAAGTTGCACCATTTCAATCAATTTCTCAATATCCAATATTTTCTGCAGTCCAAAACATATATAGATGTATTTCTGACAACCTACTCATTTATCAATATTGATTTCGCTGAAGTAAGCCTTCAATATCTCCATTCCCAAATTTTGCAACTTATCAGGTTTCTACATTCACCTGAACCTACAATTTCTCAATTTCTAACTTTATCAGTAAATGTAGTTCTATTTATCTATCAAATACTCCAAATCCAGAAATCTGTTAGACTAAGCACATTTGCAGCTTCTCCGCATTCACTGCTACTTCAATTTCTCCAAACCTTCAGTTTTAGTAAATCTAGCTGTCTGTATCTCTCAAAATGTCAAATATTGGTTATTGAGCAAATTCAAGCATTTTCTCTATCAGCAGATATAACTCATTCCCAAAATGAATAAAATCTCCCATTTCCAACAAATTCGCTGTTTGCATGATCAGCTCGTTCGCTGAATCTCCAAGTTTCACCATTTCAATCAATTTCTCAATATCCAATATTTTCTGCAGTCCAAAACATATATAGATGTATTTCTGACAACCTACTCATTTTTCAATATTGATTTCGCTGAATTAAGCCTTCAATATCTGCATTCCTAAATTTTGCAACTAATCAGGTTTGTACATTCACCTGAACCTACAATTTCTCAATTTCTAACTTTATCAGCAAATGCAGTTCTATTTATCAATCAAATACTCCAATTCCACATATCTGTTAGACTGAAAACATTTGCAGCTTCTCCGCATTCACTGCAACTTCAATTTCTACATTCCCTTCAGTTTTCGGAAACCTAGCTGTCTGTATCTCTCAAAATGTCAAATATTAGCGATTCAGCAAATTCAAGCATTTTCTCTATCAGCAGATATAACTCATTCCCAAAATTAGTCAAATCTCCCATTTCCAACAAATTCGCTGTTTGCACGACCCGCTCTTTCACTGAATCTACAAGTTTCACTATTTCAATCAATTTCTCAATATCCAATATTTTCTGCAGTCCAAAACCTATATAGATGTATTTCTGACAACCTACTCATTTTTCAATGTTGATTTCGCTGAAGTAAGTCTTCAATACTTCCATTGCAATTTTTTGCAACTATTCACGTTTATACATTCACCCTACAATTTCTCAATTTATAACTTAATCAGTAAATGTAGTTCTATTTTTCTATCAAATACTCCAAATCCCGAGATCTGTCAGACTGAGCACATTTGCAGCTTCGCCGCATTCACTGCTACTTCAATTTCTCCAAACCTTCAGTTTTAGTAAATCTAGCTGTCTGTATCTCTCAAAATGTCAAATATTGGTTATTGAGCAAATTCAAGCATTTTCTCTATCAGCAGATATAACTCATTCCCAAAATGAGTAAAATCTCCCATTTCCAACAATTTCGCTGTTTGCACGATCCGCTCATTCACTGAATCTACAAGTTGCACCATTTCAATCAATTTCTCAATATCCAATATTTTCTGCAGTCCAAAACATATATAGATGTATTTCTGACAACCTACTCATTTTTCAATATTGATTTCGCTGAAGTAAGCCTTCAATATCTCCATTCCCAAATTTTGCAACTAATCACGTTTCTACATTCACCTGAACCTACAATTTCTCAATTTCTAACTTTATCAGTAAATGTAGTTCTATTTATCTATCAAATACTCCAAATCCAGAAATCTGTTAGACTAAGCACATTTGCAGCTTCTCCGCATTCACTGCTACTTCAATTTCTCCAAACCTTCAGTTTTAGTAAATCTAGCTGTCTGTATCTCTCAAAATGTCAAATATTGGTTATTGAGCAAATTCAAGCATTTTCTCTATCAGCAGATATAACTCATTCCCAAAATGAATAAAATCTCCCATTTCCAACAAATTCGCTGTTTGCATGATCCGCTCGTTCGCTGAATCTCCAAGTTTCACCATTTCAATCAATTTCTCAATCGCCAGTATTTTCTGCATTCCATAACATATATAGATGTATTTCTGACAACCTACTCATTTTTCAATGTTGATTTCGCTGAAGTAAGTCTTCAATACTTCCATTGCAATTTTTTGCAACTATTCACGTTTCTACATTCACCCGAACCTACAATTTCTCAATTTATAACTTAATCAGCAAATGTAGTTCTATTTTTCTATCAAATACTCCAAATCCAGAAATCTGTTAGACTAAGCACATTTGCAGCTTCTCCGCATTCACTGCAACTTCAATTTCACGAAACCTTCAGTTTTAGTAAATCTCGCTGTCTGTATCTCTCGATATGTCAAATATTGGTTACTGAGCAAATTCAAGCATTTTCTCTATCAGCAGATATAACTCATTCCCAAAATGAATTAATTCTCCCATTTCCAACAAATTCGCTGTTTGCATGATCCGCTCGTTCACTGAATCTACAAGTTTCACCATTTCAATCAATTTCTCAATCTCCTATATTTTCTGCAGTCCAAAACATATATAGATGTATTTCTGACAACCTACTCATTTTTCAATATTGATTTCGCTGAATTAAGCCTTCAATATCTGCATTCCTAAATTTTGCAACTAATCAGGTTTCTACATTCACCTGAACCTACAATTTCTCAATTTCTAACTTTATTAGCAAACGTAGTTCTATTTATCAATCAAATACTCCAATTCCACAAATCTGTTAGACTGAGCACACTTGCAGCTTCTCCGCATTCACTGCAACTTCAATTTCTCCATTCCCTTCAGTTTTAGCAAACCTAGCTGACTGTATCTCTCAAAATGTCAAATATTAGCGATTCAGCAAATTCAAGCATTTTCTCTATCAGCAGATATAACTCATTCCCATAATGAGTAAAATCTCCCATTTCCAACAAATTCGCTGTTTGCACGATCCGCTCATTCACTGAATGTACAAGTTGCACCATTTCAATCAATTTCTCAATATCCAATATTTTCTGCAGTCCAAAACATATATAGATGTATTTCTGACAACCTACTCATTTATCAATATTGATTTCGCTGAAGTAAGCCTTCAATATCTCCATTCCCAAATTTTGCAACTTATCAGGTTTCTACATTCACCTGAACCTACAATTTCTCAATTTCTAACTTTATCAGTAAATGTAGTTCTATTTATCTATCAAATACTCCAAATCCAGAAATCTGTTAGACTAAGCACATTTGCAGCTTCTCCGCATTCACTGCTACTTCAATTTCTCCAAACCTTCAGTTTTAGTAAATCTAGCTGTCTGTATCTCTCAAAATGTCAAATATTGGTTATTGAGCAAATTCAAGCATTTTCTCTATCAGCAGATATAACTCATTCCCAAAATGAGTAAAATCTCCCATTTCCAACAATTTCGCTGTTTGCACGATCCGCTCATTCACTGAATCTACAAGTTGCACCATTTCAATCAATTTCTCAATATCCAATATTTTCTGCAGTCCAAAACATATATAGATGTATTTCTGACAACCTACTCATTTTTCAATATTGATTTCGCTGAAGTAAGCCTTCAATATCTCCATTCCCAAATTTTGCAACTAATCACGTTTCTACATTCACCTGAACCTACAATTTCTCAATTTCTAACTTTATCAGTAAATGTAGTTCTATTTATCTATCAAATACTCCAAATCCAGAAATCTGTTAGACTAAGCACATTTGCAGCTTCTCCGCATTCACTGCTACTTCAATTTCTCCAAACCTTCAGTTTTAGTAAATCTAGCTGTCTGTATCTCTCAAAATGTCAAATATTGGTTATTGAGCAAATTCAAGCATTTTCTCTATCAGCAGATATAACTCATTCCCAAAATGAATAAAATCTCCCATTTCCAACAAATTCGCTGTTTGCATGATCCGCTCGTTCGCTGAATCTCCAAGTTTCACCATTTCAATCAATTTCTCAATCGCCAGTATTTTCTGCATTCCATAACATATATAGATGTATTTCTGACAACCTACTCATTTTTCAATGTTGATTTCGCTGAAGTAAGTCTTCAATACTTCCATTGCAATTTTTTGCAACTATTCACGTTTCTACATTCACCCGAACCTACAATTTCTCAATTTATAACTTAATCAGCAAATGTAGTTCTATTTTTCTATCAAATACTCCAAATCCAGAAATCTGTTAGACTAAGCACATTTGCAGCTTCTCCGCATTCACTGCAACTTCAATTTCACGAAACCTTCAGTTTTAGTAAATCTCGCTGTCTGTATCTCTCGATATGTCAAATATTGGTTACTGAGCAAATTCAAGCATTTTCTCTATCAGCAGATATAACTCATTCCCAAAATGAATTAATTCTCCCATTTCCAACAAATTCGCTGTTTGCATGATCCGCTCGTTCACTGAATCTACAAGTTTCACCATTTCAATCAATTTCTCAATCTCCTATATTTTCTGCAGTCCAAAACATATATAGATGTATTTCTGACAACCTACTCATTTTTCAATATTGATTTCGCTGAATTAAGCCTTCAATATCTGCATTCCTAAATTTTGCAACTAATCAGGTTTCTACATTCACCTGAACCTACAATTTCTCAATTTCTAACTTTATTAGCAAACGTAGTTCTATTTATCAATCAAATACTCCAATTCCACAAATCTGTTAGACTGAGCACACTTGCAGCTTCTCCGCATTCACTGCAACTTCAATTTCTCCATTCCCTTCAGTTTTAGCAAACCTAGCTGACTGTATCTCTCAAAATGTCAAATATTAGCGATTCAGCAAATTCAAGCATTTTCTCTATCAGCAGATATAACTCATTCCCATAATGAGTAAAATCTCCCATTTCCAACAAATTCGCTGTTTGCACGATCCGCTCATTCACTGAATGTACAAGTTGCACCATTTCAATCAATTTCTCAATATCCAATATTTTCTGCAGTCCAAAACATATATAGATGTATTTCTGACAACCTACTCATTTATCAATATTGATTTCGCTGAAGTAAGCCTTCAATATCTCCATTCCCAAATTTTGCAACTTATCAGGTTTCTACATTCACCTGAACCTACAATTTCTCAATTTCTAACTTTATCAGTAAATGTAGTTCTATTTATCTATCAAATACTCCAAATCCAGAAATCTGTTAGACTAAGCACATTTGCAGCTTCTCCGCATTCACTGCTACTTCAATTTCTCCAAACCTTCAGTTTTAGTAAATCTAGCTGTCTGTATCTCTCAAAATGTCAAATATTGGTTATTGAGCAAATTCAAGCATTTTCTCTATCAGCAGATATAACTCATTCCCAAAATGAATAAAATCTCCCATTTCCAACAAATTCGCTGTTTGCATGATCAGCTCGTTCGCTGAATCTCCAAGTTTCACCATTTCAATCAATTTCTCAATATCCAATATTTTCTGCAGTCCAAAACATATATAGATGTATTTCTGACAACCTACTCATTTTTCAATATTGATTTCGCTGAATTAAGCCTTCAATATCTGCATTCCTAAATTTTGCAACTAATCAGGTTTGTACATTCACCTGAACCTACAATTTCTCAATTTCTAACTTTATCAGCAAATGCAGTTCTATTTATCAATCAAATACTCCAATTCCACATATCTGTTAGACTGAAAACATTTGCAGCTTCTCCGCATTCACTGCAACTTCAATTTCTACATTCCCTTCAGTTTTCGGAAACCTAGCTGTCTGTATCTCTCAAAATGTCAAATATTAGCGATTCAGCAAATTCAAGCATTTTCTCTATCAGCAGATATAACTCATTCCCAAAATTAGTCAAATCTCCCATTTCCAACAAATTCGCTGTTTGCACGACCCGCTCTTTCACTGAATCTACAAGTTTCACTATTTCAATCAATTTCTCAATATCCAATATTTTCTGCAGTCCAAAACCTATATAGATGTATTTCTGACAACCTACTCATTTTTCAATGTTGATTTCGCTGAAGTAAGTCTTCAATACTTCCATTGCAATTTTTTGCAACTATTCACGTTTATACATTCACCCTACAATTTCTCAATTTATAACTTAATCAGTAAATGTAGTTCTATTTTTCTATCAAATACTCCAAATCCCGAGATCTGTCAGACTGAGCACATTTGCAGCTTCGCCGCATTCACTGCTACTTCAATTTCTCCAAACCTTCAGTTTTAGTAAATCTAGCTGTCTGTATCTCTCAAAATGTCAAATATTGGTTATTGAGCAAATTCAAGCATTTTCTCTATCAGCAGATATAACTCATTCCCAAAATGAGTAAAATCTCCCATTTCCAACAAATTCACTGTTTGCATGATCCGCTCCTTCACTGAATCTCCACGTATCACCATTTCAATCAATTTCTCAATCTCCAATATGTTCTGCCTTCCAACAACATTAATAGATCTATTTCTGACAACCTACTCATTTTTCAATGTTCATTTCGCTGAAGTAAGCCTTCAATATCTCCATTCCTAAATTTTGCAACTAATCAGTTTTCTACATTCACCTCAACCAACAATTTCTAAATTTCTAACTTTATTAGCAAATGTAGTTCTATTTATCAATCAAATATTCCAATTCAACAAATCTGTTCGACTGAGCACATTTGCAGCTTCTCCGCATTCCCTACAACTTCAATTTCTCCATTCCCTTCAGTTTTAGCAAACATAGCTGTCTGTATCTCTCAAAATGTGAAATATTAGCGATTCAGCAAATTCAAGAATTTTCTCTATCAGCAGATATAACTCATTCCCAAAACTAGTAAAATCTCCCATTTCCAATAAATTCGCTGTTTGCACGACCCGCTCGTTCACTGAATCTACAAGTTTCACCATTTCAATCAATTTCTCAATATCCAATATTTTCTGCAGTCCAAAACATATATTGATGTATTTCGGACAACCTACTCATTTTTCAATGTTGATTTCGCTGAAGTAAGCCTTCAATATCTCCATTCCTAAATTTTGCAACTAATCACGTTTCTACATTCACCTGAACCAACAATTTCTCAATTTCTAACTTTATTAGCAAATGTAGTTCTATTTATCAATCAAATACTACAATTCCACAAATCTGTTCGACTGAGCATATTTGCAGCTTCTCTGAATTCACTGCAAATTCAATTTCTACATTCCCTTCAGTTTTTGCAAACCTAGCTGTCTGTATCTCAAAAATGTCAAAAATTAGTTATTCAGCAATTCAAGCATTTTCTCTATGAACACATATGACTCCTTCCCAAAATGAGTAAAATCCCGCATTTCCAACAAATTCCCTTTTTGCATGATGCGCTCGTTCACTGAATCTACAAGTTTCACCATTTCAATCAATTTCTCAATATCCAATATTTTCTGCAGTCCAAAACGTATATAGATCTATTTCTGACAACCTACTCATTTTTCAATGTTGATTTCGCTGAAGTAAGTCTTCAATACCTCCATTGCAATTTTTTGCAACTAATCAGGTTTCAACATTCACCCGAACCTACAATTTCTCAATTTCTAACTTAATCAGTAAATGTAGTTCTATTTATCAATCATATACTCCAATTCCACAAATCTGTTTGACTGAGCACATTTGCTTCTTCTCCGCATTCACTTCAACTTCAATTTCTACATTCCATTCAGTTCTTGCAAACCTAGCTGTCTGTAAGTCTCGAAATGTCAAATATTGGTTATTGAGCAAATTCAAGCATTTTCTCTATCAGCAGATATAACTCATTCCCAAAATGAGTCAAATCTCCCATTTCCAACAAATTCGCTGTTTGCTTGATCCGCTCGTTCACTGAATCTACAAGTTCTACCATTTCAATCAATTTCTCAATCTCCAATATTTTCTGCAGTCCAACAACATTAATAGAACTATTTCTGACAACCTACTCATTTTTCAATGTTGATTTCGCTGAAGTGAGCCATCAATATCTCCATTCCTATTTTTTGCAACTAATCCGGCTTCTACATTCAAAAGAACCTACAATTTCTCAATTTCTAACTTTATCAGCAAATGTAGTTCTATTTATCTATCAAATACTCCAAATCCAGAAATCTGTTAGACTGAGCACATTTGCAGCTTCTCCGCATTCACTGCTACTTCAATTTCACCAAACCTTAAGTTTTAGCAAACCTAGCTGCTGTATCTCTCAAAATGACAAATATTAGCGATTTAGCAAAGTCAAGCATTTTCTCTATCAGCAGATATAACTCATTCCCAAAATGAGTAAAGTCTCCCATTTCCCACAAATTCGCTGTTTGCATGATCCGCGCGTTCACTGAATCTACAAGTTTCACCATTTCAATCAATTTCTCAATATCCAATATTTTCTACAGTCCAAAACATATATAGATGTATTTCTGACAACCTACTCATTTTTCAATATTGATTTCGCTGAAGAAAGCCTTCAATATCTCCATTCCTAAATTTTGCAACTAATCACGTTTCTACATTCACCTGAACCAACAATTACTCAATTTCTAACTTCATTAGCAAATGTAGTTCTATTTATCAATCAAATACTCCAATTCCACAAATCTGTTAGACTGAGCATATTTGCAGCTTCTCCGAATTCACTGCAAATTCAATTTCTACATTCCCTTCAGTTTTAGCAAACCTAGCTGTCTGTATCTCAAAAATGTCAAAAATTAGTTATTCAGCAAATTCAAGCATTTTCTCTATCAACACATATGACTCATTCCCAAAATGAGTAAAATCCCGCATTTCCAACAAATTCCCTTTTTGCATGATGCGCTCGTTCACTGAATCTACAAGTTTCACCATTTCAATCAATTTCTCAATATCCAATATTTTCTGCAGTCCAAAACGTATATAGATCTATTTCTGACAACCTACTCAGTTTTCAATGTTGACTTCGCTGAAGTAAGTCTTCAATACCTCCATTGCAATTTTTTGCAACTAATCAGGTTTCTACATTCACCCGAACCTACAATTTCTCAATTTCTAACTTAATCAGTAAATGTAGTTCTATTTATCAATCATATACTCCAATTCCACAAATCTGTTTGACTGAGCACATTTGCATCTTCTCCGCATTCACTTCAACTTCAATTTCTACATTCCATTCAGTTTTTGCAAACCTAGCTGTCTGTAAGTCTCGAAATGTCAAATATTGGTTATTGAGCAAATTCAAGCATTTTCTCTATCAGCAGATATAACTCATTCCCAAAATGAGTCAAATCTCCCATTTCCAACAAATTCGCTGTTTGCTTGATCCGCTCGTTCACTGAATCTACAAGTTCCACCATTTCAATCAATTTCTCAATCTCCAATATTTTCTGCAGTCCAACAACATTAATAGAACTATTTCTGACAACCTACTCATTTTTCAATGTTGATTTCGCTGAAGTGAGCCATCAATATCTCTATTCCTATTTTTTGCAACTAATCCGGCTTCTACATTCAAATGAACCTACAATTTCTCAATTTCTAACTTTATCAGCAAATGTAGTTCTATTTATCTATCAAATACTCCAAATCCACAAATCTGTTAGACTGAGTACATTTGCAGCTTCTCCGCATTCACTGCTACTTCAATTTCTCCAAACCTTCAGTTTTAGAAAACCTAGCTGCTGTATCTCTCAAAATGACAAATATTAGCGATTCAGCAAATTCAAGCATTTTCTCTATCAGCAGATATAACTCATTCCCAAAATGAGTAAAGTCTCCCATTTCCCACAAATTCGCTGTTTGCATGATCCGCTCGTTCACTGAATCTACAAGTTTCACCATTTCAATCAATTTCTCAATATCCAATATTTTCTGCAGTCCAAAACATATATAGATGTATTTCTGACAACCAACTCATTTTTCAATATTGATTTCGCTGAATTAAGCCTTCAAGATCTCCATTCCTATTTATTGCAACTAATCAGGTTTCTACATTCACCTGAACCTACAATTTCTCAATTTCTTACTTTATTAGCAAACGTAGTTCTATTTATCAATCAAATACTCCAATTCCACAAATCTGTTAGACTGAGCAGACTTGCAGCTTCTCCGCATTCACTGCAACTTCAATTTCTCCATTCCCTTCAGTTTTAGCAAACCTAGCTGACTGTATCTCTCAAAATGTCAAATATTAGCGATTCAGCAAATTCAAGCATTTTCTCTATGAGCAGATATAACTCATTCCCAAAATGAATAAAATCTCCCATTTCCAACAAATTCGCTGTTTGCATGATCAGCTCGTTCGCTGAATCTCCAAGTTTCACCATTTCAATCAATTTCTCAATCGCTAGTATTTTCTGCATTCCATAACATATATAGATGTATTTCTGACAACCTACTCATTTTTCAATGTTGATTTCGCTGAAGTAAGCCTTCAATATCTCCATTCCTATTTTTTGCAACTAATCAGGTTTCTACATTCAACTGAACCTGCAATTTCTCAATTTCTAACTTTATTAGCAAATGTAGTTCTATTTATCAATCAAATACTCCAATTCCACAAATCTGTTAGACTGAGCACATTTGCAGCTTCTCCACATTCACTGCAACTTCAATTTCTCCATTCCCTTCAGTTTTAGCAAACCTAGCTGCTGTATCTCTCAAAATGTCAAATATTAGCGATTCAGCAAATTCAAGCACTTTCTCTATCAGCAGATATAACTCATTCCCAAAATGAGTTAAATCTCCCATTTCCAACAAATTCGCTGTTTGCACGATCCGCTCGTACACTGAATCTACAAGTTGCACCATTTCAATCAATTTCTCAATATCCAATATTTTCTGCCGTCCAAACCATATATAGATGTATTTCTGACAACCTACTCATTTTTCAATGTTCATTTCGCTGAAGTAAGCCTTCAATATCTCCATTCCTAAATTTTGCAACTAATCAGGTTTCTACATTCACCTCAACCAACAATTTCTCAATTTCTAACTTTATTAGGAAATGTAGTTCTATTTATCAATCAAATACTCCAATTCTTCATATCTGTTAGACTGAAAACATTTGCAGCTTCTCCGCATTCACTGCAACTTCAATTTCTACATTCCCTTCAGTTTTAGGAAACCTAGCTGTCTGTAACTCTCAAAATGTCAAATATTAGCGATTCAGCAAATTCAAGCATTTTCTCTATCAGCAGTTATAACTCATTCCCAAAATTAGTAAAATCTCCCATTTCCAACAAATTCGCTGTTTGCACGACCCGCTCGTTCACTGAATCTACAAGTTTCACTATTTCAATCAATTTCTCAATATCCAATATTTTCTGCAGTCCAAAACATATATAGATGTATTTCTGACAACCTACTCATTTTTCAATGTTGATTTCGCTGAATTAAGTCTTCAATACTTCCATTGCAATTTTTTGCAACTATTCACGTTTCTACATTCACCCGAACCTACAATTTCTCAATTTATAACTTAATCAGTAAATGTAGTTCTATTTTTCTAGCAAATACTCCAAATCCAGAAATCTGTTAGACTAAGCACATTTGCAGCTTCTCCGCATTCACTGCAACTTCAATTTCACGAAACCTTCAGTTTTAGTAAATCTCGCTGTCTGTATCTCTCGAAATGTCAAATATTGGTTACTGAGCAAATTCAAGCATTTTCTCTATCAGCAGATATAACTCATTTCCAAAATGAATAAATTCTCCCATTTCCAACAAATTCGCTGTTGGCATGATCCGCTCTTTCACTGAATCTCCAAGTTTCACCATTTCAATCAATTTCTCAATCTCCAATATTTTCTGCAGTCCAGCAACATTAATACATCTATTTCTGACAACCTACTCAGTTTTCAATATTGAAATCCGCTGAAGTAAGCCTTCAATATCTCCATGCCTAAATTTTGCAACCAATCACGTTTCTACATTCAGCTGAACCTACAATTTCTCAATTTCTAACTTTATCAGTAAATGTAGTTCTATTTATCTATCAAATACTCCAAATCCAGAAATCTGTTAGACTAAGCACATTTGCAGCTTCTCCGCATTCACTGCTACTTCAATTTCTCCAAACCTTCAGTTTTAGTAAATCTAGCTGTCTGTATCTCTCAAAATGTCAAATATTGGTTATTGAGCAAATTCAAACATTTTCTCTATCAGCAGATATAACTCATTCACAAAATGAATAAAATCTCCCATTTCCACCAAATTCGCTGTTTGCATGATCCGCTCGTTCATTGAATCTCCAAGTTTCACCATTTCAATCAATTTCTCTACCGCCAGTATTTTCTGCAGTCCATAACATAAATAGATGTATTTCTGACAACCTCCTCATTTTTGAATGTTAATTTCGCTGAAGTAAGCCTTCAATATCTCCATTCCTAAATTTTGCAACTAATCACGTTTCTACATTCACCTGAACCTACAATTACTCAATATCTAACTTTATTAGCAAATGTAGTTCTATTTATCAATCAAATACTACAATTCCACAAATCTGTTAGACTGAGCACATTTGCAGCTTCTCCGCATTCAGTGCAACTTCAATTTCTCCATTCCCTTCAGCTTTAGCAAACCTAGCTGTCTGTATCTCTCAAAATGTCAAATATTAGTTATTCAGCAAATTCAAGCATTTTCTCTATCAACACATATGACTCATTCCCACAATGATTAAAATCTCCCATTTCCAACAAATTCGCTTTTTGCTTGATCCGCTCGTTCACTGAATCTGCAAGTTTCACCATTTCAATCAGTTTCTCAATCTCCTATATATTCTGCACTGCAACAACATAAATTGATCTATTTCTGACAACCTACTCATTTTTCAACGTTCTTTTCGCTGAAGTAAGTCTTCAATATCTCCATTCCTATTTTTTGCAACTAATCAGGATTCTACATTTACCTGAACCTACAATTTCTCAATTTCTTACTTTATTAGCAAACGTAGTTCTATTTATCAATCAAATACTCCAATTCCACAAATCTGTTAGACTGAGCACACTTGCAGCTTCTCCGCATTCACTGCAACTTCAATTTCTCCATTCCCTTCAGTTTTAGCAAACCTTGCTGTCGGTATCTCTCAAAATGTCAAATATTAGTTATTCAGCAAATTCAAGCATTTTCTCTATCAACGGATATGACTCATTCCCAAAATGAGTGAAATCTCCCATTTCCAAATAATTCGCTGTTTGCATGATCCGCTCGTTCACTGAATCTACAAGTTTCACCATTTCAAACAATTTCCCAATATCCAATATTTTCTGCAATCGAAAACATAAATAGATGTGTTTCTGAAAACCTACTCATTTTTCAATGTTGATTTCGCTGAAGTAAGCCTTCAATATCTCCATTCCTAAATTTTGCAACTAATCAGGATTCTACATTCACCTGAACCTACAATTTCTCAATTTCTAACTTTATTAGCAAATGCAGTTCTATTTATCAATCAAGTACTCCAATTCCACAAATCTGTTTGACTGAGCACATATGCATCTTCTCCGCATTCACTGCTACTTCAATTTCTCGAAACCTTCAGTTATAGTAAATCTAGCTGTCTGTATCTCTCAAAATGTCAAATATTGGTTATTGAGCAAATTCAAGCATTTTCTCTATCAGCAGATATAACTCATTCCCAAAATGAGTAAAATCTCCCATTTCCAACAAATTCGCAGTTTGCACGATCCGCTCGTTCACTGAATCTACAAGTTGCACCATTTCAATCAATTTCTCAATATCCAATATTTTCTGCAGTCCAAACCATATATAGATCTATTTCTGACAACCTACTCATTTTTCAATGTTGATTTCGCTGAAGTAAGTCTTCAATACCTCCATTGCAATTTTTTGCAACTAATCACGTTTCTACATTCACCCGAACCTACAATTTCTCAATTTCTAACTTAATCAGTAAACGTCGTTCTATTTATCAATCATATACTCCAATTCCACAAATCTGTTTGACTGAGCACATTTGCATCTTCTCCGCATTCACTGCAACTTCAATTTCTCCATTCCCTTCAGTTTTAGCAAACCTAGCTGCTGTATCTCTCAAAATGTCAAATATTAGCGATTCAGCAAATTCAAGCACTTTCTCTATCAGCAGATATAACTCATTCCCAAAATGAGTAAAATCTCCCATTTCCAACAAATTCGCTGTTTGCACGATCCGCTCGTACACTGAATCTACAAGTTGCACCATTTAAATCAATTTCTCAATATCCAATATTTTCTGCCGTCCAAACCATATATAGATGTATTTCTGACAACCTACTCATTTTTCAATGTTCATTTCGCTGAAGTAAGCCTTCAATATCTCCATTCCTAGATTTTGCAACTAATCAGGTTTCTACATTCACCTCAACCAACAATTTCTCAATTTCTAACTTTATTAGCAAATGTAGTTCTATTTATCAATCAAATACTCCAATTCTTCATATCTGTTAGACTGAAAACATTTGCAGCTTCTCCGCATTCACTGCAACTTCAATTTCTACATTCCCTTCAGTTTTAGGAAACCTTGCTCTCTGTAACTCTCAAAATGTCAAATATTAGCGATTCAGCAAATTCAAGCATTTTCTCTATCAGCAGATATAACTCATTCCCAAAATTAGTAAAATCTCCCATTTCCAACAAATTCGCTGTTTGCACGACCCGCTCGTTCACTGAATCTACAAGTTTCACTATTTCAATCAATTTCTCAATATCCAATATTTTCTGCAGTCCAAAACATATATAGATGTATTTCTGACAACCTACTCATTTTTCAATGTTGATTTCGCTGAAGTAAGTCTTCAATACTTCCATTGCAATTTTTTGCAACTATTCACGTTTCTAAATTCACCCGAACCTACAATTTCTCAATTTATAACTTAATCAGTAAATGTAGTTCTATTTTTCTATCAAATACTCCAAATCCAGAAATCTGTTAGACTAAGCACATTTGCAGCTTCTCCGCATTCACTGCAACTTCAATTTCATGAAACCTTCAGTTTTAGTAAATCTCGCTGTCTGTATCTCTCGAAATGTCAAATATTGGTTACTGAGCAAATTCCAGCATTTTCTCTATCAGCAGATATAACTCATTTCCAAAATGAATAAATTCTCCCATTTCCAACAAATTCGCTGTAGGCATGATCCGCTCGTTCACTGAATCTCCAAGTTTCAACATTTTAATCAATTTCTCAATCTCCAATATTTTCTGCAGTCCAGCAACATTAATACATCTATTTCTGACAACCTACTCAGTTTTCAATATTGAAATCCGCTGAAGTAAGCCTTCAATATCTCCATTCCTAAATTTTGCAACCAATCACGTTTCTACATTCAGCTGAACCTACAATTTCTCAATTTCTAACTTTATCAGTAAATGTAGTTCTATTTATCTATCAAATACTCCAAATCCAGAAATCTGTTAGACTAAGCACATTTGCAGCTTCTCCGCATTCACTGCTACTTCAATTTCTCCAAACCTTCAGTTTTAGTAAATCTAGCTGTCTGTATCTCTCAAAATGTCAAATATTGGTTATTGAGCAAATTCAAACATTTTCTCTATCAGCAGATATAACTCATTCACAAAATGAATAAAATCTCCCATTTCCACCAAATTCGCTGTTAGCATGATCCGCTCGTTCATTGAATCTCCAAGTTTCACCATTTCAATCAATTTCTCTACCGCCAGTATTTTCTGCAGTCCATAACATAAATAGATGTATTTCTGACAACCTCCTCATTTTTGAATGTTAATTTCGCTGAAGTAAGCCTTCAATATCTCCATTCCTAAATTTTGCAACTAATCACGTTTCTACATTCACCTGAACCTACAATTACTCAATATCTGACATTATTCGCAAATGTAGTTCTATTTATCAATCAAATTCTACAATTCCACAAATCTGTTAGACGGAGCACATTTGCAGCTTCTCCGCATTCAGTGCAACTTCAATTTCTCCATTCCCTTCAGCTTTAGCAAACCTAGCTGTCTGTATCTCTCAAAATGTCAAATATTAGTTATTCAGCAAATTCAAGCATTTTCTCTATCAACACATATGACTCATTCCCACAATGATTAAAATCTCCCATTTCCAACAAATTCGCTTTTTGCTTGATCCGCTCGTTCACTGAATCTGCAAGTTTCACCATTTCAATCAGTTTCTCAATCTCCTATATATTCTGCAGTGCAACAACGTAAATTGATCTATTTCTGACAACCTACTCATTTTTCAACGTTCTTTTCGCTGAAGTAAGTCTTCAATATCTCCATTCCTATTTTTTGCAACTAATCAGGATTCTACATTCACCTGAACCTACAATTTCTCAATTTCTTACTTTATTAGCAAACGTAGTTCTATTTATCAATCAAATACTCCAATTCCACAAATCTGTTAGACTGAGCACACTTGCAGCTTCTCCGCATTCACTGCAACTTCAATTTCTCCATTCCCTTCAGTTTTAGCAAACCTTGCTGTCGGTATCTCTCAAAATGTCAAATATTAGTTATTCAGCAAATTCAAGCATTTTCTCTATCAACAGATATGACTCATTCCCAAAATGAGTGAAATCTCCCATTTCCAAATAATTCGCTGTTTGCATGATCCGCTCGTTCACTGAATCTACAAGTTTCACCATTTCAAACAATTTCCCAATATCCAATATTTTCTGCAATCGAAAACATAAATAGATGTGTTTCTGAAAACCTACTCATTTTTCAATGTTGATTTCGCTGAAGTAAGCCTTCAATATCTCCATTCCTAAATTTTGCAACTAATCAGGATTCTACATTCACCTGAACCTACAATTTCTCAATTTCTAACTTTATTAGCAAATGCAGTTCTATTTATCAATCAAGTACTCCAATTCCACAAATCTGTTTGACTGAGCACATATGCATCTTCTCCGCATTCACTGCTACTTCAATTTCTCGAAACCTTCAGTTATAGTAAATCTAGCTGTCTGTATCTCTCAAAATGTCAAATATTGGTTATTGAGCAAATTCAAGCATTTTCTCTATCAGCAGATATAACTCATTCCCAAAATGAGTAAAATCTCCCATTTCCAACAAATTCGCAGTTTGCACGATCCGCTCGTTCACTGAATCTACAAGTTGCACCATTTCAATCAATTTCTCAATATCCAATATTTTCTGCAGTCCAAAACATATATAGATCTATTTCTGACAACCTACTCATTTTTCAATGTTGATTTCGCTGAAGTAAGTCTTCAATACCTCCATTGCAATTTTTTGCAACTAATCACGTTTCTACATTCACCCGAACCTACAATTTCTCAATTTCTAACTTAATCAGTAAACGTCGTTCTATTTATCAATCATATACTCCAATTCCACAAATCTGTTTGACTGAGCACATTTGCATCTTCTCCGCATTCACTGCAACTTCAATTTCTCCATTCCCTTCAGTTTTAGCAAACCTAGCTGCTGTATCTCTCAAAATGTCAAATATTAGCGATTCAGCAAATTCAAGCATTTTCTCTATCAGCAGATATAACTCATTCCCAAAATGAGTAAAATCTCCCATTTCCAACAAATTCGCTGTTTGCACGATCCGCTCGTACACTGAATCTACAAGTTGCACCATTTCAATCAATTTCTCAATATCCAATATTTTCTGCCGTCCAAACCATATATAGATGTATTTCTGACAACCTACTCATTTTTCAATGTTCATTTCGCTGAAGTAAGCCTTCAATATCTCCATTCCTAAATTTTGCAACTAATCAGGTTTCTACATTCACCTCAACCAACAATTTCTCAATTTCTAACTTTATTAGCAAATGTAGTTCTATTTATCAATCAAATACTCCAATTCTTCATATCTGTTAGACTGAAAACATTTGCAGCTTCTCCGCATTCACTGCAACTTCAATTTCTACATTCCCTTCAGTTTTAGGAAACCTTGCTCTCTGTAACTCTCAAAATGTCAAATATTAGCGATTCAGCAAATTCAAGCATTTTCTCTATCAGCAGATATAACTCATTCCCAAAATTAGTAAAATCTCCCATTTCCAACAAATTCGCTGTTTGCACGACCCGCTCGTTCACTGAATCTACAAGTTTCACTATTTCAATCAATTTCTCAATATCCAATATTTTCTGCAGTCCAAAACATATATAGATGTATTTCTGACAACCTACTCATTTTTCAATGTTGATTTCGCTGAAGTAAGTCTTCAATACTTCCATTGCAATTTTTTGCAACTATTCACGTTTCTAAATTCACCCGAACCTACAATTTCTCAATTTATAACTTAATCAGTAAATGTAGTTCTATTTTTCTATCAAATACTCCAAATCCAGAAATCTGTTAGACTAAGCACATTTGCAGCTTCTCCGCATTCACTGCAACTTCAATTTCATGAAACCTTCAGTTTTAGTAAATCTCGCTGTCTGTATCTCTCGAAATGTCAAATATTGGTTACTGAGCAAATTCAAGCATTTTCTCTATCAGCAGATATAACTCATTTCCAAAATGAATAAATTCTCCCATTTCCAACAAATTCGCTGTTGGCATGATCCGCTCGTTCACTGAATCTCCAAGTTTCACCATTTCAATCAATTTCTCAATCTCCAATATTTTCTGCAGTCCAGCAACATTAATACATCTATTTCTGACAACCTACTCAGTTTTCAATATTGAAATCCGCTGAAGTAAGCCTTCAATATCTCCATTCCTAAATTTTGCAACCAATCACGTTTCTACATTCAGCTGAACCTACAATTTCTCAATTTCTAACTTTATCAGTAAATGTAGTTCTATTTATCTATCAAATACTCCAAATCCAGAAATCTGTTAGACTAAGCACATTTGCAGCTTCTCCGCATTCACTGCTACTTCAATTTCTCCAAACCTTCAGTTTTAGTAAATCTAGCTGTCTGTATCTCTCAAAATGTCAAATATTGGTTATTGAGCAAATTCAAACATTTTCTCTATCAGCAGATATAACTCATTCACAAAATGAATAAAATCTCCCATTTCCACCAAATTCGCTGTTAGCATGATCCGCTCGTTCATTGAATCTCCAAGTTTCACCATTTCAATCAATTTCTCTACCGCCAGTATTTTCTGCAGTCCATAACATAAATAGATGTATTTCTGACAACCTCCTCATTTTTGAATGTTAATTTCGCTGAAGTAAGCCTTCAATATCTCCATTCCTAAATTTTGCAACTAATCACGTTTCTACATTCACCTGAACCTACAATTACTCAATATCTGACTTTATTCGCAAATGTAGTTCTATTTATCAATCAAATTCTACAATTCCACAAATCTGTTAGACGGAGCACATTTGCAGCTTCTCCGCATTCAGTGCAACTTCAATTTCTCCATTCCCTTCAGCTTTAGCAAACCTAGTTGTCTGTATCTCTCAAAATGTCAAATATTAGTTATTCAGCAAATTCAAGCATTTTCTCTATCAACACATATGACTCATTCCCACAATGATTAAAATCTCCCATTTCCAACAAATTCGCTGTTTGCTTGATCCGCTCGTTCACTGAATCTGCAAGTTTCACCATTTCAATCAGTTTCTCAATCTCCTATATTTTCTGCAGTGCAACAACATAAATAGATCTATTTCTGACAACCTACTCATTTTTCAACGTTCTTTTCGCTGAAGTAAGTCTTCAATATCTCCATTCCTATTTTTTGCAACTAATCAGGATTCTACATTCACCTGAACCTACAATTTCTCAATTTCTTACTTTATTAGCAAACGTAGTTCTATTTATCAATCAAATACTCCAATTCCACAAATCTGTTAGACTGAGCACACTTGCAGCTTCTCCGCATTCACTGCAACTTCAATTTCTCCATTCCCTTCAGTTTTAGCACACCTAGCTGTCGGTATCTCTCAAAATGTCAAATATTAGTTATTCAGCAAATTCAAGCATTTTCTCTATCAACAGATATGACTCATTCCCAAAATGAGTGAAATCTCCCATTTCCAAATAATTCGCTGTTTGCATGATCCGCTCGTTCACTGAATCTACAAGTTTCACCATTTCAAACAATTTCCCAATATCCAATGTTTTCTGCAATCGAAAACATAAATAGATGTGTTTCTGACAACCTCCTCATTTTTGAATGTTAATTTCGCTGAAGTAAGCCTTCAATATCTCCATTCCTAAATTTTGCAACTAATCACGTTTCTACATTCACCTGAACCTACAATTACTCAATATCTGACTTTATTCGCAAATGTAGTTCTATTTATCAATCAAATTCTACAATTCCACAAATCTGTTAGACGGAGCACATTTGCAGCTTCTCCGCATTCAGTGCAACTTCAATTTCTCCATTCCCTTCAGCTTTAGCAAACCTAGTTGTCTGTATCTCTCAAAATGTCAAATATTAGTTATTCAGCAAATTCAAGCATTTTCTCTATCAACACATATGACTCATTCCCACAATGATTAAAATCTCCCATTTCCAACAAATTCGCTGTTTGCTTGATCCGCTCGTTCACTGAATCTGCAAGTTTCACCATTTCAATCAGTTTCTCAATCTCCTATATTTTCTGCAGTGCAACAACATAAATAGATCTATTTCTGACAACCTACTCATTTTTCAACGTTCTTTTCGCTGAAGTAAGTCTTCAATATCTCCATTCCTATTTTTTGCAACTAATCAGGATTCTACATTCACCTGAACCTACAATTTCTCAATTTCTTACTTTATTAGCAAACGTAGTTCTATTTATCAATCAAATACTCCAATTCCACAAATCTGTTAGACTGAGCACACTTGCAGCTTCTCCGCATTCACTGCAACTTCAATTTCTCCATTCCCTTCAGTTTTAGCAAACCTAGCTGTCGGTATCTCTCAAAATGTCAAATATTAGTTATTCAGCAAATTCAAGCATTTTCTCTATCAACAGATATGACTCATTCCCAAAATGAGTGAAATCTCCCATTTCCAAATAATTCGCTGTTTGCATGATCCGCTCGTTCACTGAATCTACAAGTTTCACCATTTCAAACAATTTCCCAATATCCAATGTTTTCTGCAATCGAAAACATAAATAGATGTGTTTCTGAAAACCTACTCATTTTTCAATGTTGATTTCGCTGAAGTAAGCCTTCAATATCTCCATTCCTAAATTTTGCAACTAATCAGGATTCTACATTCACCTGAATCTACAATTTCTCAATTTCTAACTTTATTAGCAAATGTAGTTCTATTTATCAATCAAATACTCCAATTCCACAAATCTGTTTGACTGAGCACATATGCATCTTCTCCGCATTCACTGCAACTTCAATTTCTACATTCCCTTCATTTTTAGCAAACCTAGCTGTCTGTATCTCTCGTAATGTCAAATATTGGTTATTGAGCAAATTCAAGCATTTTCTCTATCAGCAGATATAACTCATTCCCAAAATTAGTCAAATCTCCCATTTCCAACAAATTCGCTGTTTGCATGATCCGCTCGTTCACTGAATCTCCAAGTTTCACCATTTCAATCAATTTCTCAATCTCCAATATTTTCTGCAGTCCAACAACATTAATAGAACTATTTCTGACAACCTACTCATTTTTCAATGTTGATTTCGCTGAAGTGAGCCATCAATATCTCTATTCCTATTTTTTGCAACTAATCAGGTTTCTACATTCAAATGAACCTACAAATTCTCAATTTCTAACTTTATCAGCAAATGTAGTTCTATTTATCTATCAAATACTCCAAATCCAGAAATCTGTTGGACTGAGCACATTTGCAGCTTCTCCGCATTCACTGCAACTTCAATTACACCAAACCTTCAGTATTAGCAAACCTAGCTGTTTGTATCTCTCAAAATGACAAATATTAGCGATTCAGCAAATTCAATCATTTTCTCTATCAGCAGATATAACTCATTCCCAAAATGAGTAAAATCTCCCATTTCCCACAAATTCGCTGTTTTCATGATCCGCTCGTTCACTGAATCTACAAGTTTCACCATTTCAATCAATTTCTCAATCTCCTATATTTTCTGCAATGCAACAACATAAATAGATCTATTTCTGACAACCTACTCATTTTTCAACGTTGATTTTGCTGAAGTAAGCCTTCAATATCTCCAATCCTATTTTTTGCAACTAATCAGGTTTCTACATTCACCTGAACCTACAATTTCTCAATTTCTAACTTTATTTGCAAACGTAGATCTATTTATCAATCAAATACTCCAATTCCACAAATCTGTTAGACTGAGCACACTTGCAGCTTCTCCGCATTCACTGCAACTTCAATTTCTCCATTCCATTCAGTTTTAGCAAACCTAGCTGTCTGTATCTCTGAAAATGTCAAATATTAGCGATTCAGCAAATTCAAGCATTTTTTCTATCAGCAGATGTAACTCATTCCCAAAAGGAGTAAAATCTCCCATTTCCAACAAATTCGCTGTTTACTCGATCCGCTCGTCCACTAAATCTACAAGTTGCACCATTTCAATCAATTTCTCAATATCCAATATTTTCTGCAGTCCAAAACGTATATAGATGTATTTCTGACAACCTTTTCATTTTTCAATATTGATTTCGTTGAAGTATGCCTTCAATATCTCCATTCCTAAATTTTGCAAGAAATCAGATTTCTACATTCACCTGAACCTACAATTTCTCAATTTCTAACTTTATCAGTAAATGTAGTTCTATTTATCTATCAAATACTCCAAATCCAGAAATCTGTTAGACTAAGCACATTTGCAGCTTCTCCGCATTCACTGCTACTTCAAATTCTCCAAACCTTCAGTTTTAGTAAATCTAGCTGTCTGTATCTCTCAAAATGTCAAATATTGTTTATTGAGCAAATTCAAGCATTTTCTCTATCAGCATATATATCTCATTCCCAAAATGAATAAAATCTCCCATTTCCAACAAATTCGCTGTTTGCATGATCCGCTCGTTCACTGAATCTCCACGTTTCACCATTTCAATCAATTTCTCAATCTCCAATATTTTCTGCAGTCCAACAACATTAATACATCTATTTCTGACAACCTACTCATTTTTCAGTATTGAGTTCGCTGAAGTAAGCCTTCAATATCTCCATTCCTATATTTTGCAACCAATCACGTTTCTTCATTCACCTGAACCTACAATTTCTCAATTTCTAACTTTATCAGTAAATGTAGTTCTATTTATCTATCAAATACTCCAAATCCAGAGATCTGTTAGAGTGAGCACATTTGCAGCTTCTCCGCATTCACTGCTACTTCAATTTCTCCAAACCTTCAGTTTTAGTAAATCGAGCTGTCTGTATCTCTCAAAATGTCATATATTGGTTATTGAGCAAATTCAAGCATTTTCTCTATCAGCAGATATAACTCATTCCCAAAATCAGTAAAATCTCCCATTTCCAACAAATTCGCTGTTTGCACGATCCGCTCGTTCACTGAATCTACAAGTTGCACCATTTCCATCAATTTCTCAATATCCAATATTTTCTGCAGTCCAAAACGTATATAGATCTATTTCTGACAACTACTCATTTTTCAATGTTCATTTCGCTGAAGTAAGTCTTCAATACCTCCATTGCAATTTTTTGCAACTAATCACGTTTCTACATTCACCCGAACCTACAATTTCTCAATTTCTAACTTAATCAGTAAACGTAGTTCTATTTATCAATCATATACTCCAATTCCACAAATCTGTTTGACTGAGCACATTTGCATCTTCTCCGCATTCACTTCAACTTCAATTTCTACGTTCCCTTCAGTTTTAGCAAACCTAGCTGTCTGTATCTCTCGAAATGTCAAATATTGGTTATTGAGCAAATTCAAGCATTTTCTCTATCAGCAGATATAACTCATTCCCAAAATGAGTCAAATCTCCCATTTCCAGCAAATTCGCTGTTTGCTTGATCCGCTCGTTCACTGAATCTACAAGTTCCACCATTTCAATCAATATCTCAATATCCAATATTTTCTGCAGTCCAACAACATTAATAGAACTATTTCTGACAACCTACTCATTTTTCAATGTTGATTTCGCTGAAGTGAGCCATCAATATCTCTATTCCTATTTATTGTTACTAATGCGGTTTCTACATTCAAATGAACCTACAATTTCTCAATTTCTAACTTTATCAGCAAATGTAGTTCCATTTATCTATCAAATACTCCAAATCCAGAAATCTGTTAGACTAAGCACATTTGCAGCTTCTCCGCATTCACTGCAACTTCAAATTCACAACACCTTCAGTTTTGGTAAATCTCGCTGTCTGTATCTCTCGAAATGTCAAATATTGGTTACTGAGCAAATTCAAGCATTTTCTCTATCAACACATATGACTCATTCCCAAAATGAGTAAAATCCCGCATTTCCGACAAATTCGCTTTTTGCATGATGCGCTCGTTCACTGAATCTACAAGAATCACCATTTCAATCAATTTCTCAATATCCAATATTTTCTGCAGTCCAAAACGTATATAGATGTATTTCTGACAACCTACTCATTTTTCAATGTTGATTTTGCTGAAGTAGGCCTTCAATACCTCTATTGCTATTTTTGCAACTAATGACGTTTCTACATTCACTGGAACCTACAATTTCTCAATTTCTAACCTTATCAGTAAATGTAGTTCTATTTATCTATCAAATACTCCAAATCCAGAAATCTGTTAGACTGAGCACATTTGCAGATTCTCCGCATTCACTGCAACTTCAATTTCTCCATTCCCTTCAGTTTTAGCAAACCTAGCTGTCTGTATCTCTCAAAATGTCAAATATTAGTTATTCAGCAAATTCAAGTTTTTTGTCTATCAACAGATATAACTCATTCCCAAAATTAGTCAAATCTCCCGTTACCAATAAATTCGCTGTTTGCATGATCTGCTCGGTCACTGAATCTCCAAGTTTCACCATTTCAAACAATTTCCCAATATCCAATATTTTCTGCAATCGAAAACATAAATAGATGTGTTTCTGAAAACCTACTCATTTTTCAATGTTGATTTCGCTGAAGTAAGCCTTCAATATCTCCATTCCTAAATTTTGCAACTGATCACGTTACTACATTCACCTGAACCTACACTTTCTCAATTTCTAACTTTATTAGCAAATGTATTTCTATATATCAATCAAATACTCCAAATCCACAAATCTGTTAGACTGAGCCCATTTGCAGCTTCTGCACATTCACTGCAACTTCAATTTCTCCATTCCCTTGAGCTTTAGCAAACCTAGCTGTCTGTATCTCTCAAAATGTCAATTATTTGCAATTCAGCAAATTGAAGCACTTTCGCTATCAGCAGATATAACTCATTCCCAAAATGAGTAAAATCTCTCATTTCCAACAAATTCGCTGTTTGCATGATACGCTCGTTCACTCAATCTACAAGTTTCACCATTTCAATCAATTTCTCAATCTCCAATATTTCCTGCCTTCCAACAACATTAATGGATCTATTTCTGACAACCTACTCATTGTTCAATTTTGATTTCGCTGAAGTAAGCCTTCAATATCTCCATTCCTATTTTTTGCATCTAATCAGGTTTCTACATTCAAATGAACCTACAATTTCTCAATTTCTAACTTTATCAGCAAATGTAGTTCTATTTATCTATCAAATACTCCAAATCCACAAATCTGTTAGACTGAGCACATTTGCAGCTTCTCCGCATTCACTGCAACTTCAATTTGTCCATTCCCTTCAGTTTTAGCAAACCTAGCTGTCTGTATCTCTCAAAATGTCAAATATTAGCTATTCAGCAAATTCAAGCATTTTCTCTATCAACAGATATAACTCATTCCCAAAATGAGTAAAATCCCCAATTTCCAACAAATTCGCTGTTTCCATGATCCGCTCGTTGACAGAATCTACAAGTTTAACCATTTCAATCAATTTGTCATTATCCAATATTTTCTGCAGTCCAAAACATAAATAGATGTATTTCTGACAACCTACTCATTTTTCAATGTTGATTTCGCTGAAGTAAGCCTTCAATAACTCCATCATTAAATTTTGCAACTAATCACGTTTCTACATTCACCTGAACCTACAATTTCTCAACTTCTAAATTAATTAGCAAATGTAGTTCTATTTATCTATCAAATACTCCAAATCCAGAAATCTGTTAGACTAAGCACATTTGCACCTTCTCCGCATACACTGCAACTTCAATATCTCCAAACCTTTAGTTTTAGAAAATCTAGTTGTCTGTATCTCTCAAAATGTCAAATATTGGTTATTGAGCATATTCAAGCATTTTCTCTATCAGCAGATATAACTCATTCCCAAAATGAGTAAAATATCCCATTTCCAACGAATTCGCTTTTTGCATGATCCGCTCGTTCACTGAATCTACAAGTTTCACCATTTCAATCAATATCTCAAAATCCAATATTTTCTGCAGACCAAAACTTATATAGATGTATTTCTGACAACCTACTCATTTTTCAATGTTGATTTCGCTGAAGTAAGCCTTCAATATCTCCATTCCTAAATTTTGCAACTAATCACGTTTCTACATTCACCTGAACCTACAATTTCTCAATTTCTAACTTTGATAAAAAGAACTTTTTTTGCTAATAATCAAATACTCCAATTCCACAAATCTGTTAGACTGAGCACATTTGCAGCTTCTCCGCATTCACTCCAACTTCAATTTCTACATTCCCTTCAGATTCAGCAAACCTAGCAGTTTGTATCTCAAAAAATGTCAAATATTAGTTACTCAGCAAATTCAAGCATTTTCTCTATCAACAGATATGACTCATTCCCAAAATGAGTAAAATCTCCCATTTCCAACAAATTCGCTGTTTGCATGATCCGCCCGTTCACTGAATCTAAAAGTTTCACTATTTCAATCAATTTCTCAATCTCCAATATTTTCTGCAGTGCAACAACATAAATAGATCTATTTCTGACAACCTACACATTTTTCAATGTTGATTTCGCTGAAGTAAGCCTTCAATACCTCCATTGCTATTTTTTGCAACTAATCACGTTTCTACATTCACCCGAATCTACAATTTCTCAATTTCTAACTTTATCTGTAAATGTACTTCTACTTTTCTACCAATTGCTCCAAATCCAGAAATCTGTTAGACTAAGCACATTTGCAGCTTCTCCACATTCACTGCAACTTCAATTTCTGCAAACCTTCAGTTTTTTTAAATCTAGCTGTCTGCATCTCAAAAAATGTCAAATATTAGTTTTTCAGCAAATTCAAGCATTTTCTCTATCAACAGATATGACTCATTCCCAAAATGAGTAAAATCTCCCATTTCCAACAAATTCGCTGTTTGCATGATCCGCTCGTTCACTGAATCTAAAAGTTTCACCATTACAATCAATTTCTCAATCTCCAATATTTTCTGCAGTCCAACAACATAAATAGATCTATTTCTGACAAACTACTCATTTTTCAATGCTGGTTTCGCTGAAGTAAGCCTTCAATATCTCCATTACGAAATTTTGCAACTCATCACGTTTCTACATTCACCCGAATCTACACTTTCTCAATTTCTAACTTTATCAGCAAATGTAGTTCTATTTATCTATCAAATATTCCAAATCCACAAATCTGTTAAACTAAGCACATTTGCAGCTTCTCCGCATTCACTGCAACTTCAATTTCTCCAAACCTTCAGTTTTCGCAAACCTAGCTGTCTGTATCTCTCAAAATGTCAAATATTAGCTATACAGCTTATTCAAGCATTTTCTTTATCAGCAGATATAACTCATTCCCAAAATGAGTAAAATCTCTCATTTCCAACAAATTCGCTGTTTGCATGATACGCTCGTTCACTCAATCTACAAGTATCACCATTTCAATCAATTTCTCAATCTCCAATATTTCCTGCCTTCCAACAACATTAATGGATCTATTTCTGACAACCTACTCATTGTTCAATGTTGATTTCGCTGAAGTAAGCCTTCAATATCTCCATTCCTATTTTTTGCAACTAATCAGGTTTCTACATTCAAATGAACCTACAATTTCTCAATTTCTAACTTTATCAGCAAATGTAGTTCTATTTATCTGTCAAATACTCCAAATCCACAAATCTGTTAGACTGAGCACATTTGCAGATTCTCCGCATTTACTGCAACTTCAAATTGTCCATTCCCTTCAGTTTTAGCAAACCTAGCTGTCTGTATCTCTCAAAATGTCAAATATTAGTTATTCAGCAAATTCAAGCATTTTCTCTATCAACAGATATAACTCATTCCCAAAATGAGTAAAATCTCCAATTTCCAACAAATTCGCTGTTTCCATGATCCGCTTGTTGACAGAATCTACAAGTTTAACCATTTCAATCAATTCGTCAATATCCAATATTTTCTGCAGTCCAAAACATAAATGGATGTATTTCTGACAACCTACTCATTTTTCAATGTTGATTTCGCTGAAGTAAGCCTTCAATATCTCCATCCCTAAATTTTGCAACTAATCACGTTTCTACATTCACCTGAACCTACAATTTCTCAATTTCTAAATTAATTAGCAAATGTAGTTCTATTTATCTATCAAATACTCCAAATCCATAAATCTGTTAGACTCAGCACATTTGCCCCTTCTCCGCATACACTGCAACCTCAATTTCTCCAAACCTTTAGTTTTAGAAAATCTAGCTGTCTGTATCTCTCAAAATGTCAAATATTGGTTATTGAGTAAATTCAGGCATTTTCTCTATCAGCAGTTATAACACATCCCAAAATTAGTAAAATCTCTCATTTGTAACAAATTCGCTGTTTGCATGATACGCTCGTTCACTCAATCTACAAGTTTCACCATTTCAATCAATTTCTCAATCGGCAGTATTTTCTGCAGTCCAACAACATAATGAAATCTATTTCTGACAACCTACTCATTTCTCAATGTTGATTTCGCTGAATTAAGCCTTCAATATCTCCATTCTTATTCTTTGCAACTAATCAGGTTTCTACATTCAAATGAGCCTACAATTTCTCAATTTCTAACTTTATCAGCAAAAGTCGTTCTATTTATCTGTCAAATACTCCAAACCAACAAATCTGTTAGACTAAGCACATTTGCAGCTTCTCTGCATTCACTGCAACTTCAATTTCTCCAAACCATCAGTTTTAGCAAACCTAGCTGTCTGTATCTCTCAAAATTTCAATTATTAGCTATTCAGCAAATTCAAGCATTTTCTCTATCAGCAGATATAACTCATTCCCAAAATTAGTAAAATCTCTCATTTCCAACAAATTGGCTGTTTGCATGATCCGCTCGTTCACTGAATCTACAAGTTTCACCATTTCAATGAATTTCTCAATCGCCAGTATTTTATGCAGTCCAACAACATAATGAAATCTATTTCTGACAACCTACTCATTTCTCCATGTTGATTTCGCTGAAGTAAGCCTTTAATATCTCCATTCCTAAATTTTGCAACTAATCACGTTTCTACATTCACCTGAACCTACAATTTCTCAATTTCTAACTTTATTAGCAAATGTAGTTCTATTTATCAATCAAATACACCAATTCCACAAATTTGTTAGACTGAGCACATTTGCAGCTTCTCCGCATTCACTGCAACTTCAATTTCTCCATTCCCTTCAGTTTTAGCAAACCTAGCTGTCTGTATCTCTCAAAATGTCAAATGTTAGTTATTCAGCAAATTCAAGCATTTTCTCTATCAACAGATATAACTCATTCCCAAAATGAGTCAAATCTCCCAGTTCCAACAAATTCGCTGTTTGCATGTTCACTGAATCTACATGTTTAACCATTTCAATCAATTTCTCAATCTCCAATTATTTCTGCAGACCAACAAGATAAATAGATCTATGTCTGACAACCTACTCATTTTTCAATGTTGATTTCGCTGAAGTAAGCCTTCAGTATCTCCATTCCTATATTTTGCAACTAATCACGTTTCGACATTCACCCGAACCTACAATTTCTCAATTTCTAATTTCATCAGCAAATGTAGTTCTATTTATCTATCAAATACTCCAATTCCAGAAATCTGTTAGACTGAGCACATTTGCAGCTTCTCCACATTCACTGCAACTTCAATTTCTCCATTCCCTTGAGCTTTAGCAAACCTAGCTGTCTGTATCTTTCAAAATGTCAATTATTAGCAATTCAGCAAGTTGAAGCACGTTGTCTATCAGCAGATATAACTCATTCCCAAAATTAGTAAAATCTCTCATTTCCAACAAATTCACTGTTTGCATGATACTCTCGTTCACTCAATCTACAAGTTTCACCATTTCAATCAATTTCTCAATCGCCAGTAATTTCCGCAGTCCAACAACATAAATAGATGTATTTCTGACAACCTACTCATTTCTCAATGTTGATTTCGCTGAACTAAGCCTTCAATATCTCCATCCTTATTTATTGCAACTAATCAGGTTTCTACATTCAAATGAACCTACAATTTCTCAGTTTCTAACTTTATCAGCAAATGTAGCTCTATTTATCAATCAAATACTCCAATTCCACAAATCTGTTAGACTGAGCACATTTGCAGCCTCTCCGCATTCACTGCAACTTCAATTTCTCCATTCCCTTCAGTTTTAGCAAACCTAGCTGTCTGTATCTCTCAAAATGTCAAATATTAGTTATTCAGGAAATTCAAGCATTTTCTCTATCAACAGATATAACTCATTCCCAAAATGAGTAAAATCTCCCATTTCCATCAAATTTGCTGTTTCCATGATCAGCTCGTTGACAGAATCTACAAGTTTAACCATTTCAATCAATTTGTGAATATCCAATATTTTCTACAGTCCAAAACATAAATATATATATTTCTGACAACTTACTCCTTTTTTAATTGTTGATTTCGCTGAAGTAAGCCTTCAATATCTCCATCCCTAAATTTTGCAACTAATCACGTTTCGACATTCGCCTGAACGTACAATTTCTCAATTTCTTACTTTATTAGCAAATATAGTTCTATTTATCCATCAAATACTCCAAATCCAGAAATCTGTTAGACTAAGCACTTTTGCACCTTCTCCGCATACACTGCAACTTCAATTTCTCCAAACCTTTAGTTTCAGAAAATCTATCTGTCTGTATCTCTCAAAATGTCAAATATTGGTTATTTGGCAAATTCAAGCATTTTCTCTATCAGCAGAACTAACTCATTCCCAAAATGAGTAAAATCTCCCATTTCCAACAAATTCGCTGTTTCCATGATCCGCTCGTTCACTGAATCTCCAAGTTTCACCATTTCAATCAATTTCTCAATCTCCAATATTTTCTGCCTTCCAACAACATTAATAGATCTATTTCTGACAACCTACTCATTTTTCAATGTTGATTTCGCTGAAGTAAGCCTTCAATATCTCCATTCCTATTTTTTGCAACTAATCAGGTTTCTACATTCAAATGAACCTACAATTTCACAATTTCTAACTTTATCAGCAAATGTAGTTCTATTTATCTATCAAATATTCCAAATCCACAAATCTGTTAGACTAAGCACATTTGCAGCTTCACCGCATTCACGGCAACTTCAAGTTCTCCAAACCTTCAGTTTTAGCAAACCTAGCTCTCTGTATCTCTCAAAATGTCAAATATTAGCTATACAGCATATTCAAGCATTTTCTCCATCAGCAGATATAACTCGTTCCCAAAATTAGTAAAATCTCCCATTTCCAACAAATTCGGTGTTTGCATGATGCGCTCGTTCACTGCATCTACAAGTTTCACCATTTCAATCAATTTCTCAATATCCAATATTTTCTGCAGTCCAAATCATAAATAGATGTATTTCTGAAAACCTACTCATTTTTCAATGATGATTTCGCTGAAGTAAGCCTTCAATATCTCCATTCCTAAATTTTGCAACTGATCACGTTACTACATTCACCTGAACCTACAATTTCTCAATTTCTAACTTTATTAGCAAATGTATTTCTATATATCAATCAAATACTCCATATCCACAAATCTGTTAGACTGAGCCCATTTGCAGCTTCTGCACATTCACTGCAACTTCAATTTCTCCATTCCCTTGAGCTTTAGCAAACCTAGCTGTCTGTATCTCTCAAAATGTCAATTATTTGCAATTCAGCAAATTGAAGCACTTTCTCTATCAGCAGATATAACTCATTCCCAAAATGAGTAAAATCTCTCATTTCCAACAAATTCGCTGTATGCATGATACGCTCGTTCACTTAACCTACAAGTTTCACCATTTCAATCAATTTCTCAATCTCCAATATTTCCTGCCTTCCAACAACATTAATGGATCTATTTCTGACAACCTACTCATTGTTCAATGTTGATTTCGCTGAAGTAAGCCTTCAATATCTCCATTCCTATTTTTTGCATCTAATCAGGTTTCTACATTCAAATGAACCTACAATTTCTCAATTTCTAACTTTATCAGCAAATGTAGTTCTATTTATCTATCAAATACTCCAAATCCACAAATCTGTTAGACTGAGCACATTTGCAGCTTCTCCGCATTCACTGCAACTTCAATTTGTCCATTCCCTTCAGTTTTAGCAAACCTAGCTGTCTGTATCTCTCAAAATGTCAAATATTAGCTATTCAGCAAATTCAAGCATTTTCTCTATCAACAGATATAACTCATTCCCAAAATGAGTAAAATCCCCAATTTCCAACAAATTCGCTGTTTGCATGATCCGCTCGTTGACAGAATCTCCAAGTTTCACCATTTCAATCAATTTCTCAATCTCCAATAATTTCTGCCTTCCAACAACATTAATGGATCTATTTCTGACAACCTACTCATTTTTCAATGTTGATTTCGCTGAAGTAAGCCTTCAATATCTCCATTCCTATTTTTTGCAACTAATCACGTTTCTACATTCAAATGAACCTACAATTTCTCAATTTCTAACTTTATTAGTAAATTTAGTTGTATTTATCTATCAAATACTCCAAATCCAGAAATCAGTTAGACTTAGCAGATTTGCAGCTTCTCCGCATACACTGCAACTTCAATTTCTCCAAACCTTCAGTTTTAGTAAATCTAGCTGTCTG
Source organism: Cetorhinus maximus (assembly GCF_964194155.1). NCBI lineage: Eukaryota > Metazoa > Chordata > Chondrichthyes > Lamniformes > Cetorhinidae > Cetorhinus > Cetorhinus maximus. Next base: position 89,516 of record NW_027596130.1, read on the forward strand.
TATTTCTCAAAATGTCAAATATTGGTTATTGAGCAAATTCAAGCATTTTCTCTGTCAGCAGATATAACTCATTCCCAAAATGAGTAAAATTTCCCATTTCCAACAAATTCGCTGTTTGCATGATCCGCTCCTTCACTGAATCTCCAAGTTTCACCATTTCAATCAATTTCTCAATCTCCAATATTTTCTGCAGTCCAACAACATAAATAGATCTATTTCTGACAACCTACTCATTTTTCAATGTTGATTTCGCTGAAGTAAGCCTTCAATATCTCCATTCCTATTTTTTGCAACTAATCAGGTTTCTACATTCAAATGAACCTACAATTTCTCAATTTCTAACTTTATCAGCAAATGTAGATCTATTTATCTATCAAATATTCCAAATCCACAAATCTGTTTGACTAAGCACATTTGCAGCTTCTCGGCATTCACTGCAACTTCAATTTCTCAAAACCTTCAGTTTTAGCAAACCTTGCTGTCTGTATCTCAAAAAATGTCAAATATTAGCGATTCAGCAAATTCAAGCATTTTCTCCATCAGCAGATATAACTGATTACCAAAATGAGTAAAATCTGCCATTTCCAACAATTTCGCTGTTTGCATGATCCGCTCGTTCACTGAATCTACAAAATTCACCATTTCAATCAATTTCTCAATCTGCAATATTTTCTGCAGTCCAACAATATAAATGGATCAATTTCTGACAACCTACTCATTTTTCAATGTTGATTTCGCTTAACTGAGCCTTCAATATCTCCATTCCTATATTTTGCAAATAATCACGTTTCTACATTCACCTGAACCTACAATTCCTAAATTTCTAACTTTATCAGCAAATGTAGTTCTATTTATCAACAATTACACCAATTCCACAAATCTGTTTGACTGAGCACATTGCAGCTTCTCTGCATTCACTGCAACTTCAATTTCTCCATTCCCTTCAGTTTTAGCAAACCTGTCTGTATCTCTCAAAATGTCAAATATTAGTTATTCAGCAAATTCAAGCATTTTCTCTATCAACAGATTTAAATCATTGCCAAAATGAGTCAAATCTCCCATTTCCAACAAATTCGCTGTTTGCATGATCTGCTCGAACACTGAATCTACAAGTTTCACCATTTCAATCAAATTCTCAATCTTCAAAATTTCTGCAGTCCAACAACATAAATAGATCTTTTTCTGACAATCTACTCATTTTTCAATGTTGATTTCGCTGAAGTGTGCCATCAATATCTCCATTCCTATTTTTTGCAACTAATCAGGTTTCCACATTCAAATGAACCTACAATTTGTCATTTTCTAACTTTATCAGCAAATGTAGTTCTATTTATCTATCAAATACTCCAAATCCTCAAATCTGTTAGACTGAGCACATTTGCAGCTTCTCCGCATTCACTGCAATTCAATTTAACATTCCCTTCAGTTTTAGCAAACCTAGCTGTCTGTATCTCTCAAAATGTCAAATATTAGTTATTCAGGAAATTCAAGCATTTTCTCTATCAACAGATATAACTCATTCCCAAAATGAGTAAAATCTCCCATTTCCATCAAATTTGCTGTTTCCATGATCAGCTCGTTGACAGAATCTACAAGTTTAACCATTTCAATCAATTTGTGAATATCCAATATTTTCTACAGTCCAAAACATAAATAGATGTATTTCTGACAACTTACTCCTTTTTTAATTGTTGATTTCGCTGAAGTAAGCCTTCAATATCTCCATCCCTAAATTTTGCAACTAATCACGTTTCGACATTCACCTGAACGTACAATTTCTCAATTTCTTACTTTATTAGCAAATATAGTTCTATTTATCCGTCAAATACTCCAAATCCAGAAATCTGTTAGACTAAGCACTTTTGCACCTTCTCCGCATACACTGCAACTTCAATTTCTCCAAACCTTTAGTTTCAGAAAATCTATCTGTCTGTATCTCTCAAAATGTCAAATATTGGTTATTTGGCAAATTCAAGCATTTTCTCTATCAGCAGAACTAACTCATTCCCAAAATGAGTAAAATCTCCCATTTCCAACAAATTCGCTGTTTCCATGATCCGCTCGTTCACTGAATCTCCATGTTTCACCATTTCAATCAATTTCTCAATCTCCAATATTTTCTGCCTTCCAACAACATTAATAGATCTATTTCTGACAACCTACTCATTGTTCAATGTTGATTTCGCTGAAGTAAGCCTTCAATATCTCCATTCCTATTTTTTGCAACTAATCAGGTTTCTACATTCAAATGAACCTACAATTTCACAATTTCTAACTTTATCAGCAAATGTAGTTCTATTTATCTATCAAATATTCTAAATCCACAAATCTGTTAGACTAAGCACATTTGCAGCTTCACCGCATTCACGGCAACTTCAAGTTCTCCAAACCTTCAGTTTTAGCAAACCTAGCTCTCTGTATCTCTCAAAATGTCAAATATTAGCTATACAGCATATTCAAGCATTTTCTCTATCAGCAGATATAACTCGTTCCCAAAATTAGTAAAATCTCCCATTTCCAACAAATTCGGTGTTTGCACGATCGGCTCGTTCACTGAATCTACAAGTTGCACCATTTCCATCAATTTCTCAATATCCAATATTTTCTGCAGTCCAAAACGTATATAGATCTATTTCTGACAACTACTCATTTTTCAATGTTCATTTCGCTGAAGTAAGTCTTCAATACCTCCATTGCAATTTTTTGCAACTAATCACGTTTCTACATTCACCCGAACCTACAATTTCTCAATTTCTAACTTAATCAGTAAACGTAGTTCTATTTATCAATCATATACTCCAATTCCACAAATCTGTTTGACTGAGCACATTTGCATCTTCTCCGCATTCACTTCAACTTCAATTTCTACGTTCCCTTCAGTTTTAGCAAACCTAGCTGTCTGTATCTCTCGAAATGTCAAATATTGGTTATTGAGCAAATTCAAGCATTTTCTCTATCAGCAGATATAACTCATTCCCAAAATGAGTCAAATCTCCCATTTCCAGCAAATTCGCTGTTTGCTTGATCCGCTCGTTCACTGAATCTACAAGTTCCACCATTTCAATCAATATCTCAATATCCAATATTTTCTGCAGTCCAACAACATTAATAGAACTATTTCTGACAACCTACTCATTTTTCAATGTTGATTTCGCTGAAGTGAGCCATCAATATCTCTATTCCTATTTATTGTTACTAATGCGGTTTCTACATTCAAATGAACCTACAATTTCTCAATTTCTAACTTTATCAGCAAATGTAGTTCCATTTATCTATCAAATACTCCAAATCCAGAAATCTGTTAGACTAAGCACATTTGCAGCTTCTCCGCATTCACTGCAACTTCAAATTCACAACACCTTCAGTTTTGGTAAATCTCGCTGTCTGTATCTCTCGAAATGTCAAATATTGGTTACTGAGCAAATTCAAGCATTTTCTCTATCAACACATATGACTCATTCCCAAAATGAGTAAAATCCCGCATTTCCGACAAATTCGCTTTTTGCATGATGCGCTCGTTCACTGAATCTACAAGAATCACCATTTCAATCAATTTCTCAATATCCAATATTTTCTGCAGTCCAAAACGTATATAGATGTATTTCTGACAACCTACTCATTTTTCAATGTTGATTTTGCTGAAGTAGGCCTTCAATACCTCTATTGCTATTTTTGCAACTAATGACGTTTCTACATTCACTGGAACCTACAATTTCTCAATTTCTAACCTTATCAGTAAATGTAGTTCTATTTATCTATCAAATACTCCAAATCCAGAAATCTGTTAGACTGAGCACATTTGCAGATTCTCCGCATTCACTGCAACTTCAATTTCTCCATTCCCTTCAGTTTTAGCAAACCTAGCTGTCTGTATCTCTCAAAATGTCAAATATTAGTTATTCAGCAAATTCAAGTTTTTTGTCTATCAACAGATATAACTCATTCCCAAAATTAGTCAAATCTCCCGTTACCAATAAATTCGCTGTTTGCATGATCTGCTCGGTCACTGAATCTCCAAGTTTCACCATTTCAAACAATTTCCCAATATCCAATATTTTCTGCAATCGAAAACATAAATAGATGTGTTTCTGAAAACCTACTCATTTTTCAATGTTGATTTCGCTGAAGTAAGCCTTCAATATCTCCATTCCTAAATTTTGCAACTGATCACGTTACTACATTCACCTGAACCTACACTTTCTCAATTTCTAACTTTATTAGCAAATGTATTTCTATATATCAATCAAATACTCCAAATCCACAAATCTGTTAGACTGAGCCCATTTGCAGCTTCTGCACATTCACTGCAACTTCAATTTCTCCATTCCCTTGAGCTTTAGCAAACCTAGCTGTCTGTATCTCTCAAAATGTCAATTATTTGCAATTCAGCAAATTGAAGCACTTTCGCTATCAGCAGATATAACTCATTCCCAAAATGAGTAAAATCTCTCATTTCCAACAAATTCGCTGTTTGCATGATACGCTCGTTCACTCAATCTACAAGTTTCACCATTTCAATCAATTTCTCAATCTCCAATATTTCCTGCCTTCCAACAACATTAATGGATCTATTTCTGACAACCTACTCATTGTTCAATTTTGATTTCGCTGAAGTAAGCCTTCAATATCTCCATTCCTATTTTTTGCATCTAATCAGGTTTCTACATTCAAATGAACCTACAATTTCTCAATTTCTAACTTTATCAGCAAATGTAGTTCTATTTATCTATCAAATACTCCAAATCCACAAATCTGTTAGACTGAGCACATTTGCAGCTTCTCCGCATTCACTGCAACTTCAATTTGTCCATTCCCTTCAGTTTTAGCAAACCTAGCTGTCTGTATCTCTCAAAATGTCAAATATTAGCTATTCAGCAAATTCAAGCATTTTCTCTATCAACAGATATAACTCATTCCCAAAATGAGTAAAATCCCCAATTTCCAACAAATTCGCTGTTTCCATGATCCGCTCGTTGACAGAATCTACAAGTTTCACCATTTCAATCAATTTGTCATTATCCAATATTTTCTGCAGTCCAAAACATAAATAGATGTATTTCTGACAACCTACTCATTTTTCAATGTTGATTTCGCTGAAGTAAGCCTTCAATAACTCCATCATTAAATTTTGCAACTAATCACATTTCTACATTCACCTGAACCTACAATTTCTCAACTTCTAAATTAATTAGCAAATGTAGTTCTATTTATCTATCAAATACTCCAAATCCAGAAATCTGTTAGACTAAGCACATTTGCACCTTCTCCGCATACACTGCAACTTCAATATCTCCAAACCTTTAGTTTTAGAAAATCTAGTTGTCTGTATCTCTCAAAATGTCAAATATTGGTTATTGAGCATATTCAAGCATTTTCTCTATCAGCAGATATAACTCATTCCCAAAATGAGTAAAATATCCCATTTCCAACGAATTCGCTTTTTGCATGATCCGCTCGTTCACTGAATCTACAAGTTTCACCATTTCAATCAATATCTCAAAATCCAATATTTTCTGCAGACCAAAACTTATATAGATGTATTTCTGACAACCTACTCATTTTTCAATGTTGATTTCGCTGAAGTAAGCCTTCAATATCTCCATTCCTAAATTTTGCAACTAATCACGTTTCTACATTCACCTGAACCTACAATTTCTCAATTTCTAACTTTGATAAAAAGAACTTTTTTTGCTAATAATCAAATACTCCAATTCCACAAATCTGTTAGACTGAGCACATTTGCAGCTTCTCCGCATTCACTCCAACTTCAATTTCTACATTCCCTTCAGATTCAGCAAACCTAGCAGTTTGTATCTCAAAAAATGTCAAATATTAGTTACTCAGCAAATTCAAGCATTTTCTCTATCAACAGATATGACTCATTCCCAAAATGAGTAAAATCTCCCATTTCCAACAAATTCGCTGTTTGCATGATCCGCCCGTTCACTGAATCTAAAAGTTTCACTATTTCAATCAATTTCTCAATCTCCAATATTTTCTGCAGTGCAACAACATAAATAGATCTATTTCTGACAACCTACACATTTTTCAATGTTGATTTCGCTGAAGTAAGCCTTCAATACCTCCATTGCTATTTTTTGCAACTAATCACGTTTCTACATTCACCCGAATCTACAATTTCTCAATTTCTAACTTTATCTGTAAATGTACTTCTACTTTTCTACCAATTGCTCCAAATCCAGAAATCTGTTAGACTAAGCACATTTGCAGCTTCTCCACATTCACTGCAACTTCAATTTCTGCAAACCTTCAGTTTTTTTAAATCTAGCTGTCTGCATCTCAAAAAATGTCAAATATTAGTTTTTCAGCAAATTCAAGCATTTTCTCTATCAACAGATATGACTCATTCCCAAAATGAGTAAAATCTCCCATTTCCAACAAATTCGCTGTTTGCATGATCCGCTCGTTCACTGAATCTAAAAGTTTCACCATTACAATCAATTTCTCAATCTCCAATATTTTCTGCAGTCCAACAACATAAATAGATCTATTTCTGACAAACTACTCATTTTTCAATGCTGATTTCGCTGAAGTAAGCCTTCAATATCTCCATTACGAAATTTTGCAACTCATCACGTTTCTACATTCACCCGAATCTACACTTTCTCAATTTCTAACTTTATCAGCAAATGTAGTTCTATTTATCTATCAAATATTCCAAATCCACAAATCTGTTAAACTAAGCACATTTGCAGCTTCTCCGCATTCACTGCAACTTCAATTTCTCCAAACCTTCAGTTTTCGCAAACCTAGCTGTCTGTATCTCTCAAAATGTCAAATATTAGCTATACAGCTTATTCAAGCATTTTCTTTATCAGCAGATATAACTCATTCCCAAAATGAGTAAAATCTCTCATTTCCAACAAATTCGCTGTTTGCATGATACGCTCGTTCACTCAATCTACAAGTATCACCATTTCAATCAATTTCTCAATCTCCAATATTTCCTGCCTTCCAACAACATTAATGGATCTATTTCTGACAACCTACTCATTGTTCAATGTTGATTTCGCTGAAGTAAGCCTTCAATATCTCCATTCCTATTTTTTGCAACTAATCAGGTTTCTACATTCAAATGAACCTACAATTTCTCAATTTCTAACTTTATCAGCAAATGTAGTTCTATTTATCTGTCAAATACTCCAAATCCACAAATCTGTTAGACTGAGCACATTTGCAGATTCTCCGCATTTACTGCAACTTCAAATTGTCCATTCCCTTCAGTTTTAGCAAACCTAGCTGTCTGTATCTCTCAAAATGTCAAATATTAGTTATTCAGCAAATTCAAGCATTTTCTCTATCAACAGATATAACTCATTCCCAAAATGAGTAAAATCTCCAATTTCCAACAAATTCGCTGTTTCCATGATCCGCTTGTTGACAGAATCTACAAGTTTAACCATTTCAATCAATTCGTCAATATCCAATATTTTCTGCAGTCCAAAACATAAATGGATGTATTTCTGACAACCTACTCATTTTTCAATGTTGATTTCGCTGAAGTAAGCCTTCAATATCTCCATCCCTAAATTTTGCAACTAATCACGTTTCTACATTCACCTGAACCTACAATTTCTCAATTTCTAAATTAATTAGCAAATGTAGTTCTATTTATCTATCAAATACTCCAAATCCATAAATCTGTTAGACTCAGCACATTTGCCCCTTCTCCGCATACACTGCAACCTCAATTTCTCCAAACCTTTAGTTTTAGAAAATCTAGCTGTCTGTATCTCTCAAAATGTCAAATATTGGTTATTGAGTAAATTCAGGCATTTTCTCTATCAGCAGTTATAACACATCCCAAAATTAGTAAAATCTCTCATTTGTAACAAATTCGCTGTTTGCATGATACGCTCGTTCACTCAATCTACAAGTTTCACCATTTCAATCAATTTCTCAATCGGCAGTATTTTCTGCAGTCCAACAACATAATGAAATCTATTTCTGACAACCTACTCATTTCTCAATGTTGATTTCGCTGAATTAAGCCTTCAATATCTCCATTCTTATTCTTTGCAACTAATCAGGTTTCTACATTCAAATGAGCCTACAATTTCTCAATTTCTAACTTTATCAGCAAAAGTCGTTCTATTTATCTGTCAAATACTCCAAACCAACAAATCTGTTAGACTAAGCACATTTGCAGCTTCTCTGCATTCACTGCAACTTCAATTTCTCCAAACCATCAGTTTTAGCAAACCTAGCTGTCTGTATCTCTCAAAATTTCAATTATTAGCTATTCAGCAAATTCAAGCATTTTCTCTATCAGCAGATATAACTCATTCCCAAAATTAGTAAAATCTCTCATTTCCAACAAATTGGCTGTTTGCATGATCCGCTCGTTCACTGAATCTACAAGTTTCACCATTTCAATGAATTTCTCAATCGCCAGTATTTTATGCAGTCCAACAACATAATGAAATCTATTTCTGACAACCTACTCATTTCTCCATGTTGATTTCGCTGAAGTAAGCCTTTAATATCTCCATTCCTAAATTTTGCAACTAATCACGTTTCTACATTCACCTGAACCTACAATTTCTCAATTTCTAACTTTATTAGCAAATGTAGTTCTATTTATCAATCAAATACACCAATTCCACAAATTTGTTAGACTGAGCACATTTGCAGCTTCTCCGCATTCATTGCAACTTCAATTTCTCCATTCCCTTCAGTTTTAGCAAACCTAGCTGTCTGTATCTCTCAAAATGTCAAATATTAGTTATTCAGCAAATTCAAGCATTTTCTCTACCAACAGATATAACTCATTCCCAAAATGAGTCAAATCTCCCAGTTCCAACAAATTCGCTGTTTGCATGTTCACTGAATCTACATGTTTAACCATTTCAATCAATTTCTCAATCTCCAATTATTTCTGCAGACCAACAAGATAAATAGATCTATGTCTGACAACCTACTCATTTTTCAATGTTGATTTCGCTGAAGTAAGCCTTCAGTATCTCCATTCCTATATTTTGCAACTAATCACGTTTCGACATTCACCCGAACCTACAATTTCTCAATTTCTAATTTCATCAGCAAATGTAGTTCTATTTATCTATCAAATACTCCAATTCCAGAAATCTGTTAGACTGAGCACATTTGCAGCTTCTCCACATTCACTGCAACTTCAATTTCTCCATTCCCTTGAGCTTTAGCAAACCTAGCTGTCTGTATCTTTCAAAATGTCAATTATTAGCAATTCAGCAAGTTGAAGCACGTTGTCTATCAGCAGATATAACTCATTCCCAAAATTAGTAAAATCTCTCATTTCCAACAAATTCACTGTTTGCATGATACTCTCGTTCACTCAATCTACAAGTTTCACCATTTCAATCAATTTCTCAATCGCCAGTAATTTCCGCAGTCCAACAACATAAATAGATGTATTTCTGACAACCTACTCATTTCTCAATGTTGATTTCGCTGAACTAAGCCTTCAATATCTCCATCCTTATTTATTGCAACTAATCAGGTTTCTACATTCAAATGAACCTACAATTTCTCAGTTTCTAACTTTATCAGCAAATGTAGCTCTATTTATCAATCAAATACTCCAATTCCACAAATCTGTTAGACTGAGCACATTTGCAGCCTCTCCGCATTCACTGCAACTTCAATTTCTCCATTCCCTTCAGTTTTAGCAAACCTAGCTGTCTGTATCTCTCAAAATGTCAAATATTAGTTATTCAGGAAATTCAAGCATTTTCTCTATCAACAGATATAACTCATTCCCAAAATGAGTAAAATCTCCCATTTCCATCAAATTTGCTGTTTCCATGATCAGCTCGTTGACAGAATCTACAAGTTTAACCATTTCAATCAATTTGTGAATATCCAATATTTTCTACAGTCCAAAACATAAATATATATATTTCTGACAACTTACTCCTTTTTTAATTGTTGATTTCGCTGAAGTAAGCCTTCAATATCTCCATCCCTAAATTTTGCAACTAATCACGTTTCGACATTCGCCTGAACGTACAATTTCTCAATTTCTTACTTTATTAGCAAATATAGTTCTATTTATCCATCAAATACTCCAAATCCAGAAATCTGTTAGACTAAGCACTTTTGCACCTTCTCCGCATACACTGCAACTTCAATTTCTCCAAACCTTTAGTTTCAGAAAATCTATCTGTCTGTATCTCTCAAAATGTCAAATATTGGTTATTGAGCATATTCAAGCATTTTCTCTATCAACAGATATGACTCATTCCCAAAATGAGTAAAATCTCCCATTTCCAACAAATTCGCTGTTTGCATGATCCGCTCGTTCACTGAATCTCCAAGTTTCACCATTTCAATCAATTTCTCAATATCCAATATTTTCTGCCTTCCATCAACATTAATGGATCTATTTCTGACAACCTACTCATTTTTCAATGTTGATTTCGCTGAAGTAAGCCTTCAATATCTCCATTCCTATTTTTTGCAACTAATCAGGTTTCTACATTCAAATGAACCTACAATTTCTCAATTTCTAACTTTATCAGCAAATGTAGATCTATTTATCTATCAAATATTCCAAATCCACAAATCTGTTTGACTAAGCACATTTGCAGCTTCTCGGCATTCACTGCAACTTCAATTTCTCAAAACCTTCAGTTTTAGCAAACCTTGCTGTCTGTATCTCAAAAAATGTCAAATATTAGCGATTCAGCAAATTCAAGCATTTTCTCCATCAGCAGATATAACTGATTACCAAAATGAGTAAAATCTGCCATTTCCAACAATTTCGCTGTTTGCATGATCCGCTCGTTCACTGAATCTACAAAATTCACCATTTCAATCAATTTCTCAATCTGCAATATTTTCTGCAGTCCAACAATATAAATGGATCAATTTCTGACAACCTACTCATTTTTCAATGTTGATTTCGCTTAACTGAGCCTTCAATATCTCCATTCCTATATTTTGCAAATAATCACGTTTCTACATTCACCTGAACCTACAATTCCTAAATTTCTAACTTTATCAGCAAATGTAGTTCTATTTATCAACAATTACACCAATTCCACAAATCTGTTTGACTGAGCACATTGCAGCTTCTCTGCATTCACTGCAACTTCAATTTCTCCATTCCCTTCAGTTTTAGCAAACCTGTCTGTATCTCTCAAAATGTCAAATATTAGTTATTCAGCAAATTCAAGCATTTTCTCTATCAACAGATTTAAATCATTGCCAAAATGAGTCAAATCTCCCATTTCCAACAAATTCGCTGTTTGCATGATCTGCTCGAACACTGAATCTACAAGTTTCACCATTTCAATCAAATTCTCAATCTTCAAAATTTCTGCAGTCCAACAACATAAATAGATCTTTTTCTGACAATCTACTCATTTTTCAATGTTGATTTCGCTGAAGTGTGCCATCAATATCTCCATTCCTATTTTTTGCAACTAATCAGGTTTCCACATTCAAATGAACCTACAATTTGTCATTTTCTAACTTTATCAGCAAATGTAGTTCTATTTATCTATCAAATACTCCAAATCCTCAAATCTGTTAGACTGAGCACATTTGCAGCTTCTCCGCATTCACTGCAATTCAATTTAACATTCCCTTCAGTTTTAGCAAACCTAGCTGTCTGTATCTCTCAAAATGTCAAATATTAGTTATTCAGGAAATTCAAGCATTTTCTCTATCAACAGATATAACTCATTCCCAAAATGAGTAAAATCTCCCATTTCCATCAAATTTGCTGTTTCCATGATCAGCTCGTTGACAGAATCTACAAGTTTAACCATTTCAATCAATTTGTGAATATCCAATATTTTCTACAGTCCAAAACATAAATAGATGTATTTCTGACAACTTACTCCTTTTTTAATTGTTGATTTCGCTGAAGTAAGCCTTCAATATCTCCATCCCTAAATTTTGCAACTAATCACGTTTCGACATTCACCTGAACGTACAATTTCTCAATTTCTTACTTTATTAGCAAATATAGTTCTATTTATCCGTCAAATACTCCAAATCCAGAAATCTGTTAGACTAAGCACTTTTGCACCTTCTCCGCATACACTGCAACTTCAATTTCTCCAAACCTTTAGTTTCAGAAAATCTATCTGTCTGTATCTCTCAAAATGTCAAATATTGGTTATTTGGCAAATTCAAGCATTTTCTCTATCAGCAGAACTAACTCATTCCCAAAATGAGTAAAATCTCCCATTTCCAACAAATTCGCTGTTTCCATGATCCGCTCGTTCACTGAATCTCCATGTTTCACCATTTCAATCAATTTCTCAATCTCCAATATTTTCTGCCTTCCAACAACATTAATAGATCTATTTCTGACAACCTACTCATTGTTCAATGTTGATTTCGCTGAAGTAAGCCTTCAATATCTCCATTCCTATTTTTTGCAACTAATCAGGTTTCTACATTCAAATGAACCTACAATTTCACAATTTCTAACTTTATCAGCAAATGTAGTTCTATTTATCTATCAAATATTCTAAATCCACAAATCTGTTAGACTAAGCACATTTGCAGCTTCACCGCATTCACGGCAACTTCAAGTTCTCCAAACCTTCAGTTTTAGCAAACCTAGCTCTCTGTATCTCTCAAAATGTCAAATATTAGCTATACAGCATATTCAAGCATTTTCTCTATCAGCAGATATAACTCGTTCCCAAAATTAGTAAAATCTCCCATTTCCAACAAATTCGGTGTTTGCACGATCGGCTCGTTCACTGAATCTACAAGTTGCACCATTTCCATCAATTTCTCAATATCCAATATTTTCTGCAGTCCAAAACGTATATAGATCTATTTCTGACAACTACTCATTTTTCAATGTTCATTTCGCTGAAGTAAGTCTTCAATACCTCCATTGCAATTTTTTGCAACTAATCACGTTTCTACATTCACCCGAACCTACAATTTCTCAATTTCTAACTTAATCAGTAAACGTAGTTCTATTTATCAATCATATACTCCAATTCCACAAATCTGTTTGACTGAGCACATTTGCATCTTCTCCGCATTCACTTCAACTTCAATTTCTACGTTCCCTTCAGTTTTAGCAAACCTAGCTGTCTGTATCTCTCGAAATGTCAAATATTGGTTATTGAGCAAATTCAAGCATTTTCTCTATCAGCAGATATAACTCATTCCCAAAATGAGTCAAATCTCCCATTTCCAGCAAATTCGCTGTTTGCTTGATCCGCTCGTTCACTGAATCTACAAGTTCCACCATTTCAATCAATATCTCAATATCCAATATTTTCTGCAGTCCAACAACATTAATAGAACTATTTCTGACAACCTACTCATTTTTCAATGTTGATTTCGCTGAAGTGAGCCATCAATATCTCTATTCCTATTTATTGTTACTAATGCGGTTTCTACATTCAAATGAACCTACAATTTCTCAATTTCTAACTTTATCAGCAAATGTAGTTCCATTTATCTATCAAATACTCCAAATCCAGAAATCTGTTAGACTAAGCACATTTGCAGCTTCTCCGCATTCACTGCAACTTCAAATTCACAACACCTTCAGTTTTGGTAAATCTCGCTGTCTGTATCTCTCGAAATGTCAAATATTGGTTACTGAGCAAATTCAAGCATTTTCTCTATCAACACATATGACTCATTCCCAAAATGAGTAAAATCCCGCATTTCCGACAAATTCGCTTTTTGCATGATGCGCTCGTTCACTGAATCTACAAGAATCACCATTTCAATCAATTTCTCAATATCCAATATTTTCTGCAGTCCAAAACGTATATAGATGTATTTCTGACAACCTACTCATTTTTCAATGTTGATTTTGCTGAAGTAGGCCTTCAATACCTCTATTGCTATTTTTGCAACTAATGACGTTTCTACATTCACTGGAACCTACAATTTCTCAATTTCTAACCTTATCAGTAAATGTAGTTCTATTTATCTATCAAATACTCCAAATCCAGAAATCTGTTAGACTGAGCACATTTGCAGATTCTCCGCATTCACTGCAACTTCAATTTCTCCATTCCCTTCAGTTTTAGCAAACCTAGCTGTCTGTATCTCTCAAAATGTCAAATATTAGTTATTCAGCAAATTCAAGTTTTTTGTCTATCAACAGATATAACTCATTCCCAAAATTAGTCAAATCTCCCGTTACCAATAAATTCGCTGTTTGCATGATCTGCTCGGTCACTGAATCTCCAAGTTTCACCATTTCAAACAATTTCCCAATATCCAATATTTTCTGCAATCGAAAACATAAATAGATGTGTTTCTGAAAACCTACTCATTTTTCAATGTTGATTTCGCTGAAGTAAGCCTTCAATATCTCCATTCCTAAATTTTGCAACTGATCACGTTACTACATTCACCTGAACCTACACTTTCTCAATTTCTAACTTTATTAGCAAATGTATTTCTATATATCAATCAAATACTCCAAATCCACAAATCTGTTAGACTGAGCCCATTTGCAGCTTCTGCACATTCACTGCAACTTCAATTTCTCCATTCCCTTGAGCTTTAGCAAACCTAGCTGTCTGTATCTCTCAAAATGTCAATTATTTGCAATTCAGCAAATTGAAGCACTTTCGCTATCAGCAGATATAACTCATTCCCAAAATGAGTAAAATCTCTCATTTCCAACAAATTCGCTGTTTGCATGATACGCTCGTTCACTCAATCTACAAGTTTCACCATTTCAATCAATTTCTCAATCTCCAATATTTCCTGCCTTCCAACAACATTAATGGATCTATTTCTGACAACCTACTCATTGTTCAATTTTGATTTCGCTGAAGTAAGCCTTCAATATCTCCATTCCTATTTTTTGCATCTAATCAGGTTTCTACATTCAAATGAACCTACAATTTCTCAATTTCTAACTTTATCAGCAAATGTAGTTCTATTTATCTATCAAATACTCCAAATCCACAAATCTGTTAGACTGAGCACATTTGCAGCTTCTCCGCATTCACTGCAACTTCAATTTGTCCATTCCCTTCAGTTTTAGCAAACCTAGCTGTCTGTATCTCTCAAAATGTCAAATATTAGCTATTCAGCAAATTCAAGCATTTTCTCTATCAACAGATATAACTCATTCCCAAAATGAGTAAAATCCCCAATTTCCAACAAATTCGCTGTTTCCATGATCCGCTCGTTGACAGAATCTACAAGTTTCACCATTTCAATCAATTTGTCATTATCCAATATTTTCTGCAGTCCAAAACATAAATAGATGTATTTCTGACAACCTACTCATTTTTCAATGTTGATTTCGCTGAAGTAAGCCTTCAATAACTCCATCATTAAATTTTGCAACTAATCACGTTTCTACATTCACCTGAACCTACAATTTCTCAACTTCTAAATTAATTAGCAAATGTAGTTCTATTTATCTATCAAATACTCCAAATCCAGAAATCTGTTAGACTAAGCACATTTGCACCTTCTCCGCATACACTGCAACTTCAATATCTCCAAACCTTTAGTTTTAGAAAATCTAGTTGTCTGTATCTCTCAAAATGTCAAATATTGGTTATTGAGCATATTCAAGCATTTTCTCTATCAGCAGATATAACTCATTCCCAAAATGAGTAAAATATCCCATTTCCAACGAATTCGCTTTTTGCATGATCCGCTCGTTCACTGAATCTACAAGTTTCACCATTTCAATCAATATCTCAAAATCCAATATTTTCTGCAGACCAAAACTTATATAGATGTATTTCTGACAACCTACTCATTTTTCAATGTTGATTTCGCTGAAGTAAGCCTTCAATATCTCCATTCCTAAATTTTGCAACTAATCACGTTTCTACATTCACCTGAACCTACAATTTCTCAATTTCTAACTTTGATAAAAAGAACTTTTTTTGCTAATAATCAAATACTCCAATTCCACAAATCTGTTAGACTGAGCACATTTGCAGCTTCTCCGCATTCACTCCAACTTCAATTTCTACATTCCCTTCAGATTCAGCAAACCTAGCAGTTTGTATCTCAAAAAATGTCAAATATTAGTTACTCAGCAAATTCAAGCATTTTCTCTATCAACAGATATGACTCATTCCCAAAATGAGTAAAATCTCCCATTTCCAACAAATTCGCTGTTTGCATGATCCGCCCGTTCACTGAATCTAAAAGTTTCACTATTTCAATCAATTTCTCAATCTCCAATATTTTCTGCAGTGCAACAACATAAATAGATCTATTTCTGACAACCTACACATTTTTCAATGTTGATTTCGCTGAAGTAAGCCTTCAATACCTCCATTGCTATTTTTTGCAACTAATCACGTTTCTACATTCACCCGAATCTACAATTTCTCAATTTCTAACTTTATCTGTAAATGTACTTCTACTTTTCTACCAATTGCTCCAAATCCAGAAATCTGTTAGACTAAGCACATTTGCAGCTTCTCCACATTCACTGCAACTTCAATTTCTGCAAACCTTCAGTTTTTTTAAATCTAGCTGTCTGCATCTCAAAAAATGTCAAATATTAGTTTTTCAGCAAATTCAAGCATTTTCTCTATCAACAGATATGACTCATTCCCAAAATGAGTAAAATCTCCCATTTCCAACAAATTCGCTGTTTGCATGATCCGCTCGTTCACTGAATCTAAAAGTTTCACCATTACAATCAATTTCTCAATCTCCAATATTTTCTGCAGTCCAACAACATAAATAGATCTATTTCTGACAAACTACTCATTTTTCAATGCTGATTTCGCTGAAGTAAGCCTTCAATATCTCCATTACGAAATTTTGCAACTCATCACGTTTCTACATTCACCCGAATCTACACTTTCTCAATTTCTAACTTTATCAGCAAATGTAGTTCTATTTATCTATCAAATATTCCAAATCCACAAATCTGTTAAACTAAGCACATTTGCAGCTTCTCCGCATTCACTGCAACTTCAATTTCTCCAAACCTTCAGTTTTCGCAAACCTAGCTGTCTGTATCTCTCAAAATGTCAAATATTAGCTATACAGCTTATTCAAGCATTTTCTTTATCAGCAGATATAACTCATTCCCAAAATGAGTAAAATCTCTCATTTCCAACAAATTCGCTGTTTGCATGATACGCTCGTTCACTCAATCTACAAGTATCACCATTTCAATCAATTTCTCAATCTCCAATATTTCCTGCCTTCCAACAACATTAATGGATCTATTTCTGACAACCTACTCATTGTTCAATGTTGATTTCGCTGAAGTAAGCCTTCAATATCTCCATTCCTATTTTTTGCAACTAATCAGGTTTCTACATTCAAATGAACCTACAATTTCTCAATTTCTAACTTTATCAGCAAATGTAGTTCTATTTATCTGTCAAATACTCCAAATCCACAAATCTGTTAGACTGAGCACATTTGCAGATTCTCCGCATTTACTGCAACTTCAAATTGTCCATTCCCTTCAGTTTTAGCAAACCTAGCTGTCTGTATCTCTCAAAATGTCAAATATTAGTTATTCAGCAAATTCAAGCATTTTCTCTATCAACAGATATAACTCATTCCCAAAATGAGTAAAATCTCCAATTTCCAACAAATTCGCTGTTTCCATGATCCGCTTGTTGACAGAATCTACAAGTTTAACCATTTCAATCAATTCGTCAATATCCAATATTTTCTGCAGTCCAAAACATAAATGGATGTATTTCTGACAACCTACTCATTTTTCAATGTTGATTTCGCTGAAGTAAGCCTTCAATATCTCCATCCCTAAATTTTGCAACTAATCACGTTTCTACATTCACCTGAACCTACAATTTCTCAATTTCTAAATTAATTAGCAAATGTAGTTCTATTTATCTATCAAATACTCCAAATCCATAAATCTGTTAGACTCAGCACATTTGCCCCTTCTCCGCATACACTGCAACCTCAATTTCTCCAAACCTTTAGTTTTAGAAAATCTAGCTGTCTGTATCTCTCAAAATGTCAAATATTGGTTATTGAGTAAATTCAGGCATTTTCTCTATCAGCAGTTATAACACATCCCAAAATTAGTAAAATCTCTCATTTGTAACAAATTCGCTGTTTGCATGATACGCTCGTTCACTCAATCTACAAGTTTCACCATTTCAATCAATTTCTCAATCGGCAGTATTTTCTGCAGTCCAACAACATAATGAAATCTATTTCTGACAACCTACTCATTTCTCAATGTTGATTTCGCTGAATTAAGCCTTCAATATCTCCATTCTTATTCTTTGCAACTAATCAGGTTTCTACATTCAAATGAGCCTACAATTTCTCAATTTCTAACTTTATCAGCAAAAGTCGTTCTATTTATCTGTCAAATACTCCAAACCAACAAATCTGTTAGACTAAGCACATTTGCAGCTTCTCTGCATTCACTGCAACTTCAATTTCTCCAAACCATCAGTTTTAGCAAACCTAGCTGTCTGTATCTCTCAAAATTTCAATTATTAGCTATTCAGCAAATTCAAGCATTTTCTCTATCAGCAGATATAACTCATTCCCAAAATTAGTAAAATCTCTCATTTCCAACAAATTGGCTGTTTGCATGATCCGCTCGTTCACTGAATCTACAAGTTTCACCATTTCAATGAATTTCTCAATCGCCAGTATTTTATGCAGTCCAACAACATAATGAAATCTATTTCTGACAACCTACTCATTTCTCCATGTTGATTTCGCTGAAGTAAGCCTTTAATATCTCCATTCCTAAATTTTGCAACTAATCACGTTTCTACATTCACCTGAACCTACAATTTCTCAATTTCTAACTTTATTAGCAAATGTAGTTCTATTTATCAATCAAATACACCAATTCCACAAATTTGTTAGACTGAGCACATTTGCAGCTTCTCCGCATTCATTGCAACTTCAATTTCTCCATTCCCTTCAGTTTTAGCAAACCTAGCTGTCTGTATCTCTCAAAATGTCAAATATTAGTTATTCAGCAAATTCAAGCATTTTCTCTACCAACAGATATAACTCATTCCCAAAATGAGTCAAATCTCCCAGTTCCAACAAATTCGCTGTTTGCATGTTCACTGAATCTACATGTTTAACCATTTCAATCAATTTCTCAATCTCCAATTATTTCTGCAGACCAACAAGATAAATAGATCTATGTCTGACAACCTACTCATTTTTCAATGTTGATTTCGCTGAAGTAAGCCTTCAGTATCTCCATTCCTATATTTTGCAACTAATCACGTTTCGACATTCACCCGAACCTACAATTTCTCAATTTCTAATTTCATCAGCAAATGTAGTTCTATTTATCTATCAAATACTCCAATTCCAGAAATCTGTTAGACTGAGCACATTTGCAGCTTCTCCACATTCACTGCAACTTCAATTTCTCCATTCCCTTGAGCTTTAGCAAACCTAGCTGTCTGTATCTTTCAAAATGTCAATTATTAGCAATTCAGCAAGTTGAAGCACGTTGTCTATCAGCAGATATAACTCATTCCCAAAATTAGTAAAATCTCTCATTTCCAACAAATTCACTGTTTGCATGATACTCTCGTTCACTCAATCTACAAGTTTCACCATTTCAATCAATTTCTCAATCGCCAGTAATTTCCGCAGTCCAACAACATAAATAGATGTATTTCTGACAACCTACTCATTTCTCAATGTTGATTTCGCTGAACTAAGCCTTCAATATCTCCATCCTTATTTATTGCAACTAATCAGGTTTCTACATTCAAATGAACCTACAATTTCTCAGTTTCTAACTTTATCAGCAAATGTAGCTCTATTTATCAATCAAATACTCCAATTCCACAAATCTGTTAGACTGAGCACATTTGCAGCCTCTCCGCATTCACTGCAACTTCAATTTCTCCATTCCCTTCAGTTTTAGCAAACCTAGCTGTCTGTATCTCTCAAAATGTCAAATATTAGTTATTCAGGAAATTCAAGCATTTTCTCTATCAACAGATATAACTCATTCCCAAAATGAGTAAAATCTCCCATTTCCATCAAATTTGCTGTTTCCATGATCAGCTCGTTGACAGAATCTACAAGTTTAACCATTTCAATCAATTTGTGAATATCCAATATTTTCTACAGTCCAAAACATAAATATATATATTTCTGACAACTTACTCCTTTTTTAATTGTTGATTTCGCTGAAGTAAGCCTTCAATATCTCCATCCCTAAATTTTGCAACTAATCACGTTTCGACATTCGCCTGAACGTACAATTTCTCAATTTCTTACTTTATTAGCAAATATAGTTCTATTTATCCATCAAATACTCCAAATCCAGAAATCTGTTAGACTAAGCACTTTTGCACCTTCTCCGCATACACTGCAACTTCAATTTCTCCAAACCTTTAGTTTCAGAAAATCTATCTGTCTGTATCTCTCAAAATGTCAAATATTGGTTATTTGGCAAATTCAAGCATTTTCTCTATCAGCAGAACTAACTCATTCCCAAAATGAGTAAAATCTCCCATTTCCAACAAATTCGCTGTTTCCATGATCCGCTCGTTCACTGAATCTCCAAGTTTCACCATTTCAATCAATTTCTCAATCTCCAATATTTTCTGCCTTCCAACAACATTAATAGATCTATTTCTGACAACCTACTCATTTTTCAATGTTGATTTCGCTGAAGTAAGCCTTCAATATCTCCATTCCTATTTTTTGCAACTAATCAGGTTTCTACATTCAAATGAACCTACAATTTCACAATTTCTAACTTTATCAGCAAATGTAGTTCTATTTATCTATCAAATATTCCAAATCCACAAATCTGTTAGACTAAGCACATTTGCAGCTTCACCGCATTCACGGCAACTTCAAGTTCTCCAAACCTTCAGTTTTAGCAAACCTAGCTCTCTGTATCTCTCAAAATGTCAAATATTAGCTATACAGCATATTCAAGCATTTTCTCCATCAGCAGATATAACTCGTTCCCAAAATTAGTAAAATCTCCCATTTCCAACAAATTCGGTGTTTGCATGATGCGCTCGTTCACTGCATCTACAAGTTTCACCATTTCAATCAATTTCTCAATATCCAATATTTTCTGCAGTCCAAATCATAAATAGATGTATTTCTGAAAACCTACTCATTTTTCAATGATGATTTCGCTGAAGTAAGCCTTCAATATCTCCATTCCTAAATTTTGCAACTGATCACGTTACTACATTCACCTGAACCTACAATTTCTCAATTTCTAACTTTATTAGCAAATGTATTTCTATATATCAATCAAATACTCCATATCCACAAATCTGTTAGACTGAGCCCATTTGCAGCTTCTGCACATTCACTGCAACTTCAATTTCTCCATTCCCTTGAGCTTTAGCAAACCTAGCTGTCTGTATCTCTCAAAATGTCAATTATTTGCAATTCAGCAAATTGAAGCACTTTCTCTATCAGCAGATATAACTCATTCCCAAAATGAGTAAAATCTCTCATTTCCAACAAATTCGCTGTATGCATGATACGCTCGTTCACTTAACCTACAAGTTTCACCATTTCAATCAATTTCTCAATCTCCAATATTTCCTGCCTTCCAACAACATTAATGGATCTATTTCTGACAACCTACTCATTGTTCAATGTTGATTTCGCTGAAGTAAGCCTTCAATATCTCCATTCCTATTTTTTGCATCTAATCAGGTTTCTACATTCAAATGAACCTACAATTTCTCAATTTCTAACTTTATCAGCAAATGTAGTTCTATTTATCTATCAAATACTCCAAATCCACAAATCTGTTAGACTGAGCACATTTGCAGCTTCTCCGCATTCACTGCAACTTCAATTTGTCCATTCCCTTCAGTTTTAGCAAACCTAGCTGTCTGTATCTCTCAAAATGTCAAATATTAGCTATTCAGCAAATTCAAGCATTTTCTCTATCAACAGATATAACTCATTCCCAAAATGAGTAAAATCCCCAATTTCCAACAAATTCGCTGTTTGCATGATCCGCTCGTTGACAGAATCTCCAATTTTCACCATTTCAATCAATTTCTCAATCTCCAATAATTTCTGCCTTCCAACAACATTAATGGATCTATTTCTGACAACCTACTCATTTTTCAATGTTGATTTCGCTGAAGTAAGCCTTCAATATCTCCATTCCTATTTTTTGCAACTAATCACGTTTCTACATTCAAATGAACCTACAATTTCTCAATTTCTAACTTTATTAGTAAATTTAGTTGTATTTATCTATCAAATACTCCAAATCCAGAAATCAGTTAGACTTAGCAGATTTGCAGCTTCTCCGCATACACTGCAACTTCAATTTCTCCAAACCTTCAGTTT
Source organism: Cetorhinus maximus (assembly GCF_964194155.1). NCBI lineage: Eukaryota > Metazoa > Chordata > Chondrichthyes > Lamniformes > Cetorhinidae > Cetorhinus > Cetorhinus maximus. The sequence goes on from NW_027596130.1 coordinate 111,776, forward strand.
TAGTAAATCTAGCTGTCTGTATTTCTCAAAATGTCAAATATTGGTTATTGAGCAAATTCAAGCATTTTCTCTGTCAGCAGATATAACTTATTCCCAAAATGAGTAAAATTTCCCATTTCCAACAAATTCGCTGTTTGCATGATCCGCTCCTTCACTGAATCTCCAAGTTTCACCATTTCAATCAATTTCTCAATCTCCAATATTTTCTGCAGTCCAACAACATAAATAGATCTATTTCTGACAACCTACTCATTTTTCAATGTTGATTTCGCTGAAGTAAGCCTTCAATATCTCCATTCCTATTTTTTGCAACTAATCAGGTTTCTACATTCAAATGAACCTACAATTTCTCAATTTCTAACTTTATCAGCAAATGTAGATCTATTTATCTATCAAATATTCCAAATCCACAAATCTGTTTGACTAAGCACATTTGCAGCTTCTCGGCATTCACTGCAACTTCAATTTCTCAAAACCTTCAGTTTTAGCAAACCTTGCTGTCTGTATCTCAAAAAATGTCAAATATTAGCGATTCAGCAAATTCAAGCATTTTCTCCATCAGCAGATATAACTGATTACCAAAATGAGTAAAATCTGCCATTTCCAACAATTTCGCTGTTTGAATGATCCGCTCGTTCACTGAATCTACAAAATTCACCATTTCAATCAATTTCTCAATCTGCAATATTTTCTGCAGTCCAACAATATAAATGGATCAATTTCTGACAACCTACTCATTTTTCAATGTTGATTTCGCTTAACTGAGCCTTCAATATCTCCATTCCTATATTTTGCAAATAATCACGTTTCTACATTCACCTGAACCTACAATTCCTAAATTTCTAACTTTATCAGCAAATGTAGTTCTATTTATCAACAATTACACCAATTCCACAAATCTGTTTGACTGAGCACATTGCAGCTTCTCTGCATTCACTGCAACTTCAATTTCTCCATTCCCTTCAGTTTTAGCAAACCTGTCTGTATCTCTCAAAATGTCAAATATTAGTTATTCAGCAAATTCAAGCATTTTCTCTATCAACAGATTTAAATCATTGCCAAAATGAGTCAAATCTCCCATTTCCAACAAATTCGCTGTTTGCATGATCTGCTCGAACACTGAATCTACAAGTTTCACCATTTCAATCAAATTCTCAATCTTCAAAATTTCTGCAGTCCAACAACATAAATAGATCTTTTTCTGACAATCTACTCATTTTTCAATGTTGATTTCGCTGAAGTGTGCCATCAATATCTCCATTCCTATTTTTTGCAACTAATCAGGTTTCCACATTCAAATGAACCTACAATTTGTCATTTTCTAACTTTATCAGCAAATGTAGTTCTATTTATCTATCAAATACTCCAAATCCTCAAATCTGTTAGACTGAGCACATTTGCAGCTTCTCCGCATTCACTGCAATTCAATTTAACATTCCCTTCAGTTTTAGCAAACCTAGCTGTCTGTATCTCTCAAAATGTCAAATATTAGTTATTCAGGAAATTCAAGCATTTTCTCTATCAACAGATATAACTCATTCCCAAAATGAGTAAAATCTCCCATTTCCATCAAATTTGCTGTTTCCATGATCAGCTCGTTGACAGAATCTACAAGTTTAACCATTTCAATCAATTTGTGAATATCCAATATTTTCTACAGTCCAAAACATAAATAGATGTATTTCTGACAACTTACTCCTTTTTTAATTGTTGATTTCGCTGAAGTAAGCCTTCAATATCTCCATCCCTAAATTTTGCAACTAATCACGTTTCGACATTCACCTGAACGTACAATTTCTCAATTTCTTACTTTATTAGCAAATATAGTTCTATTTATCCGTCAAATACTCCAAATCCAGAAATCTGTTAGACTAAGCACTTTTGCACCTTCTCCGCATACACTGCAACTTCAATTTCTCCAAACCTTTAGTTTCAGAAAATCTATCTGTCTGTATCTCTCAAAATGTCAAATATTGGTTATTTGGCAAAATCAAGCATTTTCTCTATCAGCAGAACTAACTCATTCCCAAAATGAGTAAAATCTCCCATTTCCAACAAATTCGCTGTTTCCATGATCCGCTCGTTCACTGAATCTCCATGTTTCACCATTTCAATCAATTTCTCAATCTCCAATATTTTCTGCCTTCCAACAACATTAATAGATCTATTTCTGACAACCTACTCATTGTTCAATGTTGATTTCGCTGAAGTAAGCCTTCAATATCTCCATTCCTATTTTTTGCAACTAATCAGGTTTCTACATTCAAATGAACCTACAATTTCACAATTTCTAACTTTATCAGCAAATGTAGTTCTATTTATCTATCAAATATTCTAAATCCACAAATCTGTTAGACTAAGCACATTTGCAGCTTCACCGCATTCACGGCAACTTCAAGTTCTCCAAACCTTCAGTTTTAGCAAACCTAGCTCTCTGTATCTCTCAAAATGTCAAATATTAGCTATACAGCATATTCAAGCATTTTCTCTATCAGCAGATATAACTCGTTCCCAAAATTAGTAAAATCTCCCATTTCCAACAAATTCGGTGTTTGCATGATGCGCTCGTTCACTGCATCTACAAGTTTCACCATTTCAATCAATTTCTCAATATCCAATATTTTCTGCAGTCCAAAACATAAATAGATGTATTTCTGAAAACCGACTCATTTTTCAATGATGATTTCGCTGAAGTAAGCCTTCAATATCTCCATTCCTTAATTTTGCAACTGATCACTTTACTACATTCACCTGAACCTACAATTTCTCAATTTCTAACTTTATTAGCAAATGTATTTCTATACATCAATCAAATACTCCAAATCCACAAATCTGTTAGACTGAGCCCATTTGCAGCTTCTGCACATTCACTGCAACTTCAATTTCTCCATTCCCTTGAGCTTTAGCAAACCTAGCTGTCTGTATCTCTCAAAATGTCAATTATTTGCAATTCAGCAAATTGAAGCACTTTCGCTATCAGCAGATATAACTCATTCCCAAAATGAGTAAAATCTCTCATTTCCAACAAATTCGCTGTTTGCATGATACGCTCGTTCACTCAATCTACAAGTTTCACCATTTCAATCAATTTCTCAATCTCCAATATTTCCTGCCTTCCAACAACATTAATGGATCTATTTCTGACAACCTACTCATTGTTCAATGTTGATTTCGCTGAAGTAAGCCTTCAATATCTCCATTCCTATTTTTTGCATCTAATCAGGTTTCTACATTCAAATGAACCTACAATTTCTCAATTTCTAACTTTATCAGCAAATGTAGTTCTATTTATCTATCAAATACTCCAAATCCACAAATCTGTTAGACTGAGCACATTTGCAGCTTCTCCGCATTCACTGCAACTTCAATTTGTCCATTCCCTTCAGTTTTAGCAAACCTAGCTGTCTGTATCTCTCAAAATGTCAAATATTAGCTATTCAGCAAATTCAAGCATTTTCTCTATCAACAGATATAACTCATCCCCAAAATGAGTAAAATCCCCAATTTCCAACAAATTCGCTGTTTCCATGATCCGCTCGTTGACAGAATCTACAAGTTTAACCATTTCAATCAATTTGTCATTATCCAATATTTTCTGCAGTCCAAAACATAAATAGATGTATTTCTGACAACCTACTCATTTTTCAATGTTGATTTCGCTGAAGTAAGCCTTCAATAACTCCATCATTAAATTTTGCAACTAATCACGTTTCTACATTCACCTGAACCTACAATTTCTCAACTTCTAAATTAATTAGCAAATGTAGTTCTATTTATCTATCAAATACTCCAAATCCAGAAATCTGTTAGACTAAGCACATTTGCACCTTCTCCGCATACACTGCAACATCAATTTCTCCAAACCTTTAGTTTTAGAAAATCTAGTTGTCTGTATCTCTCAAAATGTCAAATATTGGTTATTGAGCATATTCAAGCATTTTCTCTATCAGCAGATATAACTCATTCCCAAAATGAGTAAAATATCCCATTTCCAACGAATTCGCTTTTTGCATGATCCGCTCGTTCACTGAATCTACAAGTTTCACCATTTCAATCAATATCTCAAAATCCAATATTTTCTGCAGACCAAAACTTATATAGATGTATTTCTGACAACCTACTCATTTTTCAATGTTGATTTCGCTGAAGTAAGCCTTCAATATCTCCATTCCTAAATTTTGCAACTAATCACGTTTCTACATTCACCTGAACCTACAATTTCTCAATTTCTAACTTTATTAGCAAAAAAAGTTCTTTTTATCAATCAAATACTCCAATTCCACAAATCTGTTAGACTGAGCACATTTGCAGCTTCTCCGCATTCACTCCAACTTCAATTTCTACATTCCCTTCAGATTCAGCAAACCTAGCAGTTTGTATCTCAAAAAATGTCAAATATTAGTTACTCAGCAAATTCAAGCATTTTCTCTATCAACAGATATGACTCATTCCCAAAATGAGTAAAATCTCCCATTTCCAACAAATTCGCTGTTTGCATGATCCGCCCGTTCACTGAATCTAAAAGTTTCACTATTTCAATCAATTTCTCAATCTCCAATATTTTCTGCAGTGCAACAACATAAATAGATCTATTTCTGACAACCTACACATTTTTCAATGTTGATTTCGCTGAAGTAAGCCTTCAATACCTCCATTGCTATTTTTTGCAACTAATCACGTTTCTACATTCACCCGAATCTACAATTTCTCAATTTCTAACTTTATCTGTAAATGTACTTCTACTTTTCTACCAATTGCTCCAAATCCAGAAATCTGTTAGACTAAGCACATTTGCAGCTTCTCCACATTCACTGCAACTTCAATTTCTGCAAACCTTCAGTTTTTTTAAATCTAGCTGTCTGCATCTCAAAAAATGTCAAATATTAGTTTTTCAGCAAATTCAAGCATTTTCTCTATCAACAGATATGACTCATTCCCAAAATGAGTAAAATCTCCCATTTCCAACAAATTCGCTGTTTGCATGATCCGCTCGTTCACTGAATCTAAAAGTTTCACCATTACAATCAATTTCTCAATCTCCAATATTTTCTGCAGTCCAACAACATAAATAGATCTATTTCTGACAAACTACTCATTTTTCAATGCTGATTTCGCTGAAGTAAGCCTTCAATATCTCCATTACGAAATTTTGCAACTCATCACGTTTCTACATTCACCCGAATCTACACTTTCTCAATTTCTAACTTTATCAGCAAATGTAGTTCTATTTATCTATCAAATATTCCAAATCCACAAATCTGTTAAACTAAGCACATTTGCAGCTTCTCCGCATTCACTGCAACTTCAATTTCTCCAAACCTTCAGTTTTCGCAAACCTAGCTGTCTGTATCTCTCAAAATGTCAAATATTAGCTATACAGCTTATTCAAGCATTTTCTTTATCAGCAGATATAACTCATTCCCAAAATGAGTAAAATCTCTCATTTCCAACAAATTCGCTGTTTGCATGATACGCTCGTTCACTCAATCTACAAGTATCACCATTTCAATCAATTTCTCAATCTCCAATATTTCCTGCCTTCCAACAACATTAATGGATCTATTTCTGACAACCTACTCATTGTTCAATGTTGATTTCGCTGAAGTAAGCCTTCAATATCTCCATTCCTATTTTTTGCAACTAATCAGGTTTCTACATTCAAATGAACCTACAATTTCTCAATTTCTAACTTTATCAGCAAATGTAGTTCTATTTATCTGTCAAATACTCCAAATCCACAAATCTGTTAGACTGAGCACATTTGCAGATTCTCCGCATTTACTGCAACTTCAAATTGTCCATTCCCTTCAGTTTTAGCAAACCTAGCTGTCTGTATCTCTCAAAATGTCAAATATTAGTTATTCAGCAAATTCAAGCATTTTCTCTATCAACAGATATAACTCATTCCCAAAATGAGTAAAATCTCCAATTTCCAACAAATTCGCTGTTTCCATGATCCGCTTGTTGACAGAATCTACAAGTTTAACCATTTCAATCAATTCGTCAATATCCAATATTTTCTGCAGTCCAAAACATAAATGGATGTATTTCTGACAACCTACTCATTTTTCAATGTTGATTTCGCTGAAGTAAGCCTTCAATATCTCCATCCCTAAATTTTGCAACTAATCACGTTTCTACATTCACCTGAACCTACAATTTCTCAATTTCTAAATTAATTAGCAAATGTAGTTCTATTTATCTATCAAATACTCCAAATCCATAAATCTGTTAGACTCAGCACATTTGCCCCTTCTCCGCATACACTGCAACCTCAATTTCTCCAAACCTTTAGTTTTAGAAAATCTAGCTGTCTGTATCTCTCAAAATGTCAAATATTGGTTATTGAGTAAATTCAGGCATTTTCTCTATCAGCAGTTATAACACATCCCAAAATTAGTAAAATCTCTCATTTGTAACAAATTCGCTGTTTGCATGATACGCTCGTTCACTCAATCTACAAGTTTCACCATTTCAATCAATTTCTCAATCGGCAGTATTTTCTGCAGTCCAACAACATAATGAAATCTATTTCTGACAACCTACTCATTTCTCAATGTTGATTTCGCTGAATTAAGCCTTCAATATCTCCATTCTTATTCTTTGCAACTAATCAGGTTTCTACATTCAAATGAGCCTACAATTTCTCAATTTCTAACTTTATCAGCAAAAGTCGTTCTATTTATCTGTCAAATACTCCAAACCAACAAATCTGTTAGACTAAGCACATTTGCAGCTTCTCTGCATTCACTGCAACTTCAATTTCTCCAAACCATCAGTTTTAGCAAACCTAGCTGTCTGTATCTCTCAAAATTTCAATTATTAGCTATTCAGCAAATTCAAGCATTTTCTCTATCAGCAGATATAACTCATTCCCAAAATTAGTAAAATCTCTCATTTCCAACAAATTGGCTGTTTGCATGATCCGCTCGTTCACTGAATCTACAAGTTTCACCATTTCAATGAATTTCTCAATCGCCAGTATTTTATGCAGTCCAACAACATAATGAAATCTATTTCTGACAACCTACTCATTTCTCCATGTTGATTTCGCTGAAGTAAGCCTTTAATATCTCCATTCCTAAATTTTGCAACTAATCACGTTTCTACATTCACCTGAACCTACAATTTCTCAATTTCTAACTTTATTAGCAAATGTAGTTCTATTTATCAATCAAATACACCAATTCCACAAATTTGTTAGACTGAGCACATTTGCAGCTTCTCCGCATTCATTGCAACTTCAATTTCTCCATTCCCTTCAGTTTTAGCAAACCTAGCTGTCTGTATCTCTCAAAATGTCAAATATTAGTTATTCAGCAAATTCAAGCATTTTCTCTACCAACAGATATAACTCATTCCCAAAATGAGTCAAATCTCCCAGTTCCAACAAATTCGCTGTTTGCATGTTCACTGAATCTACATGTTTAACCATTTCAATCAATTTCTCAATCTCCAATTATTTCTGCAGACCAACAAGATAAATAGATCTATGTCTGACAACCTACTCATTTTTCAATGTTGATTTCGCTGAAGTAAGCCTTCAGTATCTCCATTCCTATATTTTGCAACTAATCACGTTTCGACATTCACCCGAACCTACAATTTCTCAATTTCTAATTTCATCAGCAAATGTAGTTCTATTTATCTATCAAATACTCCAATTCCAGAAATCTGTTAGACTGAGCACATTTGCAGCTTCTCCACATTCACTGCAACTTCAATTTCTCCATTCCCTTGAGCTTTAGCAAACCTAGCTGTCTGTATCTTTCAAAATGTCAATTATTAGCAATTCAGCAAGTTGAAGCACGTTGTCTATCAGCAGATATAACTCATTCCCAAAATTAGTAAAATCTCTCATTTCCAACAAATTCACTGTTTGCATGATACTCTCGTTCACTCAATCTACAAGTTTCACCATTTCAATCAATTTCTCAATCGCCAGTAATTTCCGCAGTCCAACAACATAAATAGATGTATTTCTGACAACCTACTCATTTCTCAATGTTGATTTCGCTGAACTAAGCCTTCAATATCTCCATCCTTATTTATTGCAACTAATCAGGTTTCTACATTCAAATGAACCTACAATTTCTCAGTTTCTAACTTTATCAGCAAATGTAGCTCTATTTATCAATCAAATACTCCAATTCCACAAATCTGTTAGACTGAGCACATTTGCAGCCTCTCCACATTCACTGCAACTTCAATTTCTCCAAACCTTCAGTTTTAGCAAACCTAGCTGTCTGTATCTCTCAAAATGTCAAATATTAGTTATTCAGGAAATTCAAGCATTTTCTCTATCAACAGATATAACTCATTCCCAAAATGAGTAAAATCTCCCATTTCCATCAAATTTGCTGTTTCCATGATCAGCTCGTTGACAGAATCTACAAGTTTAACCATTTCAATCAATTTGTGAATATCCAATATTTTCTACAGTCCAAAACATAAATATATATATTTCTGACAACTTACTCCTTTTTTAATTGTTGATTTCGCTGAAGTAAGCCTTCAATATCTCCATCCCTAAATTTTGCAACTAATCACGTTTCGACATTCGCCTGAACGTACAATTTCTCAATTTCTTACTTTATTAGCAAATATAGTTCTATTTATCCATCAAATACTCCAAATCCAGAAATCTGTTAGACTAAGCACTTTTGCACCTTCTCCGCATACACTGCAACTTCAATTTCTCCAAACCTTTAGTTTCAGAAAATCTATCTGTCTGTATCTCTCAAAATGTCAAATATTGGTTATTTGGCAAATTCAAGCATTTTCTCTATCAGCAGAACTAACTCATTCCCAAAATGAGTAAAATCTCCCATTTCCAACAAATTCGCTGTTTCCATGATCCGCTCGTTCACTGAATCTCCAAGTTTCACCATTTCAATCAATTTCTCAATCTCCAATATTTTCTGCCTTCCAACAACATTAATAGATCTATTTCTGACAACCTACTCATTTTTCAATGTTGATTTCGCTGAAGTAAGCCTTCAATATCTCCATTCCTATTTTTTGCAACTAATCAGGTTTCTACATTCAAATGAACCTACAATTTCACAATTTCTAACTTTATCAGCAAATGTAGTTCTATTTATCTATCAAATATTCCAAATCCACAAATCTGTTAGACTAAGCACATTTGCAGCTTCACCGCATTCACGGCAACTTCAAGTTCTCCAAACCTTCAGTTTTAGCAAACCTAGCTCTCTGTATCTCTCAAAATGTCAAATATTAGCTATACAGCATATTCAAGCATTTTCTCCATCAGCAGATATAACTCGTTCCCAAAATTAGTAAAATCTCCCATTTCCAACAAATTCGGTGTTTGCATGATGCGCTCGTTCACTGCATCTACAAGTTTCACCATTTCAATCAATTTCTCAATATCCAATATTTTCTGCAGTCCAAATCATAAATAGATGTATTTCTGAAAACCTACTCATTTTTCAATGATGATTTCGCTGAAGTAAGCCTTCAATATCTCCATTCCTAAATTTTGCAACTGATCACGTTACTACATTCACCTGAACCTACAATTTCTCAATTTCTAACTTTATTAGCAAATGTATTTCTATATATCAATCAAATACTCCATATCCACAAATCTGTTAGACTGAGCCCATTTGCAGCTTCTGCACATTCACTGCAACTTCAATTTCTCCATTCCCTTGAGCTTTAGCAAACCTAGCTGTCTGTATCTCTCAAAATGTCAATTATTTGCAATTCAGCAAATTGAAGCACTTTCTCTATCAGCAGATATAACTCATTCCCAAAATGAGTAAAATCTCTCATTTCCAACAAATTCGCTGTATGCATGATACGCTCGTTCACTTAACCTACAAGTTTCACCATTTCAATCAATTTCTCAATCTCCAATATTTCCTGCCTTCCAACAACATTAATGGATCTATTTCTGACAACCTACTCATTGTTCAATGTTGATTTCGCTGAAGTAAGCCTTCAATATCTCCATTCCTATTTTTTGCATCTAATCAGGTTTCTACATTCAAATGAACCTACAATTTCTCAATTTCTAACTTTATCAGCAAATGTAGTTCTATTTATCTATCAAATACTCCAAATCCACAAATCTGTTAGACTGAGCACATTTGCAGCTTCTCCGCATTCACTGCAACTTCAATTTGTCCATTCCCTTCAGTTTTAGCAAACCTAGCTGTCTGTATCTCTCAAAATGTCAAATATTAGCTATTCAGCAAATTCAAGCATTTTCTCTATCAACAGATATAACTCATTCCCAAAATGAGTAAAATCCCCAATTTCCAACAAATTCGCTGTTTGCATGATCCGCTCGTTGACAGAATCTCCAATTTTCACCATTTCAATCAATTTCTCAATCTCCAATAATTTCTGCCTTCCAACAACATTAATGGATCTATTTCTGACAACCTACTCATTTTTCAATGTTGATTTCGCTGAAGTAAGCCTTCAATATCTCCATTCCTATTTTTTGCAACTAATCACGTTTCTACATTCAAATGAACCTACAATTTCTCAATTTCTAACTTTATTAGTAAATTTAGTTGTATTTATCTATCAAATACTCCAAATCCAGAAATCAGTTAGACTTAGCAGATTTGCAGCTTCTCCGCATACACTGCAACTTCAATTTCTCCAAACCTTCAGTTTTAGTAAATCTAGCTGTCTGTATTTCTCAAAATGTCAAATATTGGTTATTGAGCAAATTCAAGCATTTTCTCTGTCAGCAGATATAACTTATTCCCAAAATGAGTAAAATTTCCCATTTCCAACAAATTCGCTGTTTGCATGATCCGCTCCTTCACTGAATCTCCAAGTTTCACCATTTCAATCAATTTCTCAATCTCCAATATTTTCTGCAGTCCAACAACATAAATAGATCTATTTCTGACAACCTACTCATTTTTCAATGTTGATTTCGCTGAAGTAAGCCTTCAATATCTCCATTCCTATTTTTTGCAACTAATCAGGTTTCTACATTCAAATGAACCTACAATTTCTCAATTTCTAACTTTATCAGCAAATGTAGATCTATTTATCTATCAAATATTCCAAATCCACAAATCTGTTTGACTAAGCACATTTGCAGCTTCTCGGCATTCACTGCAACTTCAATTTCTCAAAACCTTCAGTTTTAGCAAACCTTGCTGTCTGTATCTCAAAAAATGTCAAATATTAGCGATTCAGCAAATTCAAGCATTTTCTCCATCAGCAGATATAACTGATTACCAAAATGAGTAAAATCTGCCATTTCCAACAATTTCGCTGTTTGAATGATCCGCTCGTTCACTGAATCTACAAAATTCACCATTTCAATCAATTTCTCAATCTGCAATATTTTCTGCAGTCCAACAATATAAATGGATCAATTTCTGACAACCTACTCATTTTTCAATGTTGATTTCGCTTAACTGAGCCTTCAATATCTCCATTCCTATATTTTGCAAATAATCACGTTTCTACATTCACCTGAACCTACAATTCCTAAATTTCTAACTTTATCAGCAAATGTAGTTCTATTTATCAACAATTACACCAATTCCACAAATCTGTTTGACTGAGCACATTGCAGCTTCTCTGCATTCACTGCAACTTCAATTTCTCCATTCCCTTCAGTTTTAGCAAACCTGTCTGTATCTCTCAAAATGTCAAATATTAGTTATTCAGCAAATTCAAGCATTTTCTCTATCAACAGATTTAAATCATTGCCAAAATGAGTCAAATCTCCCATTTCCAACAAATTCGCTGTTTGCATGATCTGCTCGAACACTGAATCTACAAGTTTCACCATTTCAATCAAATTCTCAATCTTCAAAATTTCTGCAGTCCAACAACATAAATAGATCTTTTTCTGACAATCTACTCATTTTTCAATGTTGATTTCGCTGAAGTGTGCCATCAATATCTCCATTCCTATTTTTTGCAACTAATCAGGTTTCCACATTCAAATGAACCTACAATTTGTCATTTTCTAACTTTATCAGCAAATGTAGTTCTATTTATCTATCAAATACTCCAAATCCTCAAATCTGTTAGACTGAGCACATTTGCAGCTTCTCCGCATTCACTGCAATTCAATTTAACATTCCCTTCAGTTTTAGCAAACCTAGCTGTCTGTATCTCTCAAAATGTCAAATATTAGTTATTCAGGAAATTCAAGCATTTTCTCTATCAACAGATATAACTCATTCCCAAAATGAGTAAAATCTCCCATTTCCATCAAATTTGCTGTTTCCATGATCAGCTCGTTGACAGAATCTACAAGTTTAACCATTTCAATCAATTTGTGAATATCCAATATTTTCTACAGTCCAAAACATAAATAGATGTATTTCTGACAACTTACTCCTTTTTTAATTGTTGATTTCGCTGAAGTAAGCCTTCAATATCTCCATCCCTAAATTTTGCAACTAATCACGTTTCGACATTCACCTGAACGTACAATTTCTCAATTTCTTACTTTATTAGCAAATATAGTTCTATTTATCCGTCAAATACTCCAAATCCAGAAATCTGTTAGACTAAGCACTTTTGCACCTTCTCCGCATACACTGCAACTTCAATTTCTCCAAACCTTTAGTTTCAGAAAATCTATCTGTCTGTATCTCTCAAAATGTCAAATATTGGTTATTTGGCAAATTCAAGCATTTTCTCTATCAGCAGAACTAACTCATTCCCAAAATGAGTAAAATCTCCCATTTCCAACAAATTCGCTGTTTCCATGATCCGCTCGTTCACTGAATCTCCATGTTTCACCATTTCAATCAATTTCTCAATCTCCAATATTTTCTGCCTTCCAACAACATTAATAGATCTATTTCTGACAACCTACTCATTGTTCAATGTTGATTTCGCTGAAGTAAGCCTTCAATATCTCCATTCCTATTTTTTGCAACTAATCAGGTTTCTACATTCAAATGAACCTACAATTTCACAATTTCTAACTTTATCAGCAAATGTAGTTCTATTTATCTATCAAATATTCTAAATCCACAAATCTGTTAGACTAAGCACATTTGCAGCTTCACCGCATTCACGGCAACTTCAAGTTCTCCAAACCTTCAGTTTTAGCAAACCTAGCTCTCTGTATCTCTCAAAATGTCAAATATTAGCTATACAGCATATTCAAGCATTTTCTCTATCAGCAGATATAACTCGTTCCCAAAATTAGTAAAATCTCCCATTTCCAACAAATTCGGTGTTTGCATGATGCGCTCGTTCACTGCATCTACAAGTTTCACCATTTCAATCAATTTCTCAATATCCAATATTTTCTGCAGTCCAAAACATAAATAGATGTATTTCTGAAAACCGACTCATTTTTCAATGATGATTTCGCTGAAGTAAGCCTTCAATATCTCCATTCCTTAATTTTGCAACTGATCACTTTACTACATTCACCTGAACCTACAATTTCTCAATTTCTAACTTTATTAGCAAATGTATTTCTATACATCAATCAAATACTCCAAATCCACAAATCTGTTAGACTGAGCCCATTTGCAGCTTCTGCACATTCACTGCAACTTCAATTTCTCCATTCCCTTGAGCTTTAGCAAACCTAGCTGTCTGTATCTCTCAAAATGTCAATTATTTGCAATTCAGCAAATTGAAGCACTTTCGCTATCAGCAGATATAACTCATTCCCAAAATGAGTAAAATCTCTCATTTCCAACAAATTCGCTGTTTGCATGATACGCTCGTTCACTCAATCTACAAGTTTCACCATTTCAATCAATTTCTCAATCTCCAATATTTCCTGCCTTCCAACAACATTAATGGATCTATTTCTGACAACCTACTCATTGTTCAATGTTGATTTCGCTGAAGTAAGCCTTCAATATCTCCATTCCTATTTTTTGCATCTAATCAGGTTTCTACATTCAAATGAACCTACAATTTCTCAATTTCTAACTTTATCAGCAAATGTAGTTCTATTTATCTATCAAATACTCCAAATCCACAAATCTGTTAGACTGAGCACATTTGCAGCTTCTCCGCATTCACTGCAACTTCAATTTGTCCATTCCCTTCAGTTTTAGCAAACCTAGCTGTCTGTATCTCTCAAAATGTCAAATATTAGCTATTCAGCAAATTCAAGCATTTTCTCTATCAACAGATATAACTCATCCCCAAAATGAGTAAAATCCCCAATTTCCAACAAATTCGCTGTTTCCATGATCCGCTCGTTGACAGAATCTACAAGTTTAACCATTTCAATCAATTTGTCATTATCCAATATTTTCTGCAGTCCAAAACATAAATAGATGTATTTCTGACAACCTACTCATTTTTCAATGTTGATTTCGCTGAAGTAAGCCTTCAATAACTCCATCATTAAATTTTGCAACTAATCACGTTTCTACATTCACCTGAACCTACAATTTCTCAACTTCTAAATTAATTAGCAAATGTAGTTCTATTTATCTATCAAATACTCCAAATCCAGAAATCTGTTAGACTAAGCACATTTGCACCTTCTCCGCATACACTGCAACATCAATTTCTCCAAACCTTTAGTTTTAGAAAATCTAGTTGTCTGTATCTCTCAAAATGTCAAATATTGGTTATTGAGCATATTCAAGCATTTTCTCTATCAGCAGATATAACTCATTCCCAAAATGAGTAAAATATCCCATTTCCAACGAATTCGCTTTTTGCATGATCCGCTCGTTCACTGAATCTACAAGTTTCACCATTTCAATCAATATCTCAAAATCCAATATTTTCTGCAGACCAAAACTTATATAGATGTATTTCTGACAACCTACTCATTTTTCAATGTTGATTTCGCTGAAGTAAGCCTTCAATATCTCCATTCCTAAATTTTGCAACTAATCACGTTTCTACATTCACCTGAACCTACAATTTCTCAATTTCTAACTTTATTAGCAAAAAAAGTTCTTTTTATCAATCAAATACTCCAATTCCACAAATCTGTTAGACTGAGCACATTTGCAGCTTCTCCGCATTCACTCCAACTTCAATTTCTACATTCCCTTCAGATTCAGCAAACCTAGCAGTTTGTATCTCAAAAAATGTCAAATATTAGTTACTCAGCAAATTCAAGCATTTTCTCTATCAACAGATATGACTCATTCCCAAAATGAGTAAAATCTCCCATTTCCAACAAATTCGCTGTTTGCATGATCCGCCCGTTCACTGAATCTAAAAGTTTCACTGTTTCAATCAATTTCTCAATCTCCAATATTTTCTGCAGTCCAACAACATAAATAGATCTATTTCTGACAAACTACACGTTTTTCAATGTTGATTTCGCTGAAGTAAGCCTTCAATACCTCCATTGCTATTTTTTGCAACTAATCACGTTTCTACATTCACCCGAATCTACAATTTCTCAATTTCTAACTTTATCTGCAAATGTACTTCTATTTATCTACCAAATGCTCCAAATCCAGAAATCTGTTAGACTAAGCACATTTGCAGCTTCTCCACATTCACTGCAACTTCAATTTCTGCAAACCTTCAGTTTTTTTAAATCTAGCTGTCTGCATCTCAAAAAATGTCAAATATTAGTTTTTCAGCAAATTCAAGCATTTTCTCTATCAACAGATATGACTCATTCCCAAAATGAGTAAAATCTCCCATTTCCAACAAATTCGCTGTTTGCATGATCCGCTCGTTCACTGAATCTAAAAGTTTCACCATTACAATCAATTTCTCAATCTCCAATATTTTCTGCAGTCCAACAACATAAATAGATCTATTTCTGACAAACTACTCATTTTTCAATGCTGATTTCGCTGAAGTAAGCCTTCAATATCTCCATTACGAAATTTTGCAACTCATCACGTTTCTACATTCACCCGAATCTACACTTTCTCAATTTCTAACTTTATCAGCAAATGTAGTTCTATTTATCTATCAAATATTCCAAATCCACAAATCTGTTAAACTAAGCACATTTGCAGCTTCTCCGCATTCACTGCAACTTCAATGTCTCCAAACCTTCAGTTTTCGCAAACCTAGCGGTCTGTATCTCTCAAAATGTCAAATATTAGCTATACAGCTTATTCAAGCATTTTCTTTATCAGCAGATATAACTCATTTCCAAAATGAGTAAAATCTCTCATTTCCAACAAATTCGCTGTTTGCATGATACGCTCGTTCACTCAATCTACAAGTTTCACCATTTCAATCAATTTCTCAATCTCCAATATTTCCTGCCTTCCAACAACATTAATGGATCTATTTCTGACAACCTACTCATTGTTCAATGTTGATTTCGCTGAAGTAAGCCTTCAATATCTCCATTCCTATTTTTTGCAACTAATCAGGTTTCTACATTCAAATGAACCTACAATTTCTCAATTTCTAACTTTATCAGCAAATGTAGTTCTATTTATCTGTCAAATACTCCAAATCCACAAATCTGTTAGACTGAGCACATTTGCAGATTCTCCGCATTTACTGCAACTTCAAATTGTCCATTCCCTTCAGTTTTAGCAAACCTAGCTGTCTGTATCTCTCAAAATGTCAAATATTAGTTATTCAGCAAATTCAAGCATTTTCTCTATCAACAGATATAACTCATTCCCAAAATGAGTAAAATCTCCAATTTCCAACAAATTCGTTGTTTGCATATTCACTGAATCTACAAGTTTCACCATTTCAATCAATTTCTCAATCTCCAAGTATTTCTGCAGTCCAACAAGATAAATAGATCTATTTCTGACAACCTACTCATTTTTCAATGTTGATTTCGCTGAGTAAGCCTTCAGTAACTCCATTCCTATATTTTGCAACTAATCACGTTTCGACATTCACCCGAACCTACAATTTCTCAATTTCTAATTTCATCAGCAAATGTAGTTCTATTTATCTATCAAATACTCCAATTCCAGAAAGCTGTTAGACTGAGCACATTTGCAGCTTCTCCACATTCACTGCAACTTCAATTTCTCCATTCCCTTGAGCTTTAGCAAACCTAGCTGTCTGTATCTTTCAAAATGTCAATTATTAGCAATACAGCAAATTCAAGCATTTTCTCTATCAGCAGATATAACTCATTCCCAAAATGAGTAAAATCTCCCATTTCCAACAAATTCGCTGTTTGCATGATCCGCCCGTTCACTGAATCTAATAGTTTCACCATTTCAATCAATTTCTCAATCTCCAATATTTTCTGCAGTCCAACCACATAAAGAGATCTATTTCTGACAACCTACTCATTTTTCAATGTTGATTTCGTGAAGTAAGCCTTCAATAACTCCATTGTTATTTTTTGCAACTAATCACGTTTCTAAATTCACCCGAATCTACAATTTCTCAATTTCTAACTTTATCAGTAAATGTAGTTCTATTTATCTATCAAATACTCCAAATCCAGAAATCTGTTAGACTAAGCACATTTGCAGCTTCTCCACATTCACTGCAACTTCAATTTCTCCAAACCTTCAGTTTTAGTAAATCTAGCTGTCTGTATCTCTCAAAATGTCAAATATTGGTTATTGAGCAAATTCAAGCATTTTCTCTATCAGCAGATATAACTCATTCCCAAAATGAGTAAAATCTCCCATTTCCAACAAATTCACTGTTTGCATGATCCGCTCCTTCACTGAATCTCCACGTATCACCATTTCAATCAATTTCTCAATCTCCAATATGTTCTGCCTTCCAACAACATTAATAGATCTATTTCTGACAACCTACTCATTTTTCAATGTTGATTTCGCTGAACTAAGCCTTCAATATCTCCATTCCTATTTTTTGCAACTAATCAGGTTTCTACATTCAAATGAACCTACAATTTCTCAATTTCTAACTTAATCAGCAAATGTAGTTCTATTTATCTATCTATCAAATATTCCAAATCCACAAATCTGTTAGACTAAGCACATTTGCAGCTTCTCCGCATTCACTGGAACTTCAATTTCTCCAAACCTTCAGTTTTAGCAAACCTAGCTGTCTGTATCTCTCAAAATGTCAAATATTTGCGATTCAGCAAATTCAAGCATTTTCTCTATCAGCAGATATAACTCATTCCCAAATGAGTCAAATCTCTCATTTCCAACAAATTCGCTGTTTGCATCATCCGCTCGTTCACTGAATCTCCAAGTTTCACCATTTCAATCAATTTCTCAATCTCCAATAATTTCTGACTTCCAACAACATTAATGGATCTATTTCTGACAACCTACTCATTTTTCAATGTTGATTTCGCTGAAGTAAGCCTTCAATATCTCCATTCCTATTTTTTGCAACTAATCACGTTTCTACATTCAAATGAACCTACAATTTCTCAATTTCTAACTTTATCAGTAAATTTAGTAGTATTTATCTATCAAATACTCCAAATCCAGAAATCAGTTAGACTTAGCAGATTTGCAGCTTCTCCGCATACACTGCAGCTTCAATTTCTCCAAACCTTCAGTTTTAGTAAATCTAGCTGTCTGTATTTCTCAAAATGTCAAATATTGGTTATTGAGCAAATTCAAGCATTTTCTCTGTCAGCAGATATAACTCATTCCCAAAATGAGTAAAATTTCCCATTTCCAACAAATTCGCTGTTTGCATGATCCGCTCCTTCACTGAATCTCCAAGTTTCACCATTTCAATCAATTTCTCAATCTCCAATATTTTCTGCAGTCCAACAACATAAATAGATCTATTTCTGACAACCTACTCATTTTTCAATGTTGATTTCGCTGAAGTAAGCCTTCAATATCTCCATTCCTATTTTTTGCAACTAATCAGGTTTCTACATTCAAATGAACCTACAATTTCTCAATTTCTAACTTTATCAGCAAATGTAGATCTATTTATCTATCTAATATTCCAAATCCACAAATCTGTTTGACTAAGCACATTTGCAGCTTCTCGGCATTCACTGCAACTTCAATTTCTCAAAACCTTCAGTTTTAGCAAACCTTGCTGTCTGTATCTCAAAAAATGTCAAATATTAGCGATTCAGCAAATTCAAGCATTTTCTCCATCAGCAGATATAACTGATTACCAAAATGAGTAAAATCTGCCATTTCCAACAATTTCGCTGTTTGCATGATCCACTCGTTCACTGAATCTACAAAATTCACCATTTCAATCAATTTCTCAATCTGCAATATTTTCTGCAGTCCAACAATATAAATGGATCAATTTCTGACAACCTACTCATTTTTCAATGTTGATTTCGCTGAACTAAGCCTTCAATATCTCCATTCCTATATTTTGCAAATAATCACGTTTCTACATTCACCTGAACCTACAATTCCTCAATTTCTAACTTTATCAGCAAATGTAGTTCTATTTATCAACAATTACACCAATTCCACAAATCTGTTTGACTGAGCACATTTGCAGCTTCTCTGCATTCACTGCAACTTCAATTTCTCCATTCCCTTCAGTTTTAGCAAACCTGTCTGTATCTCTCAAAATGTCAAATATTAGTTATTCAGCAAATTCAAGCATTTTCTCTATCAACAGATTTAAATCATTGCCAAAATGAGTCAAATCTCCCATTTCCAACAAATTCGCTGTTTGCATGATCTGCTCGAACACTGAATCTACAAGTTTCACCATTTCAATCAAATTCTCAATCTTCAAAATTTCTGCAGTCGAACAACATAAATAGATCTTTTTCTGACAATCTACTCATTTTTCAATGTTGATTTCGCTGAAGTGTGCCATCAATATCTCCATTCCTATTTTTTGCAACTAATCAGGTTTCCACATTCAAATGAACCTACAATTTGTCATTTTCTAACTTTATCAGCAAATGTAGTTCTATTTATCTATCAAATACTCCAAATCCTCAAATCTGTTAGACTGAGCACATTTGCAGCTTCTCCGCATTCACTGCAATTCAATTTAACATTCCCTTCAGTTTTAGCAAACCTAGCTGTCTGTATCTCTCAAAATGTCAAATATTAGTTATTCAGGAAATTCAAGCATTTTCTCTATCAACAGATATAACTCATTCCCAAAATGAGTAAAATCTCCCATTTCCATCAAATTTGCTGTTTCCATGATCAGCTCGTTGACAGAATCTACAAGTTTAACCATTTCAATCAATTTGTGAATATCCAATATTTTCTACAGTCCAAAACATAAATAGATGTATTTCTGACAACTTACTCCTTTTTTAATTGTTGATTTCGCTGAAGTAAGCCTTCAATATCTCCATCCCTAAATTTTGCAACTAATCACGTTTCGACATTCACCTGAACGTACAATTTCTCAATTTCTTACTTTATTAGCAAATATAGTTCTATTTATCCATCAAATACTCCAAATCCAGAAATCTGTTAGACTAAGCACTTTTGCACCTTCTCCGCATACACTGCAACTTCAATTTCTCCAAACCTTTAGTTTCAGAAAATCTATCTGTCTGTATCTCTCAAAATGTCAAATATTGGTTATTTGGCAAATTCAAGCATTTTCTCTATCAGCAGAACTAACTCATTCCCAAAATGAGTAAAATCTCCCATTTCCAACAAATTCGCTGTTTCCATGATCCGCTCGTTCACTGAATCTCCATGTTTCACCATTTCAATCAATTTCTCAATCTCCAATATTTTCTGCCTTCCAACAACATTAATAGATCTATTTCTGACAACCTACTCATTGTTCAATGTTGATTTCGCTGAAGTAAGCCTTCAATATCTCCATTCCTATTTTTTGCAACTAATCAGGTTTCTACATTCAAATGAACCTACAATTTCACAATTTCTAACTTTATCAGCAAATGTAGTTCTATTTATCTATCAAATATTCTAAATCCACAAATCTGTTAGACTAAGCACATTTGCAGCTTCACCGCATTCACGGCAACTTCAAGTTCTCCAAACCTTCAGTTTTAGCAAACCTAGCTCTCTGTATCTCTCAAAATGTCAAATATTAGCTATACAGCATATTCAAGCATTTTCTCTATCAGCAGATATAACTCGTTCCCAAAATTAGTAAAATCTCCCATTTCCAACAAATTCGGTGTTTGCATGATGCGCTCGTTCACTGCATCTACAAGTTTCACCATTTCAATCAATTTCTCAATATCCAATATTTTCTGCAGTCCAAAACATAAATAGATGTATTTCTGAAAACCGACTCATTTTTCAATGATGATTTCGCTGAAGTAAGCCTTCAATATCTCCATTCCTTAATTTTGCAACTGATCACGTTACTACATTCACCTGAACCTACAATTTCTCAATTTCTAACTTTATTAGCAAATGTATTTCTATACATCAATCAAATACTCCAAATCCACAAATCTGTTAGACTGAGCCCATTTGCAGCTTCTGCACATTCACTGCAACTTCAATTTCTCCATTCCCTTGAGCTTTAGCAAACCTAGCTGTCTGTATCTCTCAAAATGTCAATTATTTGCAATTCAGCAAATTGAAGCACTTTCGCTATCAGCAGATATAACTCATTCCCAAAATGAGTAAAATCTCTCATTTCCAACAAATTCGCTGTTTGCATGATACGCTCGTTCACTCAATCTACAAGTTTCACCATTTCAATCAATTTCTCAATCTCCAATATTTCCTGCCTTCCAACAACATTAATGGATCTATTTCTGACAACCTACTCATTGTTCAATGTTGATTTCGCTGAAGTAAGCCTTCAATATCTCCATTCCTATTTTTTGCATCTAATCAGGTTTCTACATTCAAATGAACCTACAATTTCTCAATTTCTAACTTTATCAGCAAATGTAGTTCTATTTATCTATCAAATACTCCAAATCCACAAATCTGTTAGACTGAGCACATTTGCAGCTTCTCCGCATTCACTGCAACTTCAATTTGTCCATTCCCTTCAGTTTTAGCAAACCTAGCTGTCTGTATCTCTCAAAATGTCAAATATTAGCTATTCAGCAAATTCAAGCATTTTCTCTATCAACAGATATAACTCATCACCAAAATGAGTAAAATCCCCAATTTCCAACAAATTCGCTGTTTCCATGATCCGCTCGTTGACAGAATCTACAAGTTTAACCATTTCAATCAATTTGTCATTATCCAATATTTTCTGCAGTCCAAAACATAAATAGATGTATTTCTGACAACCTACTCATTTTTCAATGTTGATTTCGCTGAAGTAAGCCTTCAATAACTCCATCATTAAATTTTGCAACTAATCACGTTTCTACATTCACCTGAACCTACAATTTCTCAACTTCTAAATTAATTAGCAAATGTAGTTCTATTTATCTATCAAATACTCCAAATCCAGAAATCTGTTAGACTAAGCACATTTGCACCTTCTCCGCATACACTGCAACATCAATTTCTCCAAACCTTTAGTTTTAGAAAATCTAGTTGTCTGTATCTCTCAAAATGTCAAATATTGGTTATTGAGCATATTCAAGCATTTTCTCTATCAGCAGATATAACTCATTCCCAAAATGAGTAAAATATCCCATTTCCAACGAATTCGCTTTTTGCATGATCCGCTCGTTCACTGAATCTACAAGTTTCACCATTTCAATCAATATCTCAAAATCCAATATTTTCTGCAGACCAAAACTTATATAGATGTATTTCTGACAACCTACTCATTTTTCAATGTTGATTTCGCTGAAGTAAGCCTTCAATATCTCCATTCCTAAATTTTGCAACTAATCACGTTTCTACATTCACCTGAACCTACAATTTCTCAATTTCTAACTTTATTAGCAAAAAAAGTTCTTTTTATCAATCAAATACTCCAATTCCACAAATCTGTTAGACTGAGCACATTTGCAGCTTCTCCGCATTCACTCCAACTTCAATTTCTACATTCCCTTCAGATTCAGCAAACCTAGCAGTTTGTATCTCAAAAAATGTCAAATATTAGTTACTCAGCAAATTCAAGCATTTTCTCTATCAACAGATATGACTCATTCCCAAAATGAGTAAAATCTCCCATTTCCAACAAATTCGCTGTTTGCATGATCCGCCCGTTCACTGAATCTAAAAGTTTCACTGTTTCAATCAATTTCTCAATCTCCAATATTTTCTGCAGTCCAACAACATAAATAGATCTATTTCTGACAAACTACACGTTTTTCAATGTTGATTTCGCTGAAGTGTGCCATCAATATCTCCATTCCTATTTTTTGCAACTAATCAGGTTTCCACATTCAAATGAACCTACAATTTGTCATTTTCTAACTTTATCAGCAAATGTAGTTCTATTTATCTATCAAATACTCCAAATCCTCAAATCTGTTAGACTGAGCACATTTGCAGCTTCTCCGCATTCACTGCAATTCAATTTAACATTCCCTTCAGTTTTAGCAAACCTAGCTGTCTGTATCTCTCAAAATGTCAAATATTAGTTATTCAGGAAATTCAAGCATTTTCTCTATCAACAGATATAACTCATTCCCAAAATGAGTAAAATCTCCCATTTCCATCAAATTTGCTGTTTCCATGATCAGCTCGTTGACAGAATCTACAAGTTTAACCATTTCAATCAATTTGTGAATATCCAATATTTTCTACAGTCCAAAACATAAATAGATGTATTTCTGACAACTTACTCCTTTTTTAATTGTTGATTTCGCTGAAGTAAGCCTTCAATATCTCCATCCCTAAATTTTGCAACTAATCACGTTTCGACATTCACCTGAACGTACAATTTCTCAATTTCTTACTTTATTAGCAAATATAGTTCTATTTATCCATCAAATACTCCAAATCCAGAAATCTGTTAGACTAAGCACTTTTGCACCTTCTCCGCATACACTGCAACTTCAATTTCTCCAAACCTTTAGTTTCAGAAAATCTATCTGTCTGTATCTCTCAAAATGTCAAATATTGGTTATTTGGCAAATTCAAGCATTTTCTCTATCAGCAGAACTAACTCATTCCCAAAATGAGTAAAATCTCCCATTTCCAACAAATTCGCTGTTTCCATGATCCGCTCGTTCACTGAATCTCCATGTTTCACCATTTCAATCAATTTCTCAATCTCCAATATTTTCTGCCTTCCAACAACATTAATAGATCTATTTCTGACAACCTACTCATTGTTCAATGTTGATTTCGCTGAAGTAAGCCTTCAATATCTCCATTCCTATTTTTTGCAACTAATCAGGTTTCTACATTCAAATGAACCTACAATTTCACAATTTCTAACTTTATCAGCAAATGTAGTTCTATTTATCTATCAAATATTCTAAATCCACAAATCTGTTAGACTAAGCACATTTGCAGCTTCACCGCATTCACGGCAACTTCAAGTTCTCCAAACCTTCAGTTTTAGCAAACCTAGCTCTCTGTATCTCTCAAAATGTCAAATATTAGCTATACAGCATATTCAAGCATTTTCTCTATCAGCAGATATAACTCGTTCCCAAAATTAGTAAAATCTCCCATTTCCAACAAATTCGGTGTTTGCATGATGCGCTCGTTCACTGCATCTACAAGTTTCACCATTTCAATCAATTTCTCAATATCCAATATTTTCTGCAGTCCAAAACATAAATAGATGTATTTCTGAAAACCGACTCATTTTTCAATGATGATTTCGCTGAAGTAAGCCTTCAATATCTCCATTCCTTAATTTTGCAACTGATCACTTTACTACATTCACCTGAACCTACAATTTCTCAATTTCTAACTTTATTAGCAAATGTATTTCTATACATCAATCAAATACTCCAAATCCACAAATCTGTTAGACTGAGCCCATTTGCAGCTTCTGCACATTCACTGCAACTTCAATTTCTCCATTCCCTTGAGCTTTAGCAAACCTAGCTGTCTGTATCTCTCAAAATGTCAATTATTTGCAATTCAGCAAATTGAAGCACTTTCGCTATCAGCAGATATAACTCATTCCCAAAATGAGTAAAATCTCTCATTTCCAACAAATTCGCTGTTTGCATGATACGCTCGTTCACTCAATCTACAAGTTTCACCATTTCAATCAATTTCTCAATCTCCAATATTTCCTGCCTTCCAACAACATTAATGGATCTATTTCTGACAACCTACTCATTGTTCAATGTTGATTTCGCTGAAGTAAGCCTTCAATATCTCCATTCCTATTTATTGCATCTAATCAGGTTTCTACATTCAAATGAACCTACAATTTCTCAATTTCTAACTTTATCAGCAAATGTAGTTCTATTTATCTATCAAATACTCCAAATCCACAAATCTGTTAGACTGAGCACATTTGCAGCTTCTCCGCATTCACTGCAACTTCAATTTGTCCATTCCCTTCAGTTTTAGCAAACCTAGCTGTCTGTATCTCTCAAAATGTCAAATATTAGCTATTCAGCAAATTCAAGCATTTTCTCTATCAACAGATATAACTCATCCCCAAAATGAGTAAAATCCCCAATTTCCAACAAATTCGCTGTTTCCATGATCCGCTCGTTGACAGAATCTACAAGTTTAACCATTTCAATCAATTTGTCATTATCCAATATTTTCTGCAGTCCAAAACATAAATAGATGTATTTCTGACAACCTACTCATTTTTCAATGTTGATTTCGCTGAAGTAAGCCTTCAATAACTCCATCATTAAATTTTGCAACTAATCACGTTTCTACATTCACCTGAACCTACAATTTCTCAACTTCTAAATTAATTAGCAAATGTAGTTCTATTTATCTATCAAATACTCCAAATCCAGAAATCTGTTAGACTAAGCACATTTGCACCTTCTCCGCATACACTGCAACATCAATTTCTCCAAACCTTTAGTTTTAGAAAATCTAGTTGTCTGTATCTCTCAAAATGTCAAATATTGGTTATTGAGCATATTCAAGCATTTTCTCTATCAGCAGATATAACTCATTCCCAAAATGAGTAAAATATCCCATTTCCAACGAATTCGCTTTTTGCATGATCCGCTCGTTCACTGAATCTACAAGTTTCACCATTTCAATCAATATCTCAAAATCCAATATTTTCTGCAGACCAAAACTTATATAGATGTATTTCTGACAACCTACTCATTTTTCAATGTTGATTTCGCTGAAGTAAGCCTTCAATATCTCCATTCCTAAATTTTGCAACTAATCACGTTTCTACATTCACCTGAACCTACAATTTCTCAATTTCTAACTTTATTAGCAAAAAAAGTTCTTTTTATCAATCAAATACTCCAATTCCACAAATCTGTTAGACTGAGCACATTTGCAGCTTCTCCGCATTCACTCCAACTTCAATTTCTACATTCCCTTCAGATTCAGCAAACCTAGCAGTTTGTATCTCAAAAAATGTCAAATATTAGTTACTCAGCAAATTCAAGCATTTTCTCTATCAACAGATATGACTCATTCCCAAAATGAGTAAAATCTCCCATTTCCAACAAATTCGCTGTTTGCATGATCCGCCCGTTCACTGAATCTAAAAGTTTCACTGTTTCAATCAATTTCTCAATCTCCAATATTTTCTGCAGTCCAACAACATAAATAGATCTATTTCTGACAAACTACACGTTTTTCAATGTTGATTTCGCTGAAGTAAGCCTTCAATACCTCCATTGCTATTTTTTGCAACTAATCACGTTTCTACATTCACCCGAATCTACAATTTCTCAATTTCTAACTTTATCTGCAAATGTACTTCTATTTATCTACCAAATGCTCCAAATCCAGAAATCTGTTAGACTAAGCACATTTGCAGCTTCTCCACATTCACTGCAACTTCAATTTCTGCAAACCTTCAGTTTTTTTAAATCTAGCTGTCTGCATCTCAAAAAATGTCAAATATTAGTTTTTCAGCAAATTCAAGCATTTTCTCTATCAACAGATATGACTCATTCCCAAAATGAGTAAAATCTCCCATTTCCAACAAATTCGCTGTTTGCATGATCCGCTCGTTCACTGAATCTAAAAGTTTCACCATTACAATCAATTTCTCAATCTCCAATATTTTCTGCAGTCCAACAACATAAATAGATCTATTTCTGACAAACTACTCATTTTTCAATGCTGATTTCGCTGAAGTAAGCCTTCAATATCTCCATTACGAAATTTTGCAACTCATCACGTTTCTACATTCACCCGAATCTACACTTTCTCAATTTCTAACTTTATCAGCAAATGTAGTTCTATTTATCTATCAAATATTCCAAATCCACAAATCTGTTAAACTAAGCACATTTGCAGCTTCTCCGCATTCACTGCAACTTCAATGTCTCCAAACCTTCAGTTTTCGCAAACCTAGCGGTCTGTATCTCTCAAAATGTCAAATATTAGCTATACAGCTTATTCAAGCATTTTCTTTATCAGCAGATATAACTCATTTCCAAAATGAGTAAAATCTCTCATTTCCAACAAATTCGCTGTTTGCATGATACGCTCGTTCACTCAATCTACAAGTTTCACCATTTCAATCAATTTCTCAATCTCCAATATTTCCTGCCTTCCAACAACATTAATGGATCTATTTCTGACAACCTACTCATTGTTCAATGTTGATTTCGCTGAAGTAAGCCTTCAATATCTCCATTCCTATTTTTTGCAACTAATCAGGTTTCTACATTCAAATGAACCTACAATTTCTCAATTTCTAACTTTATCAGCAAATGTAGTTCTATTTATCTGTCAAATACTCCAAATCCACAAATCTGTTAGACTGAGCACATTTGCAGATTCTCCGCATTTACTGCAACTTCAAATTGTCCATTCCCTTCAGTTTTAGCAAACCTAGCTGTCTGTATCTCTCAAAATGTCAAATATTAGTTATTCAGCAAATTCAAGCATTTTCTCTATCAACAGATATAACTCATTCCCAAAATGAGTAAAATCTCCAATTTCCAACAAATTCGTTGTTTGCATATTCACTGAATCTACAAGTTTCACCATTTCAATCAATTTCTCAATCTCCAAGTATTTCTGCAGTCCAACAAGATAAATAGATCTATTTCTGACAACCTACTCATTTTTCAATGTTGATTTCGCTGAGTAAGCCTTCAGTAACTCCATTCCTATATTTTGCAACTAATCACGTTTCGACATTCACCCGAACCTACAATTTCTCAATTTCTAATTTCATCAGCAAATGTAGTTCTATTTATCTATCAAATACTCCAATTCCAGAAAACTGTTAGACTGAGCACATTTGCAGCTTCTCCACATTCACTGCAACTTCAATTTCTCCATTCCCTTGAGCTTTAGCAAACCTAGCTGTCTGTATCTTTCAAAATGTCAATTATTAGCAATACAGCAAATTCAAGCATTTTCTCTATCAGCAGATATAACTCATTCCCAAAATGAGTAAAATCTCCCATTTCCAACAAATTCGCTTTTTGCATGATCCGCACGTTCACTGAATCTACAAGTTTCACCAATTCAATCAATTTCTCCATATACAATATTTTCTGCAGTCCAAAACGTATATAGATGTATTTCTGACAAACTACTCATTTTTCAATGTTGATTTCGCTGAAGTATACCTCCATTGCTATTTTTTGCATCTAATGACGATTCTACATTCACCCGAACCTACAATTTCTCAATTTCTAACTTTATCAGTAAATGTAGTTGTATTTATCTATCAAATACTGCAAATCAACAAATCTGTTAGACTTAGACTAAGCACATTTGCAGCTTCACTGCGTTCACTGCAACTTCAATTTCTACATTCCCTTCAGTTTCAGCAAACCTAGCTGTCTGCATCTCAAAAAATGTCAAATATTAGTTATTCAGCAAATTCAAGCATTTTCTCTATCAACAGATATGACTCATTCCCAAAATGACTAAAATCTCCCATTTCCAACAAATTCGCTGTTTGCATGATCCGCCCGTTCACTGAATCTAAAAGTTTCACCATTTCAATCAATTTCTCAATCTCCAATATTTTCTGCAGTCCAACCACATAAAGAGATCTATTTCTGACAACCTACTCATTTTTCAATGTTGATTTCGTGAAGTAAGCCTTCAATAACTCCATTGTTATTTTTTGCAACTAATCACGTTTCTAAATTCACCCGAATCTACAATTTCTCAATTTCTAACTTTATCAGTAAATGTAGTTCTATTTATCTATCAAATACTCCAAATCCAGAAATCTGTTAGACTAAGCACATTTGCAGCTTCTCCACATTCACTGCAACTTCAATTTCTCCAAACCTTCAGTTTTAGTAAATCTAGCTGTCTGTATCTCTCAAAATGTCAAATATTGGTTATTGAGCAAATTCAAGCATTTTCTCTATCAGCAGATATAACTCATTCCCAAAATGAGTAAAATCTCCCATTTCCAACAAATTCACTGTTTGCATGATCCGCTCCTTCACTGAATCTCCACGTATCACCATTTCAATCAATTTCTCAATCTCCAATATGTTCTGCCTTCCAACAACATTAATAGATCTATTTCTGACAACCTACTCATTTTTCAATGTTGATTTCGCTGAACTAAGCCTTCAATATCTCCATTCCTATTTTTTGCAACTAATCAGGTTTCTACATTCAAATGAACCTACAATTTCTCAATTTCTAACTTAATCAGCAAATGTAGTTCTATTTATCTATCTATCAAATATTCCAAATCCACAAATCTGTTAGACTAAGCACATTTGCAGCTTCTCCGCATTCACTGGAACTTCAATTTCTCCAAACCTTCAGTTTTAGCAAACCTAGCTGTCTGTATCTCTCAAAATGTCAAATATTTGCGATTCAGCAAATTCAAGCATTTTCTCTATCAGCAGATATAACTCATTCCCAAATGAGTCAAATCTCTCATTTCCAACAAATTCGCTGTTTGCATCATCCGCTCGTTCACTGAATCTCCAAGTTTCACCATTTCAATCAATTTCTCAATCTCCAATAATTTCTGACTTCCAACAACATTAATGGATCTATTTCTGACAACCTACTCATTTTTCAATGTTGATTTCGCTGAAGTAAGCCTTCAATATCTCCATTCCTATTTTTTGCAACTAATCACGTTTCTACATTCAAATGAACCTACAATTTCTCAATTTCTAACTTTATCAGTAAATTTAGTAGTATTTATCTATCAAATACTCCAAATCCAGAAATCAGTTAGACTTAGCAGATTTGCAGCTTCTCCGCATACACTGCAGCTTCAATTTCTCCAAACCTTCAGTTTTAGTAAATCTAGCTGTCTGTATTTCTCAAAATGTCAAATATTGGTTATTGAGCAAATTCAAGCATTTTCTCTGTCAGCAGATATAACTCATTCCCAAAATGAGTAAAATTTCCCATTTCCAACAAATTCGCTGTTTGCATGATCCGCTCCTTCACTGAATCTCCAAGTTTCACCATTTCAATCAATTTCTCAATCTCCAATATTTTCTGCAGTCCAACAACATAAATAGATCTATTTCTGACAACCTACTCATTTTTCAATGTTGATTTCGCTGAAGTAAGCCTTCAATATCTCCATTCCTATTTTTTGCAACTAATCAGGTTTCTACATTCAAATGAACCTACAATTTCTCAATTTCAAACTTTATCAGCAAATGTAGATCTATTTATCTATCTAATATTCCAAATCCACAAATCTGTTTGACTAAGCACATTTGCAGATTCTCGGCATTCACTGCAACTTCAATTTCTCAAAACCTTCAGTTTTAGCAAACCTTGCTGTCTGTATCTCAAAAAATGTCAAATATTAGCGATTCAGCAAATTCAAGCATTTTCTCCATCAGCAGATATAACTGATTACCAAAATGAGTAAAATCTGCCATTTCCAACAATTTCGCTGTTTGCATGATCCACTCGTTCACTGAATCTACAAAATTCACCATTTCAATCAATTTCTCAATCTGCAATATTTTCTGCAGTCCAACAATATAAATGGATCAATTTCTGACAACCTACTCATTTTTCAATGTTGATTTCGCTGAACTAAGCCTTCAATATCTCCATTCCTATATTTTGCAAATAATCACGTTTCTACATTCACCTGAACCTACAATTCCTCAATTTCTAACTTTATCAGCAAATGTAGTTCTATTTATCAACAATTACACCAATTCCACAAATCTGTTTGACTGAGCACATTTGCAGCTTCTCTGCATTCACTGCAACTTCAATTTCTCCATTCCCTTCAGTTTTAGCAAACCTGTCTGTATCTCTCAAAATGTCAAATATTAGTTATTCAGCAAATTCAAGCATTTTCTCTATCAACAGATTTAAATCATTGCCAAAATGAGTCAAATCTCCCATTTCCAACAAATTCGCTGTTTGCATGATCTGCTCGAACACTGAATCTACAAGTTTCACCATTTCAATCAAATTCTCAATCTTCAAAATTTCTGCAGTCGAACAACATAAATAGATCTTTTTCTGACAATCTACTCATTTTTCAATGTTGATTTCGCTGAAGTGTGCCATCAATATCTCCATTCCTATTTTTTGCAACTAATCAGGTTTCCACATTCAAATGAACCTACAATTTGTCATTTTCTAACTTTATCAGCAAATGTAGTTCTATTTATCTATCAAATACTCCAAATCCTCAAATCTGTTAGACTGAGCACATTTGCAGCTTCTCCGCATTCACTGCAATTCAATTTAACATTCCCTTCAGTTTTAGCAAACCTAGCTGTCTGTATCTCTCAAAATGTCAAATATTAGTTATTCAGGAAATTCAAGCATTTTCTCTATCAACAGATATAACTCATTCCCAAAATGAGTAAAATCTCCCATTTCCATCAAATTTGCTGTTTCCATGATCAGCTCGTTGACAGAATCTACAAGTTTAACCATTTCAATCAATTTGTGAATATCCAATATTTTCTACAGTCCAAAACATAAATAGATGTATTTCTGACAACTTACTCCTTTTTTAATTGTTGATTTCGCTGAAGTAAGCCTTCAATATCTCCATCCCTAAATTTTGCAACTAATCACGTTTCGACATTCACCTGAACGTACAATTTCTCAATTTCTTACTTTATTAGCAAATATAGTTCTATTTATCCATCAAATACTCCAAATCCAGAAATCTGTTAGACTAAGCACTTTTGCACCTTCTCCGCATACACTGCAACTTCAATTTCTCCAAACCTTTAGTTTCAGAAAATCTATCTGTCTGTATCTCTCAAAATGTCAAATATTGGTTATTTGGCAAATTCAAGCATTTTCTCTATCAGCAGAACTAACTCATTCCCAAAATGAGTAAAATCTCCCATTTCCAACAAATTCGCTGTTTCCATGATCCGCTCGTTCACTGAATCTCCAAGTTGCACCATTTCAATCAATTTCTCAATCTCCAATATTTTCTGCCTTCCAACAACATTAATAGATCTATTTCTGACAACCTACTCATTGTTCAATGTTGATTTCGCTGAAGTAAGCCTTCAATATCTCCATTCCTATTTTTTGCAACTAATCAGGTTTCTACATTCAAATGAACCTACAATTTCACAATTTCTAACTTTATCAGCAAATGTAGTTCTATTTATCTATCAAATATTCTAAATCCACAAATCTGTTAGACTAAGCACATTTGCAGCTTCACCGCATTCACGGCAACTTCAAGTTCTCCAAACCTTCAGTTTTATAAACCTAGCTCTCTGTATCTCTCAAAATGTCAAATATTAGCTATACAGCATATTCAAGCATTTTCTCCATCAGCAGATATAACTCGTTCCCAAAATTAGTAAAATCTCCCATTTCCAACAAATTCGGTGTTTGCATGATGCGCTCGTTCACTGCATCTACAAGTTTCACCATTTCAATCAATTTCTCAATATCCAATATTTTCTGCAGTCCAAAACATAAATAGATGTATTTCTGAAAACCTACTCATTTTTCAATGATGATTTCGCTGAAGTAAGCCTTCAATATCTCCATTCCTTAATTTTGCAACTGATCACGTTACTACATTCACCTGAACCTACAATTTCTCAATTTCTAACTTTATCAGCAAATGTAGTTCTATTTATCTATCAAATACTCCAAATCCACAAATCTGTTAGACTAAGCACATTTGCACCTTCTCCGCATACACTGCAACTTCAATTTCTCCAAACCTTTAGTTTTAGAAAATCTAGTTGTCTGTATCTCTCAAAATGTCAAATATTGGTTATTGAGCATATTCAAGCATTTTCTCTATCAGCAGATATAACTCATTCCCAAAATGAGTAAAATATCCCATTTCCAACGAATTCGCTTTTTGCATGATCCGCTCGTTCAATGAATCTACAAGTTTCACCATTTCATTCAATATCTCAAAATCCAATATTTTCTGCAGACCAAAACTTATATAGATGTATTTCTGACAACCTACTCATTTTTCAATGTTGATTTCGCTGAAGTAAGCCTTCAATATCTCCATTCCTAAATTTTGCAACTAATCACGTTTCTACATTCACCTGAACCTACAATTTCTCAATTTCTAACTTTATTAGCAAAAAAAGTTCTTTTTATCAATCAAATACTCCAATTCCACAAATCTGTTAGACTGAGCACATTTGCAGCTTCTCCTCATTCACTCCAACTTCAATTTCTACATTCCCTTCAGATTCAGCAAACCTAGCAGTTTGTATCTCAAAAAATGTCAAATATTAGTTACTCAGCAAATTCAAGCATTTTCTCTATCAACAGATATGACTCATTCCCAAAATGAGTAAAATTTCCCATTTCCAACAAATTCGCTGTTTGCATGATCCGCTCCTTCACTGAATCTCCAAGTTTCACCATTTCAATCAATTTCTCAATCTCCAATATTTTCTGCAGTCCAACAACATAAATAGATCTATTTCTGACAACCTACTCATTTTTCAATGTTGATTTCGCTGAAGTAAGCCTTCAATATCTCCATTCCTATTTTTTGCAACTAATCAGGTTTCTACATTCAAATGAACCTACAATTTCTCAATTTCTAACTTTATCAGCAAATGTAGATCTATTTATCTATCTAATATTCCAAATCCACAAATCTGTTTGACTAAGCACATTTGCAGCTTCTCCGCATTCACTGCAACTTCAATTTCTCAAAACCTTCAGTTTTAGCAAACCTTGCTGTCTGTATCTCAAAAAATGTCAAATATTAGCGATTCAGCAAATTCAAGCATTTTCTCCATCAGCAGATATAACTGATTACCAAAATGAGTAAAATCTGCCATTTCCAACAATTTCGCTGTTTGCATGATCCGCTCGTTCACTGAATCTACAAAATTCACCATTTCAATCAATTTCTCAATCTGCAATATTTTCTGCAGTCCAACAATATAAATGGATCAATTTCTGACAACCTACTCATTTTTCAATGTTGATTTCGCTGAACTGAGCCTTCAATATCTCCATTCCTATATTTGCAAATAATCACGTTTCTACATTCACCTGAACCTACAATTCCTCAATTTCTAACTTGATCAGCAAATGTAGTTCTATTTATCAACAATTACACCAATTCCACAAATCTGTTTGACTGAGCACATTTGCAGCTTCTCTGCATTCACTGCAACTTCAATTTCTCCATTCCCTTCAGTTTTAGCAAACCTGTCTGTATCTCTCAAAATGTCAAATATTAGTTATTCACCAAATTCAAGCATTTTCTCTATCAACAGATTTAAATCATTGCCAAAATGAGTCAAATCTCCCATTTCCAACAAATTCGCTGTTTGCATGATCTGCTCGAACACTGAATCTACAAGTTTCACCATTTCAATCAAATTCTCAATCTTCAAAATTTCTGCAGTCCAACAACATAAATAGATCTTTTTCTGACAATCTACTCATTTTTCAATGTTGATTTCGCTGAAGTATGCCATCAATATCTCCATTCCTATTTTCTGCAACTAATCAGGTTTCCACATTCAAATGAACCTACAATTTGTCATTTTCTAACTTTATCAGCAAATGTAGTTCTATTTATCTATCAAATACTCCAAATCCACAAATCTGTTAGACTGAGCACATTTGCAGCTTCTCCGCATTCACTGCAATTCAATTTAACATTCCCTTCAGTTTTAGCAAACCTAGCTGTCTGTATCTCTCAAAATGTCAAATATTAGTTATTCAGGAAATTCAAGCATTTTCTCTATCAACAGATATAACTCATTCCCAAAATGAGTAAAATCTCCCATTTCCATCAAATTTGCTGTTTCCATGATCAGCTCGTTGACAGAATCTACAAGTTTAACCATTTCAATCAATTTGTGAATATCCAATATTTTCTACAGTCCAAAACATAAATAGATGTATTTCTGACAACTTACTCCTTTTTTAATTGTTGATTTCGCTGAAGTAAGCCTTCAATATCTCCATCCCTAAATTTTGCAACTAATCACGTTTCGACATTCACCTGAACGTACAATTTCTCAATTTCTTACTTTATTAGCAAATATAGTTCTATTTATCCATCAAATACTCCAAATCCAGAAATCTGTTAGACTAAGCACTTTTGCACCTTCTCCGCATACACTGCAACTTCAATTTCTCCAAACCTTTAGTTTCAGAAAATCTATCTGTCTGTATCTCTCAAAATGTCAAATATTGGTTATTTGGCAAATTCAAGCATTTTCTCTATCAGCAGAACTAACTCATTCCCAAAATGAGTAAAATCTCCCATTTCCAACAAATTCGCTGTTTCCATGATCCGCTCGTTCACTGAATCTCCAAGTTTCACCATTTCAATCAATTTCTCAATCTCCAATATTTTCTGCCTTCCAACAACATTAATAGATCTATTTCTGACAACCTACTCATTTTTCAATGTTGATTTCGCTGAAGTAAGCCTTCAATATCTCCATTCCTATTTTTTGCAACTAATCAGGTTTCTACATTCAAATGAACCTACAATTTCACAATTTCTAACTTTATCAGCAAATGTAGTTCTATTTATCTATCAAATATTCTAAATCCACAAATCTGTTAGACTAAGCACATTTGTAGCTTCACCGCATTCACGGCAACTTCAAGTTCTCCAAACCTTCAGTTTTAGCAAACCTAGCTCTCTGTATCTCTCAAAATGTCAAATATTAGCTATACAGCATATTCAAGCATTTTCTCCATCAGCAGATATAACTCGTTCCGAAAATTAGTAAAATCTCCCATTTCCAACAAATTCGGTGTTTGCATGATGCGCTCGTTCACTGCATCTACAAGTTTCACCATTTCAATCAATTTCTCAATATCCAATATTTTCTGCAGTCCAAAACATAAATAGATGTATTTCTGAAAACCGACTCATTTTTCAATGATGATTTCGCTGAAGTAAGCCTTCAATATCTCCATTCCTTAATTTTGCAACTGATCACGTTACTACATTCACCTGAACCTACAATTTCTCAATTTCTAACTTTATCAGCAAATGTAGTTCTATTTATCTATCAAATACTCCAAATCCACAAATCTGTTAGACTAAGCACATTTGCACCTTCTCCGCATACACTGCAACTTCAATTTCTCCAAACCTTTAGTTTTAG
Source organism: Cetorhinus maximus (assembly GCF_964194155.1). Taxonomy (NCBI): domain Eukaryota; kingdom Metazoa; phylum Chordata; class Chondrichthyes; order Lamniformes; family Cetorhinidae; genus Cetorhinus; species Cetorhinus maximus. Next base: position 148,095 of record NW_027596130.1, read on the forward strand.
AAAATCTAGTTGTCTGTATCTCTCAAAATGTCAAATATTGGTTATTGAGCATATTCAAGCATTTTCTCTATCAGCAGATATAACTCATTCCCAAAATGAGTAAAATATCCCATTTCCAACGAATTCGCTTTTTGCATGATCCGCTCGTTCAATGAATCTACAAGTTTCACCATTTCATTCAATATCTCAAAATCCAATATTTTCTGCAGACCAAAACTTATATAGATGTATTTCTGACAACCTACTCATTTTTCAATGTTGATTTCGCTGAAGTAAGCCTTCAATATCTCCATTCCTAAATTTTGCAACTAATCACGTTTCTACATTCACCTGAACCTACAATTTCTCAATTTCTAACTTTATTAGCAAAAAAAGTTCTTTTTATCAATCAAATACTCCAATTCCACAAATCTGTTAGACTGAGCACATTTGCAGCTTCTCCTCATTCACTCCAACTTCAATTTCTACATTCCCTTCAGATTCAGCAAACCTAGCAGTTTGTATCTCAAAAAATGTCAAATATTAGTTACTCAGCAAATTCAAGCATTTTCTCTATCAACAGATATGACTCATTCCCAAAATGAGTAAAATTTCCCATTTCCAACAAATTCGCTGTTTGCATGATCCGCTCCTTCACTGAATCTCCAAGTTTCACCATTTCAATCAATTTCTCAATCTCCAATATTTTCTGCAGTCCAACAACATAAATAGATCTATTTCTGACAACCTACTCATTTTTCAATGTTGATTTCGCTGAAGTAAGCCTTCAATATCTCCATTCCTATTTTTTGCAACTAATCAGGTTTCTACATTCAAATGAACCTACAATTTCTCAATTTCTAACTTTATCAGCAAATGTAGATCTATTTATCTATCTAATATTCCAAATCCACAAATCTGTTTGACTAAGCACATTTGCAGCTTCTCCGCATTCACTGCAACTTCAATTTCTCAAAACCTTCAGTTTTAGCAAACCTTGCTGTCTGTATCTCAAAAAATGTCAAATATTAGCGATTCAGCAAATTCAAGCATTTTCTCCATCAGCAGATATAACTGATTACCAAAATGAGTAAAATCTGCCATTTCCAACAATTTCGCTGTTTGCATGATCCGCTCGTTCACTGAATCTACAAAATTCACCATTTCAATCAATTTCTCAATCTGCAATATTTTCTGCAGTCCAACAATATAAATGGATCAATTTCTGACAACCTACTCATTTTTCAATGTTGATTTCGCTGAACTGAGCCTTCAATATCTCCATTCCTATATTTGCAAATAATCACGTTTCTACATTCACCTGAACCTACAATTCCTCAATTTCTAACTTTATCAGCAAATGTAGTTCTATTTATCAACAATTACACCAATTCCACAAATCTGTTTGACTGAGCACATTTGCAGCTTCTCTGCATTCACTGCAACTTCAATTTCTCCATTCCCTTCAGTTTTAGCAAACCTGTCTGTATCTCTCAAAATGTCAAATATTAGTTATTCACCAAATTCAAGCATTTTCTCTATCAACAGATTTAAATCATTGCCAAAATGAGTCAAATCTCCCATTTCCAACAAATTCGCTGTTTGCATGATCTGCTCGAACACTGAATCTACAAGTTTCACCATTTCAATCAAATTCTCAATCTTCAAAATTTCTGCAGTCCAACAACATAAATAGATCTTTTTCTGACAATCTACTCATTTTTCAATGTTGATTTCGCTGAAGTATGCCATCAATATCTCCATTCCTATTTTCTGCAACTAATCAGGTTTCCACATTCAAATGAACCTACAATTTGTCATTTTCTAACTTTATCAGCAAATGTAGTTCTATTTATCTATCAAATACTCCAAATCCACAAATCTGTTAGACTGAGCACATTTGCAGCTTCTCCGCATTCACTGCAATTCAATTTAACATTCCCTTCAGTTTTAGCAAACCTAGCTGTCTGTATCTCTCAAAATGTCAAATATTAGTTATTCAGGAAATTCAAGCATTTTCTCTATCAACAGATATAACTCATTCCCAAAATGAGTAAAATCTCCCATTTCCATCAAATTTGCTGTTTCCATGATCAGCTCGTTGACAGAATCTACAAGTTTAACCATTTCAATCAATTTGTGAATATCCAATATTTTCTACAGTCCAAAACATAAATAGATGTATTTCTGACAACTTACTCCTTTTTTAATTGTTGATTTCGCTGAAGTAAGCCTTCAATATCTCCATCCCTAAATTTTGCAACTAATCACGTTTCGACATTCACCTGAACGTACAATTTCTCAATTTCTTACATTATTAGCAAATATAGTTCTATTTATCCATCAAATACTCCAAATCCAGAAATCTGTTAGACTAAGCACTTTTGCACCTTCTCCGCATACACTGCAACTTCAATTTCTCCAAACCTTTAGTTTCAGAAAATCTATCTGTCTGTATCTCTCAAAATGTCAAATATTGGTTATTTGGCAAATTCAAGCATTTTCTCTATCAGCAGAACTAACTCATTCCCAAAATGAGTAAAATCTCCCATTTCCAACAAATTCGCTGTTTCCATGATCCGCTCGTTCACTGAATCTCCAAGTTTCACCATTTCAATCAATTTCTCAATCTCCAATATTTTCTGCCTTCCAACAACATTAATAGATCTATTTCTGACAACCTACTCATTTTTCAATGTTGATTTCGCTGAAGTAAGCCTTCAATATCTCCATTCCTATTTTTTGCAACTAATCAGGTTTCTACATTCAAATGAACCTACAATTTCACAATTTCTAACTTTATCAGCAAATGTAGTTCTATTTATCTATCAAATATTCTAAATCCACAAATCTGTTAGACTAAGCACATTTGTAGCTTCACCGCATTCACGGCAACTTCAAGTTCTCCAAACCTTCAGTTTTAGCAAACCTAGCTCTCTGTATCTCTCAAAATGTCAAATATTAGCTATACAGCATATTCAAGCATTTTCTCCATCAGCAGATATAACTCGTTCCCAAAATTAGTAAAATCTCCCATTTCCAACAAATTCGGTGTTTGCATGATGCGCTCGTTCACTGCATCTACAAGTTTCACCATTTCAATCAATTTCTCAATATCCAATATTTTCTGCAGTCCAAAACATAAATAGATGTATTTCTGAAAACCGACTCATTTTTCAATGATGATTTCGCTGAAGTAAGCCTTCAATATCTCCATTCCTTAATTTTGCAACTGATCACGTTACTACATTCACCTGAACCTACAATTTCTCAATTTCTAACTTTATTAGCAAATGTATTTCTATATATCAATCAAATACTCCAAATCCACAAATCTGTTAGACTGAGCCCATTTGCAGCTTCTGCACATTCACTGCAACTTCAATTTCTCCATTCCCTTGAGCTTTAGCAAACCTAGCTGTCTGTATCTCTCAAAATGTCAATTATTTGCAATTCAGCAAATTGAAGCATTTTCTCTATCAGCAGATATAACTCGTTCCCAAAATTAGTAAAATCTCCCATTTCCAACAAATTCGCTGTTTGCATGATACGCTCGTTCACTCAATCTACAAGTTTCACCATTTCAATCAATTTCTCAATCTCCAATATTTCCTGCCTTCCAACAACATTAATGGATCTATTTCTGACAACCTACTCATTATTCAATGTTGATTTCGCTGAAGTAAGCCTTCAATATCTCCATTCCTATTTATTGCATCTAATCAGGTTTCTACATTCAAATGAACCTACAATTTCTCAATTTCTAACTTTATCAGCAAATGTAGTTCTATTTATCTATCAAATACTCCAAATCCACAAATCTGTTAGACTGAGCACATTTGCAGCTTCTCCGCATTCACTGCAACTTCAATTTGTCCATTCCCTTCAGTTTTAGCAAACCTAGCTGTCTGTATCTCTCAAAATGTCAAATATTAGCTATTCAGCAAATTCAAGCATTTTCTCTATCAACAGATATAACTCATTCCCAAAATGAGTAAAATCCCCAATTTCCAACAAATTCGCTGTTTCCATGATCCGCTCGTTGACAGAATCTACAAGTTTAACCATTTCAATCAATTTGTCATTATCCAATATTTTCTGCAGTCCAAAACATAAATAGATGTATTTCTGACAACCTACTCATTTTTCAATGTTGATTTCGCTGAAGTAAGCCTTCAATAACTCCATCATTAAATTTTGCAACTAATCACGTTTCTACATTCACCTGAACCTACAATTTCTCAACTTCTAAATTAATTAGCAAATGTAGTTCTATTTATCTATCAAATACTCCAAATCCAGAAATCTGTTAGACTAAGCACATTTGCACCTTCTCCGCATACACTACAACTTCAATTTCTCCAAACCTTTAGTTTTAGAAAATCTAGTTGTCTGTATCTCTCAAAATGTCAAATATTGGTTATTGAGCATATTCAAGCATTTTCTCTATCAGCAGATATAACTCATTCCCAAAATGAGTAAAATATCCCATTTCCAACGAATTCGCTTTTTGCATGATCCGCTCGTTCAATGAATCTACAAGTTTCACCATTTCAATCAATATCTCAAAATCCAATATTTTCTGCAGACCAAAACTTATATAGATGTATTTCTGACAACCTACTCATTTTTCAATGTTGATTTCGCTGAAGTAAGCCTTCAATATCTCCATTCCTAAATTTTGCAACTAATCACGTTTCTACATTCACCTGAACCTACAATTTCTCAATTTCTAACTTTATTAGCAAAAAAAGTTCTTTTTATCAATCAAATACTCCAATTCCACAAATCTGTTAGACTGAGCACATTTGCAGCTTCTCCGCATTCACTCCAACTTCAATTTCTACATTCCCTTCAGATTCAGCAAACCTAGCAGTTTGTATCTCAAAAAATGTCAAATATTAGTTACTCAGCAAATTCAAGCATTTTCTCTATCAACAGATATGACTCATTCCCAAAATGAGTAAAATCTCCCATTTCCAACAAATTCGCTGTTTGCATGATCCGCCCGTTCACTGAATCTAAAAGTTTCACTATTTCAATCAATTTCTCAATCTCCAATATTTTCTGCAGTCCAACAACATAAATAGATCTATTTCTGACAACCTACACATTTTTCAATGTTGATTTCGCTGAAGTAAGCCTTCAATACCTCCATTGCTATTTTTTGCAACTAATCACGTTTCTACATTCACCCGAATCTACAATTTCTCAACTTCTAACTTTATCTGTAAATGTACTTCTATTTATCTACCAAATGCTCCAAATCCAGAAATCTGTTAGACTAAGCACATTTGCAGCTTCTCCACATTCACTGCAACTTCAATTTCTGCAAACCTTCAGTTTTTTTAAATCTAGCTGTCTGCATCTCAAAAAATGTCAAATATTAGTTTTTCAGCAAATTCAAGCATTTTCTCTATCAACAGATATGACTCATATCCAAAATGAGTAAAATCTCCCATTTCCAACAAATTCGCTGTTTGCATGATCCGCTCGTTCACTGAATATAAAAGTTTCACCATTACAATCAATTTCCCAATCTCCAATATTTTCTGCAGTCCAACAACATAAATAGATCTATTTCTGACAAACTACTCATTTTTCAATGCTGATTTCGCTGAAGTAAGCCTTCAATATCTCCATTACGAAATTTTGCAACTCATCACGTTTCTACATTCACCCGAATCTACACTTTCTCAATTTCTAACTTTATCAGCAAATGTAGTTCTATTTATCTATCAAATATTCCAAATCCACAAATCTGTTAAACTAAGCACATTTGCAGCTTCTCCGCATTCACTGCAACTTCAATTTCTCCAAACCTTCAGTTTTCGCAAACCTAGCTGTCTGTATCTCTCAAAATGTCAAATATTAGCTATACAGCTTATTCAAGCATTTTTTTTATCAGCAGATATAACTCATTCCCAAAATGAGTAAAATCTCTCATTTCCAACAAATTCGCTGTTTGCATGATACGCTCGTTCACTCAATCTACAAGTTTCACCATTTCAATCAATTTCTCAATCTCCAATATTTCCTGCCTTCCAACAACATTAATGGATCTATTTCTGACAACCTACTCATTGTTCAATGTTGATTTCGCTGAAGTAAGCCTTCAATATCTCCATTCCTATTTTTTGCAACTAATCAGGTTTCTGCATTCAAATGAACATCCAATTTCTCAATTTCTAACTTTATCAGCAAATGTAGTTCTATTTATCTGTCAAATACTCCAAAGCCACAAATCTGTTAGACTGAGCACATTTGCAGATTCTCCGCATTTACTGCAACTTCAAATTGTCCATTCCCTTCAGTTTTAGCAAACCTAGCTGTCTGTATCTCTCAAAATGTCAAATATTAGTTATTCAGCAAATTCAAGCATTTTCTCTATCAACAGATATAACTCATTCCCAAAATGAGTAAAATCTCCAATTTCCAACAAATTCGCTGTTTCCATGATCCGCTCGTTGACAGAATCTACAAGTTTAACCATTTCAATCAATTCGTCAATATCCAATATTTTCTGCAGTCCAAAACATAAATGGATGTATTTCTGACAACCTACTCACTTTTCAATGTTGATTTCGCTGAAGTAAGCCTTCAATATCTCCATTCCTATTTTCTGCAACTAATCAGGTTTCTACATTCAAATGAACCTACAATTTCACAATTTCTAACTTTATCAGCAAATGTAGTTCTATTTATCTATCAAATATTCTAAATCCACAAATCTGTTAGACTAAGCACATTTGTAGCTTCACCGCATTCACGGCAACTTCAAGTTCTCCAAACCTTCAGTTTCAGCAAACCTAGCTCTCTGTATCTCTCAAAATGTCAAATATTAGCTATACAGCATATTCAAGCATTTTCTCCATCAGCAGATATAACTCGTTCCCAAAATTAGTAAAATCTCCCATTTCCAACAAATTCGGTGTTTGCATGATGCGCTCGTTCACTGCATCTACAAGTTTCACCATTTCAATCAATTTCTCAATATCCAATATTTTCTGCAGTCCAAAACATAAATAGATGTATTTCTGAAAACGTACTCATTTTTCAATGATGATTTCGCTGAAGTAAGCCTTCAATATCTCCATTCCTTAATTTTGCAACTGATCACGTTACTACATTCACCTGAACCTACAATTTCTCAATTTCTAACTTTATTAGCAAATGTATTTCTATATATCAATCAAATACTCCAAATCCACAAATCTGTTAGACTGAGCCCATTTGCAGCTTCTGCACATTCACTGCAACTTCAATTTCTCCATTCCCTTGAGCTTTAGCAAACCTAGCTGTCTGTATCTCTCAAAATGTCAATTATTTGCAATTCAGCAAATTGAAGCATTTTCTCTATCAGCAGATATAACTCGTTCCCAAAATTAGTAAAATCTCCCATTTCCAACAAATTCGCTGTTTGCATGATACGCTCGTTCACTCAATCTACAAGTTTAACCATTTCAATCAATTCGTCAATATCCAATATTTTCTGCAGTCCAAAACATAAATGGATGTATTTCTGACAACCTACTCATTTTTCAATGTTGATTTCGCTGAAGAAAGCCTTCAATATCTCCATCCCTAAATTTTGCAACTAATCACGTTTCTACATTCACCTGAACCTACAATTTCTCAATTTCTAAATTAATTAGCAAATGTAGTTCTATTTATCTATCAAATGCTCCAAATCCAGAAATCTGTTAGACTAAGCACATTTGCACCTTCTCCGCATACACTGCAACCTCAATTTCTCCAAACCTTTAGTTTTAGAAAATCTAGCTGTCTGTATCTCTCAAAATGTCAAATATTGGTTATTGAGCAAATTCAGGCATTTTCTCTATCAGCAGATATAACTCATTTCCAAAATGAGTAAAATCTCCCATTTCCAACAAATTCGCAGTTTGCATGATCCGCTCCTTCACTGAATCTCCAAGTTTCACCATTTCAATCAATTACTCAATCTCCAATATTTTCTGCCTTCCAATCTATTTCTGACAACCTACTCATTTTTCAATGTTGATTTCGCTGAAGTAAGCCATCACTATCTCCATTCCTATTTTTTGCAACTAATCAGGTTTCTACATTCAAATGAACCTACAATTTCTCAATTTCTAACTTTATTAGCAAAAATAGTTCTATTTATCAATCAAATACTCCAATTCCACAAATCTGTTAGACTGAGCACATTTGCAGCTTCTCCGCATTCACTGCTACTTCAATTTCTACATTCCCTTCAGATTCAGCAAACCTAGCTGTCTGTATCTCTCAAAATGTCAAATATTGGTTATTGAACAAATTCAAGCAATTTCTCTATCAGCAGATATAACTCATTCCCAAAATGAGTAAAATCTCCCATTTCCAACAAATTCGCTGTTTGCATGATCCGCTCGTTCACTGAATCTCCAAGTTTCACCATTTCAATCAATTTCTCAATATCCAATATTTTCTGCCTTCCATCAACATTAATGGATCTATTTCTGACAACCTACTCATTTTTCAATGTTGATTTCGCTGAAGTAAGCCTTCAATATCTCCATTCCTATTTTTTGCAACTAATCAGGTTTCTACATTCAAATGAACCTACAATTTCTCAATTTCTAACTTTATCAGCAAATGTAGTTCTATTTATCTATCAAATATTCCAAATCCAAAAATCTGTTTGACTAAGCACATTTGCAGCTTCTCCGCATTCACTGCAACTTCAAATTCTCCAATTCTTCAGTTTGAGCAAGCCTAGCTGTCTGTATCTCTCAAAATGTCAAATATTAGCGATTCAGCAAATTCAAGCATTTTCTCTATCAGCAGATATAACTCATTCCCAAAATGAGTAAAATCTCCAATTTCTAACAAATTCGCTTTTTGCATGATCCGCTCGTTCACTGAATCTACAAGTTTCACCATTTCAATCAATTTCTCAATATCCAATATTTTCTGCAGACCAAAACATATATAGATGTATTTCTGACAACCTACTCATTTTTCAATGTTGATTTCGCTGAAGTAAGCCTTCAATATCTCCATTCCTAAATTTTGCAACTAATCACGTTTCTACATTCACCTGAACCTACAATTTCTCAATTTCTAACTTTATTAGCAAATGTAGTTCTATTTATCAATCAAATACTCCATTTCCACAAATCTGTTAGACTGAGCACATTTTCAGCTTCTCCGCATTGACTGCAACCTCAATTTCTACATTCCCTTCAGTATCATTAAACCTAGCTGTCTGTATCTCAAAAAATGTCAAATATTAGTAATTCAGCAAATTCAAGCATTTTGCCTATCAACAGATATAACTCATTCCCAAAATGAGTCAAATCTCCCATTACCAACAAATTCGCTGTTTGCATGATCTGCTCGGGCACTGAATCAACAAGTTTCACCATTTCAATCAATTTCTCAATCTCCAACATTTTCTGCAGTCCAACAACATAAATACATCTATTTCTGACAACCTACTCAGTTTTCAAAGTTGATTTCGCTGAAGTAAGCCTTCAATATCTCCATTCCTATTTTTTTGCAACTAATCAGGTTTCTACATTCAAATGAACCTACAATTTCTCAATTTCTAACTTTATCAGCAAATGTAGTTCTATTTATCTATCAAATACTCCAAATAGACTAAGCACATTTGCATCTTCTCCGCATTCACTGCAACTTCAATTTCTCCAAACCTTCAGTTGTAGCAAACCTAGCTGTCTGTATCTCTCAAAATGTCAAATATTAGCGATTCAGCAAATTCAAGCATTTTCTCTATCTGCAGATATAAATCATTCCCAAAATGAGTAAAATCTCCCATTTCCAACAAATTCGCTTTTTGCATGATCCGCTCGGTCACTGAATCTAAAAGTTTCATCATTGCAATCAATTTCTCAATATCCAACATTTTCTGCAGACCAAAACATTTATAGATGTATTTCTGACAAACTATTCATTTTACAATGTTGATTTCGCTGAAGTAAGCCTTCAATATCTCCATTCCTAAATTTTGCAAGTAATCACGTTTCTACATTCACCTGAACCTACAATTTCTCAATTTCTAACTTTATTAGCAAATGTAGTTCTATTTATCAATCAAATACTACAATTCCACAAATCTGTTAGACTGAGCACATTTGCAGCTTCTACACACTCACTGCAACTTGAATTTCTCCATTCCCTTCAGTTTTTTTAAATCTAGCTGTCTGTATCTCTCAAAATGTCAAATATAGGTTATTGAGGAAATTCAAGCATTTTCCCTATCAGCAGAAATAACTCATTCCCAAAATGAGTAAAATCTTCCATTTCCAACAAATTCGCTGTTTGCATGATCCGCTCGTTCACTGAATCTCCAAGTTTCACCATTTCAATCAATTTCTCAGTCGCCAGTATTTTCTGCAGTCCAACAACATAATGAAATCTATTTCTGACAACCTACTCATTTCTCAATGTTGATTTCGCTGAAGTAAGCCTTCAATATCTCCATTCCTATATTTTGCAACTAATCACGTTTCTACATTCAAACGAACCTATAATTTCTCAATTTCTAACTTTATAAGCAAAAGTAGTTCTATTTATCTAACAAATACTCCAAATCTACAAATCTGTTAGACTAAGCACATTTGCAGCTTCTCCGCATTCACTGCAACTTCAATTTCTCCAATCCCTTCAGTTTTAGTAAACCTAGCTGTCTGTATCTCTCAAAATGTCAAATATTAGCAATTCAGCAAATTCAAGCATTTTCTCTATTAGCAGATATAACTCATTCTCAATATTAGTAAAATCTCCCTTTTCCAACAAATTCGCTGTTTGCATGATCCGCTCGTTCACTGAATCTACAAGTTTCACCATTTCAATCAATTTCTCAATATCCAGTATACTCTGCAGTCCAAAACATAAATAGATGTATTTCTGACAACCTACTCATTTTTCAATGTTGATTTCGCTGAAGTAAGCCTTCAATATCTCCATTCCTAAATTTTGCAACTAATCACGTTTCTACATTCACCTGAACCTACAATTTCTCAATTTCTAACTTTATTAGCAAATGTAGTTCTATTTATCTATCAAATACTCCAAATCCATAAATCTGATAGACTTAGCACATTTGCAGCTTCTCCGCATTCACTGCAACTTCAATTTCTCCATTCCCGTCAGTTTTAGCAAACCTAGCTGTCTGTATCTCTCAAAAAGTCAAATATTAGCAATTCAGCAAGGTGAAGCACTTTCTCTATCAGCAGATATAACTCATTCCCAAAATTAGTAAAATCTCTCATTTCCAACAAATTCGCTGTTTGCATGATACGCTCGTTCACTCAATCTACAAGCTTCACCATTTCAATCAATTTCTCAATCGCCAGTATTTTCTGCAGTCCAACAACATAATGAAATCTATTTCTGACAACCTACTCATTTCTCAATGTTGATTTCACTGAAGTAAGCCTTCTCTACCTCCATTGCTATTTTTTGCAACTAATCACGTTTCTACATTCAAATGAACCTACAATTTCTCAATTTCTAACTTTATTAGCAAGTGTAGTTCTATTTATCAATCAAATACTCCAATTCCACAAATCTGTTAGACTGAGCACATTTGCAGCCTCTCCGCATTCACTGCAACTTCAATTTCTCCAAACCTTCAGTTTTAGTAAATCTAGCTGTCTGTATCTCTCAAAATGTCAAATATTGGTTATTGAGCAAATTCAAGCATTTTCTCTATCAGCAGATTTAACTCATTGCCAAAATGAGTCAAATCTCTCATTTCCAATAAAATCGCTGTTTGCATGATCTGCTCGTTCACTGAATTTACAATTTTAACCATTTCAATCAATTTCTCAATCTGCAATATTTTCTGCAGTCCAACAAGATAAATAGATCTATCTCTGACAACCTACTCATTTTTCAATGTTGATTTCGCTGAAGTAAGCCTTCAATATCTCCATTCCTATTTTTTGCAACTAATCAGGTTTCTACATTCAAATGAACCTACAATTTCTCAATTTCTAACTTTATCAGCAAATGTATTTCTATTTATCTATCAAATACTCCAAATAGACTAAGCACATTTGCAGCTTCTCCGCATTCACTGCAACTTCAATTTCTCCAAACCTACAGTTTTAGCAAACCTAGCTGTCTGTATCTCTCAAAATGTCAATTATTAGCTATTCAGCAAATTCAAGCATTTTCTCTATCAGCAGATATAACTCATTTCCAAAATGAGTAAAATCTCCCATTACCAACAAATTTGCTGTTTGCATGATCCGCTCGTTCACTGAATCTACAAGTTTCACCATTTCAATCAATTTCTTAATATCCAATATTTTCTGCAGTCCAAAACATAAATAGATGTATTTCTGACAACCTACTCATTTTTCAATGTTGATTTCGCTGAAGTAAGCCTTCAATATCTCCATTCCTAAATTATGCAACTAATCACGTTTCTACATTCACCTGAACCTACAATTTCTCATTTTCTATCTTTATTAGAAAATGTAGTTCTATTTATCTATCAAATACTCCAAATCCAGAAATCTGTTAGATTAAGCGCATTTGCAGCTTCTCCGCATTCACTGCAACTTCAATTTCTCCAATCCCTTCAGTTTTAGCAAACCTAGCTGTCTGTATCTCTAAAAATGTCAAATATTAGTTATTCAGCAAATTCAAGCATTATCTCTATCAACAGATTTAACACATTCCCAAAATGAGTCAAATCTCCCATTTCCAACAAATTCGATGTTTGCATGATCTGCTCGTTCACTGAATTTACAAGTTTCACCATTTCAATCAATTTCCCAATCTGCAATATTTTCTGCAGTCCAACAACATAAATAGATCTATTTCTGACAACCTATTCATTTTTCAATGTTGATTTCGCTGAAGTAAGCCTTCAATATCTCCATTCCTATATTTTTCAACTAATCACGTTTCGACATTCACCCGAACCTACAAGTTCTCAATTTCTAATTTTATCAGCAAATGTAGTTCTATTTATCTATCAAATACTCCCAATCCATAAATCTGTTAGACTATGCACATTTGCAGCTTCTCCGCATTCACTGCAACTTCAATTTCTCCATTCCCGTCAGTTTTAGCAAACCTAGCTGTCTGTATCTCTCAAAATGTTAAATATTAGCAATTCAGCAAGTTGAAGCACTTTCTCTATCAGCAGATATAACTCATTCCCAAAATTAGTAAAATCTCTCATTTCCAACAAATTCGCTGTTTGCATGATACACTCGTTCACTCAATCTACAAGCTTCAGCATTTCAATCAATTTCTCAATCGCCAGTATTTTCTGCAGTCCAACAACATAATGAAATCTATTTCTGACAACCTACTCATTTCTCAATGTTGATTTCGCTGAAGTAAGCCTTCTCTACCTCCATTGCTATTTTTTGCAACTAATCACGTTTCTACATTCAAATGAACCTACAATTTCTCAATTTCTAACTTTATTAGCAAGTGTAGTTCTATTTATCAATCAAATACTCCAATTCCATTAATCTGTTAGACTGAGCACATTTGCAGCCTCTCCGCATTCACTGCAACTTCAATTTCTGCAAACCTTCAGTTTTGTAAATCTAGCTGTCTGTATCTCTCAAAATGTCAAATATTGGTTATTGAGCAAATTCAAGCATTTTCTCTATCAGCAGATTTAACTCATTGCCAAAATGAGTCAAATCTCTCATTTATAACAAATTCGCTGTTTGCATGATCTGCTCGTTCACTGAATTTACAATTTTAACCATTTCAATCAATTTCTCAATCTGCAATATTTTCTGCAGTCCAACAACATAAATAGATCTATTTCTGACAACCTACTCATTTTTCAATATTGATTTCGCTGAAGTAAGCCTTCAATATCTCCATTCTATTTTTTGCAACTAATCAGGTTTCTACATTCAAATGAACCTTCAATTTCTCAATTTCTAACTTTATCAGCAAATGTAGTTCTATTTATCTATCAAATACTCAAAATCCACAAATCTGTTAGACTAAGCACATTTGCAGCTTCTCCGCATTCACTGCAACTTCAATTTCTCCAATCCCTTCAGTTTCAGCAAACCTAGCTGTCTGTGTCTCTAAAAATGTCAAATATTAGTTATTCAGATAATTCAAGCATTATCTCTATCAACAGATTTAACACATTCCCAAAATGAGTCAAATCTCCCATTTCCAACAAATTCGCTGTTTGCATGATCTGCTCGTTCACTGAATTTACAAGTTTCACCATTTCAATCAATTTCTCAATCTGCAATATTTTCTGCAGTCCAACAAGATAAATAGATCTATCTCTGACAACCTACTCATTTTTCAATGTTGATTTCGCTGAAGTAAGCCTTCAATATCTCCATTCCTATTTTTTGCAACTAATCAGGTTTCTACATTCAAATGAACCTACAATTTCTCAATTTCTAACTTTATCAGCAATTGTATTTCTATTTATCTATCAAATACTCCAAATAGACTAAGCACATTTGCAGCTTCTCCGCATTCACTGCAACTTCAATTTCTCCAAACCTACAGTTTTAGCAAACCTAGCTGTCTGTATCTCTCAAAATGTCAATTATTAGCTATTCAGCAAATTCAAGCATTTTCTCTATCAGCAGATATAACTCATTCCCAAAATGAGTAAAATCTCCCATTACCAACAAATTTGCTGTTTGCATGATCCGCTCGTTCACTGAATCTACAAGTTTCACCATTTCAATCAATTTCTTAATATCCAATATTTTCTGCAGTCCAAAACATAAATAGATGTATTTCTGACAACCTACTCATTTTTCAATGTTGATTTCGCTGAAGTTAGCCTTCAATATCTCCATTCCTAAATTTTGCAACTAATCACGTTTCTACATTCACCTGAACCTACAATTTCTCAATTTCTATCTTTATTAGAAAATGTAGTTCTATTTATCTATCAAATACTCCAAATCCAGAAATCTGTTAGATTAAGCACATTTGCAGCTTCTCCGCATTCACTGCAACTTCAATTTCTCCAATCCCTTCAGTTTTAGCAAACCTAGCTGTCTGTATCTCTAAAAATGTCAAATATTAGTTATTCAGCAAATTCAAGCATTATCTCTATCAACAGATTTAACACATTCCCAAAATGAGTCAAATCTCCCATTTCCAACAAATTCGATGTTTGCATGATCTGCTCGTTCACTGAATTTACAAGTTTCACCATTTCAATCAATTTCCCAATCTGCAATATTTTCTGCAGTCCAACAACATAAATAGATCTATTTCTGACAACCTATTCATTTTTCAATGTTGATTTCGCTGAAGTAAGCCTTCAATATCTCCATTCCTATATTTTTCAACTAATCACGTTTCGACATTCACCCGAACCTACAATTTCTCAATTTCTAATTTTATCAGCAAATGTAGTTCTATTTATCTATCAAATACTCCCAATCCATAAATCTGTTAGACTATGCACATTTGCAGCTTCTCCGCATTCACTGCAACTTCAATTTCTCCATTCCCGTCAGTTTTAGCAAACCTAGCTGTCTGTATCTCTCAAAATGTTAAATATTAGCAATTCAGCAAGTTGAAGCACTTTCTCTATCAGCAGATATAACTCATTCCCAAAATTAGTAAAATCTCTCATTTCCAACAAATTCGCTGTTTGCATGATACGCTCGTTCACTCAATCTACAAGCTTCACCATTTCAATCAATTTCTCAATCGCCAGTATTTTCTGCAGTCCAACAACATAATGAAATCTATTTCTGACAACCTACTCATTTCTCAATGTTGATTTCGCTGAAGTAAGCCTTCTCTACCTCCATTGCTATTTTTGCAACTAATCACGTTTCTACATTCAAATGAACCTACAATTTCTCAATTTCTAACTTTATTAGCAAGTGTAGTTCTATTTATCAATCAAATACTCCAATTCCACAAATCTGTTAGACTGAGCACATTTGCAGCCTCTCCGCATTCACTGCAACTTCAATTTCTCCAAACCTTCAGTTTTAGTAAATCTAGCTGTCTGTATCTCTCAAAATGTCAAATATTGGTTATTGAGCAAATTCAAGCATTTTCTCTATCAGCAGATTTAACTCATTGCCAAAATGAGTCAAATCTCTCATTTCCAATAAAATCGCTGTTTGCATGATCTGCTCGTTCACTGAATTTACAATTTTAACCATTTCAATCAATTTCTCAATCTGCAATATTTTCTGCAGTCCAACAAGATAAATAGATCTATCTCTGACAACCTACTCATTTTTCAATGTTGATTTCGCTGAAGTAAGCCTTCAATATCTCCATTCCTATTTTTTGCAACTAATCAGGTTTCTACATTCAAATGAACCTACAATTTCTCAATTTCTAACTTTATCAGCAAATGTATTTCTATTTATCTATCAAATACTCCAAATAGACTAAGCACATTTGCAGCTTCTCCGCATTCACTGCAACTTCAATTTCTCCAATCCCTTCAGTTTCAGCAAACCTAGCTGTCTGTGTCTCTAAAAATGTCAAATATTAGTTATTCAGATAATTCAAGCATTATCTCTATCAACAGATTTAACACATTCCCAAAATGAGTCAAATCTCCCATTTCCAACAAATTCGCTGTTTGCATGATCTGCTCGTTCACTGAATTTACAAGTTTCACCATTTCAATCAATTTCCCAATCTGCAATATTTTCTGCAGTCCAACAACATAAATAGGTCTATTTCTGACAACCTATTCATTTTTCAATGTTGATTTCGCTGAAGTTAGCCTTCAATATCTCCATTCCTATATTTTTCAACTAATCACGTTTCGACATTCATCCGAACCTACAAGTTCTCAATTTCTAATTTTATCAGCAAATGTAGTTCTATTTATCTACCAAATACTCCAAATCCATAAATCTGTTAGACTATGCACATTTGCAGCTTCTCCGCATTCACTGCAACTTCAATTTCTCCTTTCCCGTCAGTTTGAGCAAACCTAGCTGTCTGCATCTCTCAAAATGTCAAATATTAGTTATTCAACAAATTCAAGCATTTTCCCTATCAACAGATATAACTCATTCCCAAAATGAGTCAAATCTCCCATTTCCAACAAATTCGCTGCTGGCATGATCCGCTCGTTCACTGAATCTACAAGTTTAACCATTTCAATCAATTTCTCAATATCCAATATATTCTGCACTCCAAAGCATAAATAGATGTATTTCTGACAACCTACTCATTTTTCAATGTTGATTTCGCTGAAGTAAGTCTTCAATAACTCCATTTCTAAATTTACAACTAATCACGTTTCTACATTCACCTGAACCTACAATTTCTCAATTTCTAATTTTATTAGCAAATGTAGTTCTATTTATCAATCAAATACTCCAATTCCACAAATCTGTTAAACTGAGCACATGTGCATCTTCTCCGCATTCACTGCAACATCAATTTCTCCATTCCCTTCAGTTTTAGCAAAACTAGCTGTCTGTATCTCTCATAATGTCAAATATTAGTTATTCAGCAAATTCAAGCATTTTCCCTATCAACAGATATAACTCATTCCCAAAATGAGTCAAATCTCCCATTACCAACAAATTCGCCGTTTGCATGATCTGCTCGGGCACTGAATCAACATGTTTCACTATTTCAATCAATTTCTCAATCTCCAATATTTTCTGCAGTCCAACAACATAAATACATCTATTTCTGACAACCTACTCAGTTTTCAAAGTTGATTTCGCTGAAGTAAGCCTTCAATATCTCCATTCCTATTTTTTGCAACTAATCAGGTTTCTACATTCAAATGAACCTACAATTTCTCAATTTCTAACTTTATCAGCAAATGTATTTCTATTTATCTATCAAATACTCCAAATAGACTAAGCACATTTGCAGCTTCTCCGCATTCACTATAACTTCAATTTCTCCAAACCATCAGTTTTACCAAACCTAGCTGTCTGTATCTTTCAATTTGTCAAATATTAGCGATTCAGCAAATTCAAGCATTTTCTCTATCAGCAGATATAACTCATTCCCAAAATTAGTAAAATCTCCCATTTCCAACAAATTCGCATTTTGCATGATCCGCTCGGTCACTGAATCTACAAGTTTCACCATTTCAATCAATTTCTGAATATCCAACATTTTCTGCAGTCCAAAACAATTATAGATGTATTTCTGAAAACCTACTCATTTTACAATGTTGATTTCGCTGAAGTAAGCCTTCAATATCTCCATTCCTAAATTTTGCAAGTAATCACGTTTCTACATTCACCTGAACCTACAATTTCTCAATTTCTAACTTTATTAGCAAATGTAGTTCTATTTATCAATCAAATACTACAATTCCAGAAATCTGTTAGACTGAGCACATTTGCAGCTTCTCCACACTCACTGCAACTTGAATTTCTCCATTCCCTTCAGTTTTAGTAAATCTAGCTGTCTGTATCTCTCAAAATGTCAAATATAGGTTATTGAGGAATTTAAAGCATTTTCCCTATCAGCAGATATAACTCATTCCCAAAATGAGTAAAATCTCCCATTTCCAACAAATTCGCTGTTTGCATGATCCGCTCGTTCACTGAATCTCCAAGTTTCACCATTTCAATCAATTTCTCAGTCGCCAGTATATTCTGCAGTCCAACAACATAATGAAATCTATTTCTGACAACCTACTCATTTCTCAATGTTGATTTCGCTGAAGTAAGCCTTCAATATCTCCATTCCTATATTTTGCAACTAATCAGGTTTCTACATTCAAATGAACCTACAATTTCTCAATTTCTAACTTTATCAGCAAAAGTAGTTCTATTTATCTAACAAATACTCCAAATCAACAAATCTGTTAGACTAAGCACATTTGCAGCATCTCCGCATTCACTGCAAGTTCAATTTCTCCAAACCTTCAGTTTTAGCAAAACTAGCTGTCTGTATCTCTCAAAATGTCAAATATTAGCAATTCAGCAAATTCAAGCATTTTCTCTATTAGCAGATATAACTCATTCCCAAAATTAGTAAAATCTCCCTTTTCCAACAAATTCGCTGTTTGCATGATCCGCTCGTTTACTGAATCTACAAGTTTCACCATTTCAATCAATTTCTCAATATCCAATATACTCTGCAGTCCAAAACATAAATAGATGTATTTCTCAGAACCTACTCATTTTTCAATGTTGATTTCGCTGAAGTAAGCCTTCAATATCTCCATTCCTAAATTTTGCAACTAATCACGTTTCTACATTCACCTGAACCTACAATTTCTCAATTTCTAACTTTATTAGCAAATGTAGTTCTATTTATCTATCAAATACTCCAAATCCATAAATCTGTTAGACTATGCACATTTGCAGCTTCTCCGCATTCACTGCAACTTCAATTTCTCCATTCCCG
Source organism: Cetorhinus maximus (assembly GCF_964194155.1). Lineage (NCBI taxonomy): Eukaryota > Metazoa > Chordata > Chondrichthyes > Lamniformes > Cetorhinidae > Cetorhinus > Cetorhinus maximus. Next base: position 167,403 of record NW_027596130.1, read on the forward strand.
TCAGTTTTAGCAAACCTAGCTGTCTGTATCTCTCAAAAAGTCAAATATTAGCAATTCAGCAAGTTGAAGCACTTTCTCTATCAGCAGATATAACTCATTCCCAAAATTAGTAAAATCTCTCATTTCCAACAAATTCGCTGTTTGCATGATACGCTCGTTCACTCAATCTACAAGCTTCACCATTTCAATCAATTTCTCAATCGCCAGTATTTTCTGCAGTCCAACAACATAATGAAATCTATTTCTGACAACCTACTCATTTCTCAATGTTGATTTCGCTGAAGTAAGCCTTCTCTACCTCCATTGCTATTTTTTGCAACTAATCACGTTTCTACATTCAAATGAAACTACAATTTCTCAATTTCTAACTTTATTAGCTAGTGTAGTTCTATTTATCAATCAAATACTCCAATTCCACAAATCTGTTAGACTGAGCACATTTGCAGCCTCTCCGCATTCACTGCAACTTCAATTTCTCCAAACCTTCAGTTTTAGTAAATCTAGCTGTCTGTATCTCTCAAAATGTCAAATATTGGTTATTGAGCAAATTCAAGCATTTTCTCTATCAGCAGAATTAACTCATTGCCAAAACGAGTCAAATCTCTCATTTCCAACAAATTCGCTGTTTGCATGATCTGCTCGTTCACTGAATTTACAATTTTAACCATTTCAATCAATTTCTCAATCTGCAATATTTTCTACAGTCCAACAACAAAAATAGATCTATTTCTGACAACCTACTCATTTTTCAATGTTGATTTCGCTGAAGTAAGCCTGCAATATCTCCATTCCTATTTTTTGCAACTAATCAGGTTTCTACATTCAAATGAACCTACAATTTCTCAATTTCTAACTTTATCAGCAAATGTATTTCTATTTATCTATCAAATACTCCAAATAGACTAAGCACATTTTCAGCTTCTCCGCATTCACTGCAACTTCAATTTCTCCAAACCTACAGTTTTAGCAAACCTAGCTGTCTGTATCTCTCAAAATGTCAATTATTAGCTATTCAGCAAATTCAAGCATTTTCTCTATCAGCAGATATAACTCATTCCCAAAATGAGTAAAATCTCCCATTACCAACAAATTTGCTGTTTGCATGATCCGCTCGTTCACTGAATCTACAAGTTTCACCATTTCAATCAATTTCTTAATATCCAATATTTTCTGCAGTCCAAAACATAAATAGATGTATTTCTGACAACCTACTCATTTTTCAATGTTGATTTCGCTGAAGTAAGCCTTCAATATCTCCATTCCTAAATTTTGCAACTAATCACGTTACTACTTTCACCTGAACCTACAATTTCTCAATTTCTATCTCTATTAGAAAATTTAGTTCTATTTATCTATCAAATGCTCCAAATCCAGAAATCTGTTACACTAAGCACATTTGCAGTTTCTCCGCATTCACTGCAACTTCAATTTCTCCAAACCTTCAGTTTTAGCAACCCTAGCTGTCTGTATCTCTAAAAATGTCAAATAATAGCGATTCAGCAAAATCAAGTATTTTCTCTATCAGCAGATATAACTCATTCCCAAAATTAGTAAAATCTCCCATTTCCAAGAAATTCGCTGTTTGCATGATCCGCTCGTTCACTGAATCTACAATTCACCATTTCAATCAATTTCTCAATATCCAATATTTTCTGCAGTCCAAAACATAAATAGATGTATTTCTGACAACCTACACATTATTCAATGTTGATCTCGCTGAAGTAAGCCTTCAATATCTCCATTCCTAAATTTTGCAACTAATGTCGTTTCTACATTCAGCTGAACCTACAATTTCTCAATTTCTAAATTAATTAGCAAATGTAGTTCTATTTATCTATCAAATACTCCAAATCCAGAAATCTGTTTGACTAAGCACATTTGCACCTTCTCCGCATACACTGCAACTTCAATTTCTCCAAACCTTCAGTTTTAGTAAATCTAGCTGTCTGTATCTCTCAAAATGTCAAATATTGGTTATTGAACAAATTCAAGCATTTTCTCTATCAGCAGATATAACTCATTCCCAAAATGAGTAAAATCTCCCATTTCCAACAAATTCGCTGTTTGCATGATCCGCTCCTTCACTGAATCTCCAAGTTTCACCATTTCAATTAATTTCTCAATTTCCAATATTTTCTGCCTTCCAACAACATTAATAGATCTATTTCTGACAACCTACTCATTTTTCAATGTTGATTTTGCTGAAGTAAGCCTGCAATATCTCCATTCGTATTTTTTGCAACTAATCAGGTTTCTACATTCAAATGAACCTACAATTTCTCAATTTCTAACTTTATCAGCAAATGTAGTTCTATTTATCTATCAAATACTCCAAATCCACAAATCTTTTAGACTGAGCACATTTGCAGCTTCTCCGCATTCACTGCAACTTCAATTTGTCCAAACCTTCAGTTTTCGCAAACCTAGCTGTCTGTATCTCTCAAAATGTCAAATATTAGCTATTCAGCAAATTCAAGCATTTTCTCTATCAACAGATATAACTCATTCCCAAAATGAGTAAAATCTCCCATTTCCAAGAAATTCGCTGTTTCCATGATCCGCTCGTTGACAGAATCTACAAGTTTAACCATTTCAATCAATTTGTCAATATCCAATATTTTCTGCAGTCCAAAACATAAATAGATGTATTTCTGACAACCTACTCATTTTTCAATGTTGATTTCGCTGAAGTAAGCCTTCAATATCTCCATCCCTAAATTTTGCAACTAATCATTCAAATGAACCTACAATTTCTCAATTTCTAATTTTATCAGCAAATGTAGTTCTCTTTATCTATCAAATACTCCAAATCCACAAATCTGTTAGACAGAGCACATTTGCACCTTCTCCGCATACACTGCAACTTCAATTTTTCCAAACCTTCAGTTTTAGAAAATCTAGCTGTCTGTATCTCTCAAAATGTCAAATATTGGTTATTGAGCAAATTCAGGCATTTTCTCTATCAGCAGATATAACTCATTCCCAAAATGAGTAAAATCTCCCATTTCCAACAAATTCGCAGTATGCATGACCCGCTCCTTCACTGAAGCTCCAAGTTCCACCATTTCAATCAATTTCACAATCTCCAATATTTTCTGCCTTCCAACAACATTAATAGATCTATTTCTGACAACCTACTCATTATTCAATGTTGATTTCACTGAAGTAAGCCTTCAATATCTCCATTCCTATTTTTTGCACCTAATCAGGTTTCTACATTCAAATGAACCTACAATTTCTCAATTTCTAACTCTATCAGCAAATGTAGTTCTATTTATCTATCAAATATTCCAAATCCACAAATCTGTTAGACTAAGCACATTTGCAGCTTCTCCGCATTAACTGCAACTTCAAGTTCTCCAAACCTTCAGTTTTAGCAAAGCTAGCTGTCTGTATCTCTCAAAATGTCACATATTAGCGATTCAGCAAGTTCAAGCATTTTCTCTATCAGCAGATATAACTCATTCCCAAAATGAGTAAAATCTCCCATTTCCAACAAATTCGCTTTTTGCATGATCCGCTCGTTCATTGAATCTACAAATTTCACCATTTCAATCAATTTCTTAAAATCCAATATTTTCTGCAGACCAATACATAAATGGATGTATTTCTGACAACCTACTCATTTTTCAATGTTGATTTCGCTGAAGTAAGCCTTCAATATCTCCATTCCTAAATTTTGCAACTAATCACGTTTCTACATTCACCTGAACCTACAATATCTCAATTTCTAACTTTATTAGCAAAAATAGTTCTATTTATCAATCAAATACTCCAAATCCACAAATCTGTTAGACTGAGCACATTTGCAGCTTCTCCGCATTCACTGCAACTTCAATTTCTACATTCCCTTCAGATTCAGCAAACCTAGCTGTCTGTATCTCAAAAAATGTCAAATATTAGTTATTCAGCATATTCAAGCATTTTCTCTATCAACAGATATGACTCATTCCCAAAATGAGTAAAATCTCCCATTTCCAACAAATTCGCAGTTTGCATGATCCGCTCCTTCACTGAATCTCCAAGTTTCACCATTTCAATCAATTTCTCAATCTCCAATGTTTTCTGCAGTCCAAAACATAAATAGATGTATTTCTGACATCCTACTCATTTTTCAATGTTGATTTCGCTGAAGTAAGCCTTCAATATCTCCAACCCTCAATTTTGCAACTAATCATGTTTCTACATTCACCTGAACTTACAATTTCTCAATTTCTAAATTAATTAGCAAATGTAGTTCTATTTATCTATCAAATACTCCAAATCCAGAAATCTGTTTGACTAAGCACATTTGCACCTTCTCCGCATACACTGCAACTTCAATTTCTCCAAACCTTCAGTTTTAGTAAATCTAGCTGTCTGTATCTCTCAAAATGTCAAATATTGGTTATTGAACAAATTCAAGCATTTTCTCTATCAGCAGATATAACTCATTCCCAAAATGAGTAAAATCTCCCATTTCCAACAAATTCGCTGTTTGCATGATCCGCTCCTTCACTGAATCTCCAAGTTTCACCATTTCAATTAATTTCTCAATTTCCAATATTTTCTGCCTTCCAACAACATTAATAGATCTATTTCTGACAACCTACTCATTTTTCAATGTTGATTTTGCTGAAGTAAGCCTGCAATATCTCCATTCGTATTTTTTGCAACTAATCAGGTTTCTACATTCAAATGAACCTACAATTTCTCAATTTCTAACTTTATCAGCAAATGTAGTTCTATTTATCTATCAAATACTCCAAATCCACAAATCTGTTAGACTGAGCACATTTGCAGCTTCTCCGCATTCACTGCAACTTCAATTTGTCCAAACCTTCAGTTTTCGCAAACCTAGCTGTCTGTATCTCTCAAAATGTCAAATATTAGCTATTCAGCAAATTCAAGCATTTTCTCTATCAACAGATATAACTCATAATGAGTTATATCTGTTCGATAGAGAAAATCGCTTGAATTTGCCATGAATCGCTCATATTTGACAGAATCTACAAGTTTAACCATTTCAATCAATTTGTCAATATCCAATATTTTCTGCAGTCCAAAACATAAATAGATGTATTTCTGACAACCTACTCATTTTTCAATGTTGATTTCGCTGAAGTAAGCCTTCAATATCTCCATCCCTAAATTTTGCAACTAATCATTCAAATGAACCTACAATTTCTCAATTTCTAACTTTATCAGCAAATGTAGTTCTCTTTATCTATCAAATACTCCAAATCCACAAATCTGTTAGACAGAGCACATTTGCACCTTCTCCGCATACACTGCAACTTCAATTTTTCCAAACCTTCAGTTTTAGAAAATCTAGCTGTCTGTATCTCTCAAAATGTCAAATATTGGTTATTGAGCAAATTCAGGCATTTTCTCTATCAGCAGATATAACTCATTCCCAAAATGAGTAAAATCTCCCATTTCCAACAAATTCGCAGTATGCATGACCCGCTCCTTCACTGAAGCTCCAAGTTCCACCATTTCAATCAATTTCACAATCTCCAATATTTTCTGCCTTCCAACAACATTAATAGATCTATTTCTGACAACCTACTCATTATTCAATGTTGATTTCACTGAAGTAAGCCTTCAATATCTCCATTCCTATTTTTTGCACCTAATCAGGTTTCTACATTCAAATGAACCTACAATTTCTCAATTTCTAACTCTATCAGCAAATGTAGTTCTATTTATCTATCAAATATTCCAAATCCACAAATCTGTTAGACTAAGCACATTTGCAGCTTCTCCGCATTAACTGCAACTTCAAGTTCTCCAAACCTTCAGTTTTAGCAAAGCTAGCTGTCTGTATCTCTCAAAATGTCACATATTAGCGATTCAGCAAGTTCAAGCATTTTCTCTATCAGCAGATATAACTCATTCCCAAAATGAGTAAAATCTCCCATTTCCAACAAATTCGCTTTTTGCATGATCCGCTCGTTCATTGAATCTACAAATTTCACCATTTCAATCAATTTCTTAAAATCCAATATTTTCTGCAGACCAATACATAAATGGATGTATTTCTGACAACCTACTCATTTTTCAATGTTGATTTCGCTGAAGTAAGCCTTCAATATCTCCATTCCTAAATTTTGCAACTAATCACGTTTCTACATTCACCTGAACCTACAATATCTCAATTTCTAACTTTATTAGCAAAAATAGTTCTATTTATCAATCAAATACTCCAAATCCACAAATCTGTTAGACTGAGCACATTTGCAGCTTCTCCGCATTCACTGCAACTTCAATTTCTACATTCCCTTCAGATTCAGCAAACCTAGCTGTCTGTATCTCAAAAAATGTCAAATATTAGTTATTCAGCATATTCAAGCATTTTCTCTATCAACAGATATGACTCATTCCCAAAATGAGTAAAATCTCCCATTTCCAACAAATTCGCAGTTTGCATGATCCGCTCCTTCACTGAATCTCCAAGTTTCACCATTTCAATCAATTTCTCAATCTCCAATGTTTTCTGCAGTCCAAAACATAAATAGATGTATTTCTGACATCCTACTCATTTTTCAATGTTGATTTCGCTGAAGTAAGCCTTCAATATCTCCAACCCTCAATTTTGCAACTAATCATGTTTCTACATTCACCTGAACTTACAATTTCTCAATTTCTAAATTAATTAGCAAATGTAGTTCTATTTATCTATCAAATACTCCAAATCCAGAAATCTGTTTGACTAAGCACATTTGCACCTTCTCCGCATACACTGCAACTTCAATTTCTCCAAACCTTCAGTTTTAGTAAATCTAGCTGTCTGTATCTCTCAAAATGTCAAATATTGGTTATTGAACAAATTCAAGCATTTTCTCTATCAGCAGATATAACTCATTCCCAAAATGAGTAAAATCTCCCATTTCCAACAAATTCGCTGTTTGCATGATCCGCTCCTTCACTGAATCTCCAAGTTTCACCATTTCAATTAATTTCTCAATTTCCAATATTTTCTGCCTTCCAACAACATTAATAGATCTATTTCTGACAACCTACTCATTTTTCAATGTTGATTTTGCTGAAGTAAGCCTGCAATATCTCCATTCGTATTTTTTGCAACTAATCAGGTTTCTACATTCAAATGAACCTACAATTTCTCAATTTCTAACTTTATCAGCAAATGTAGTTCTATTTATCTATCAAATACTCCAAATCCACAAATCTGTTAGACTGAGCACATTTGCAGCTTCTCCGCATTCACTGCAACTTCAATTTGTCCAAACCTTCAGTTTTCGCAAACCTAGCTGTCTGTATCTCTCAAAATGTCAAATATTAGCTATTCAGCAAATTCAAGCATTTTCTCTATCAACAGATATAACTCATTCCCAAAATGAGTAAAATCTCCCATTTCCAACAAATTCGCTGTTTCCATGATCCGCTCGTTGACAGAATCTACAAGTTTAACCATTTCAATCAATTTGTCAATATCCAATATTTTCTGCAGTCCAAAACATAAATAGATGTATTTCTGACAACCTACTCATTTTTCAATGTTGATTTCGCTGAAGTAAGCCTTCAATATCTCCATCCCTAAATTTTGCAACTAATCACGTTTCTACATTCACCTGAACCTACAATTTCTCAATTTCTAACTTTATTAGCAAATGTAGTTCTATTTATCAATCAAATACTCCAATTCCACTAATCTGTTAGACTGAGCCCATTTGCAGCTTCTCCACATTCACTGCAATTTCAATTTCTGCATTCCCTTGAGCTTTAGCAAACCTAGCTGTCTGTATCTCTCAAAATGTCAATTATTAGCAATTCAGCAAGTTGAAGCACTTTCTCTTTCAGCATATATAACTCATTCCCAAAATTAGTAAAATCTCTCATTTCCAACAAATTCGCTGTTTGCATGATACGCTCGTTCATTCAATCTACAAGTTTCACCATTTCAATGAATTTCACAATCTCCAATATTTTCTGCCTTCCAACAACATTAATGGATCTATTTCTGACAACCTACTCATTGTTCAATGTTGATTTCGCTGAAGTAAGCCTTCAATATCTCCATTCCTAAATTTTGCAACTAATCAGGTTTCTACATTCAAATGAACCTACAATTTCTCAATTTCTAACTTTATCAGCAAATGTAGTTCTATTTATCTATCAAATACTCCAAATCCACAAATCTGTTAGACAGAGCACATTTGCACCTTCTCCGCATACACTGCAACTTCAAATTTTCCAAACCTTCAGTTTTAGAAAATCTAGCTGTCTGTATCTCTCAAAATGTCAAATATTGGTTATTGAGCAAATTCAGGCATTTTCTCTATCAGCAGATATAACTCATTCCCAAAATGAGTAAAATCTCCCATTTCCAACAAATTCGCAGTATGCATGACCCGCTCCTTCACTGAAGCTCCAAGTTCCACCATTTCAATCAATTTCACAATCTCCAATATTTTCTGCCTTCCAACAACATTAATAGATCTATTTCTGACAACCTACTCATTATTCAATGTTGATTTCACTGAAGTAAGCCTTCAATATCTCCATTCCTATTTTTTGCACCTAATCAGGTTTCTACATTCAAATGAACCTACAATTTCTCAATTTCTAACTCTATCAGCAAATGTAGTTCTATTTATCTATCAAATATTCCAAATCCACAAATCTGTTAGACTAAGCACATTTGCAGCTTCTCCGCATTAACTGCAACTTCAAGTTCTCCAAACCTTCAGTTTTAGCAAAGCTAGCTGTCTGTATCTCTCAAAATGTCACATATTAGCGATTCAGCAAGTTCAAGCATTTTCTCTATCAGCAGATATAACTCATTCCCAAAATGAGTAAAATCTCCCCTTTCCAACAAATTCGCTTTTTGCATGATCCGCTCGTTCATTGAATCTACAAATTTCACCATTTCAATCAATTTCTTAAAATCCAATATTTTCTGCAGACCAATACATAAATGGATGTATTTCTGACAACCTACTCATTTTTCAATGTTGATTTCGCTGAAGTAAGCCTTCAAAATCTCCATTCCTAAATTTTGCAACTAATCACGTTTCTACATTCACCTGAACCTACAATATCTCAATTTCTAACTTTATTAGCAAAAATAGTTCTATTTATCAATCAAATACTCCAAATCCACAAATCTGTTAGACTGAGCACATTTGCAGCTTCTCCGCATTCACTGCAACTTCAATTTCTACATTCCCTTCAGATTCAGCAAACCTAGCTGTCTGTATCTCAAAAAATGTCAAATATTAGTTATTCAGCATATTCAAGCATTTTCTCTATCAACAGATATGACTCATTCCCAAAATGAGTAAAATCTCCCATTTCCAACAAATTCGCTGTTTGCATGATCCGCTCCTTCACTGAATCTCCAAGTTTCACCATTTCAATTAATTTCTCAATTTCCAATATTTTCTGCCTTCCAACAACATTAATAGATCTATTTCTGACAACCTACTCATTTTTCAATGTTGATTTTGCTGAAGTAAGCCTGCAATATCTCCATTCGTATTTTTTGCAACTAATCAGGTTTCTACATTCAAATGAACCTACAATTTCTCAATTTCTAACTTTATCAGCAAATGTAGTTCTATTTATCTATCAAATACTCCAAATCCACAAATCTGTTAGACTGAGCACATTTGCAGCTTCTCCGCATTCACTGCAACTTCAATTTGTCCAAACCTTCAGTTTTCGCAAACCTAGCTGTCTGTATCTCTCAAAATGTCAAATATTAGCTATTCAGCAAATTCAAGCATTTTCTCTATCAACAGATATAACTCATTCCCAAAATGAGTAAAATCTCCCATTTCCAAGAAATTCGCTGTTTCCATGATCCGCTCGTTGACAGAATCTACAAGTTTAACCATTTCAATCAATTTGTCAATATCCAATATTTTCTGCAGTCCAAAACATAAATAGATGTATTTCTGACAACCTACTCATTTTTCAATGTTGATTTCGCTGAAGTAAGCCTTCAATATCTCCATCCCTAAATTTTGCAACTAATCATTCAAATGAACCTACAATTTCTCAATTTCTAACTTTATCAGCAAATGTAGTTCTCTTTATCTATCAAATACTCCAAATCCACAAATCTGTTAGACAGAGCACATTTGCACCTTCTCCGCATACACTGCAACTTCAATTTTTCCAAACCTTCAGTTTTAGAAAATCTAGCTGTCTGTATCTCTCAAAATGTCAAATATTGGTTATTGAGCAAATTCAGGCATTTTCTCTATCAGCAGATATAACTCATTCCCAAAATGAGTAAAATCTCCCATTTCCAACAAATTCGCAGTATGCATGACCCGCTCCTTCACTGAAGCTCCAAGTTCCACCATTTCAATCAATTTCACAATCTCCAATATTTTCTGCCTTCCAACAACATTAATAGATCTATTTCTGACAACCTACTCATTATTCAATGTTGATTTCACTGAAGTAAGCCTTCAATATCTCCATTCCTATTTTTTGCACCTAATCAGGTTTCTACATTCAAATGAACCTACAATTTCTCAATTTCTAACTCTATCAGCAAATGTAGTTCTATTTATCTATCAAATATTCCAAATCCACAAATCTGTTAGACTAAGCACATTTGCAGCTTCTCCGCATTAACTGCAACTTCAAGTTCTCCAAACCTTCAGTTTTAGCAAAGCTAGCTGTCTGTATCTCTCAAAATGTCACATATTAGCGATTCAGCAAGTTCAAGCATTTTCTCTATCAGCAGATATAACTCATTCCCAAAATGAGTAAAATCTCCCATTTCCAACAAATTCGCTTTTTGCATGATCCGCTCGTTCATTGAATCTACAAATTTCACCATTTCAATCAATTTCTTAAAATCCAATATTTTCTGCAGACCAATACATAAATGGATGTATTTCTGACAACCTACTCATTTTTCAATGTTGATTTCGCTGAAGTAAGCCTTCAATATCTCCATTCCTAAATTTTGCAACTAATCACGTTTCTACATTCACCTGAACCTACAATATCTCAATTTCTAACTTTATTAGCAAAAATAGTTCAATTTATCAATCAAATACTCCAAATCCACAAATCTGTTAGACTGAGCACATTTGCAGCTTCTCCGCATTCACTGCAACTTCAATTTCTACATTCCCTTCAGATTCAGCAAACCTAGCTGTCTGTATCTCAAAAAATGTCAAATATTAGTTATTCAGCATATTCAAGCATTTTCTCTATCAACAGATATGACTCATTCCCAAAATGAGTAAAATCTCCCATTTCCAACAAATTCGCAGTTTGCATGATCCGCTCCTTCACTGAATCTCCAAGTTTCACCATTTCAATCAATTTCTCAATATCCAATATTTTCTGCAGTCCAAAACATAAATAGATGTATTTCTGAAAACCTACTCATTTTTCAATGATGATTTCGCTGAAGTAAGCCTTCAATATCTCCATTCCTTAATTTTGCAACTGATCACGTTACTACATTCACCTGAACCTACAATTTCTCAATTTCTAACTTTATTAGCAAATGTATTTCTATATATCAATCAAATACTCCAAATCCACAAATCTGTTAGACTGAGCCCATTTGCAGCTTCTGCACATTCACTGCAACTTCAATTTCTCCATTCCCTTGAGCTTTAGCAAACCTAGCTGTCTGTATCTCTCAAAATGTCAATTATTTGCAATTCAGCAAATTGAAGCATTTTCTCTATCAGCAGATATAACTCGTTCCCAAAATTAGTAAAATCTCCCATTTCCAACAAATTCGCTGTTTGCATGATACGCTCGTTCACTCAATCTACAAGTTTAACCATTTCAATCAATTCGTCAATATCCAATATTTTCTGCAGTCCAAAACATAAATGGATGTATTTCTGACAACCTACTCATTTTTCAATGTTGATTTCGCTGAAGAAAGCCTTCAATATCTCCATCCCTAAATTTTGCAACTAATCACGTTTCTACATTCACCTGAACCTACAATTTCTCAATTTCTAAATTAATTAGCAAATGTAGTTCTATTTATCAATCAAATACTCCAATTCCACTAATCTGTTAGACTGAGCCCATTTGCAGCTTCTCCACATTCACTGCAATTTCAATTTCTGCATTCCCTTGAGCTTTAGCAAACCTAGCTGTCTGTATCTCTCAAAATGTCAATTATTAGCAATTCAGCAAGTTGAAGCACTTTCTCTTTCAGCATATATAACTCATTCCCAAAATTAGTAAAATCTCTCATTTCCAACAAATTCGCTGTTTGCATGATACGCTCGTTCATTCAATCTACAAGTTTCACCATTTCAATGAATTTCACAATCTCCAATATTTTCTGCCTTCCAACAACATTAATGGATCTATTTCTGACAACCTACTCATTGTTCAATGTTGATTTCGCTGAAGTAAGCCTTCAATATCTCCATTCCTAAATTTTGCAACTAATCAGGTTTCTACATTCAAATGAACCTACAATTTCTCAATTTCTAACTTTATCAGCAAATGTAGTTCTATTTATCTATCAAATACTCCAAATCCACAAATCTGTTAGACAGAGCACATTTGCACCTTCTCCGCATACACTGCAACTTCAAATTTTCCAAACCTTCAGTTTTAGAAAATCTAGCTGTCTGTATCTCTCAAAATGTCAAATATTGGTTATTGAGCAAATTCAGGCATTTTCTCTATCAGCAGATATAACTCATTCCCAAAATGAGTAAAATCTCCCATTTCCAACAAATTCGCAGTATGCATGACCCGCTCCTTCACTGAAGCTCCAAGTTCCACCATTTCAATCAATTTCACAATCTCCAATATTTTCTGCCTTCCAACAACATTAATAGATCTATTTCTGACAACCTACTCATTATTCAATGTTGATTTCACTGAAGTAAGCCTTCAATATCTCCATTCCTATTTTTTGCACCTAATCAGGTTTCTACATTCAAATGAACCTACAATTTCTCAATTTCTAACTCTATCAGCAAATGTAGTTCTATTTATCTATCAAATATTCCAAATCCACAAATCTGTTAGACTAAGCACATTTGCAGCTTCTCCGCATTAACTGCAACTTCAAGTTCTCCAAACCTTCAGTTTTAGCAAAGCTAGCTGTCTGTATCTCTCAAAATGTCACATATTAGCGATTCAGCAAGTTCAAGCATTTTCTCTATCAGCAGATATAACTCATTCCCAAAATGAGTAAAATCTCCCCTTTCCAACAAATTCGCTTTTTGCATGATCCGCTCGTTCATTGAATCTACAAATTTCACCATTTCAATCAATTTCTTAAAATCCAATATTTTCTGCAGACCAATACATAAATGGATGTATTTCTGACAACCTACTCATTTTTCAATGTTGATTTCGCTGAAGTAAGCCTTCAAAATCTCCATTCCTAAATTTTGCAACTAATCACGTTTCTACATTCACCTGAACCTACAATATCTCAATTTCTAACTTTATTAGCAAAAATAGTTCTATTTATCAATCAAATACTCCAAATCCACAAATCTGTTAGACTGAGCACATTTGCAGCTTCTCCGCATTCACTGCAACTTCAATTTCTACATTCCCTTCAGATTCAGCAAACCTAGCTGTCTGTATCTCAAAAAATGTCAAATATTAGTTATTCAGCATATTCAAGCATTTTCTCTATCAACAGATATGACTCATTCCCAAAATGAGTAAAATCTCCCATTTCCAACAAATTCGCTGTTTGCATGATCCGCTCCTTCACTGAATCTCCAAGTTTCACCATTTCAATTAATTTCTCAATTTCCAATATTTTCTGCCTTCCAACAACATTAATAGATCTATTTCTGACAACCTACTCATTTTTCAATGTTGATTTTGCTGAAGTAAGCCTGCAATATCTCCATTCGTATTTTTTGCAACTAATCAGGTTTCTACATTCAAATGAACCTACAATTTCTCAATTTCTAACTTTATCAGCAAATGTAGTTCTATTTATCTATCAAATACTCCAAATCCACAAATCTGTTAGACTGAGCACATTTGCAGCTTCTCCGCATTCACTGCAACTTCAATTTGTCCAAACCTTCAGTTTTCGCAAACCTAGCTGTCTGTATCTCTCAAAATGTCAAATATTAGCTATTCAGCAAATTCAAGCATTTTCTCTATCAACAGATATAACTCATTCCCAAAATGAGTAAAATCTCCCATTTCCAAGAAATTCGCTGTTTCCATGATCCGCTCGTTGACAGAATCTACAAGTTTAACCATTTCAATCAATTTGTCAATATCCAATATTTTCTGCAGTCCAAAACATAAATAGATGTATTTCTGACAACCTACTCATTTTTCAATGTTGATTTCGCTGAAGTAAGCCTTCAATATCTCCATCCCTAAATTTTGCAACTAATCATTCAAATGAACCTACAATTTCTCAATTTCTAACTTTATCAGCAAATGTAGTTCTCTTTATCTATCAAATACTCCAAATCCACAAATCTGTTAGACAGAGCACATTTGCACCTTCTCCGCATACACTGCAACTTCAATTTTTCCAAACCTTCAGTTTTAGAAAATCTAGCTGTCTGTATCTCTCAAAATGTCAAATATTGGTTATTGAGCAAATTCAGGCATTTTCTCTATCAGCAGATATAACTCATTCCCAAAATGAGTAAAATCTCCCATTTCCAACAAATTCGCAGTATGCATGACCCGCTCCTTCACTGAAGCTCCAAGTTCCACCATTTCAATCAATTTCACAATCTCCAATATTTTCTGCCTTCCAACAACATTAATAGATCTATTTCTGACAACCTACTCATTATTCAATGTTGATTTCACTGAAGTAAGCCTTCAATATCTCCATTCCTATTTTTTGCACCTAATCAGGTTTCTACATTCAAATGAACCTACAATTTCTCAATTTCTAACTCTATCAGCAAATGTAGTTCTATTTATCTATCAAATATTCCAAATCCACAAATCTGTTAGACTAAGCACATTTGCAGCTTCTCCGCATTAACTGCAACTTCAAGTTCTCCAAACCTTCAGTTTTAGCAAAGCTAGCTGTCTGTATCTCTCAAAATGTCACATATTAGCGATTCAGCAAGTTCAAGCATTTTCTCTATCAGCAGATATAACTCATTCCCAAAATGAGTAAAATCTCCCATTTCCAACAAATTCGCTTTTTGCATGATCCGCTCGTTCATTGAATCTACAAATTTCACCATTTCAATCAATTTCTTAAAATCCAATATTTTCTGCAGACCAATACATAAATGGATGTATTTCTGACAACCTACTCATTTTTCAATGTTGATTTCGCTGAAGTAAGCCTTCAATATCTCCATTCCTAAATTTTGCAACTAATCACGTTTCTACATTCACCTGAACCTACAATATCTCAATTTCTAACTTTATTAGCAAAAATAGTTCAATTTATCAATCAAATACTCCAAATCCACAAATCTGTTAGACTGAGCACATTTGCAGCTTCTCCGCATTCACTGCAACTTCAATTTCTACATTCCCTTCAGATTCAGCAAACCTAGCTGTCTGTATCTCAAAAAATGTCAAATATTAGTTATTCAGCATATTCAAGCATTTTCTCTATCAACAGATATGACTCATTCCCAAAATGAGTAAAATCTCCCATTTCCAACAAATTCGCAGTTTGCATGATCCGCTCCTTCACTGAATCTCCAAGTTTCACCATTTCAATCAATTTCTCAATATCCAATATTTTCTGCAGTCCAAAACATAAATAGATGTATTTCTGAAAACCTACTCATTTTTCAATGATGATTTCGCTGAAGTAAGCCTTCAATATCTCCATTCCTTAATTTTGCAACTGATCACGTTACTACATTCACCTGAACCTACAATTTCTCAATTTCTAACTTTATTAGCAAATGTATTTCTATATATCAATCAAATACTCCAAATACACAAATCTGTTAGACTGAGCCCATTTGCAGCTTCTGCACATTCACTGCAACTTCAATTTCTCCATTCCCTTGAGCTTTAGCAAACCTAGCTGTCTGTATCTCTCAAAATGTCAATTATTTGCAATTCAGCAAATTGAAGCATTTTCTCTATCAGCAGATATAACTCGTTCCCAAAATTAGTAAAATCTCCCATTTCCAACAAATTCGCTGTTTGCATGATACGCTCGTTCACTCAATCTACAAGTTTAACCATTTCAATCAATTCGTCAATATCGAATATTTTCTGCAGTCCAAAACATAAATGGATGTATTTCTGACAACCTACTCATTTTTCAATGTTGATTTCGCTGAAGAAAGCCTTCAATATCTCCATCCCTAAATTTTGCAACTAATCACGTTTCTACATTCACCTGAACCTACAATTTCTCAATTTCTAAATTAATTAGCAAATGTAGTTCTATTTATCTATCAAATGCTCCAAATCCAGAAATCTGTTAGACTAAGCACATTTGCACCTTCTCCGCATACACTGCAACCTCAATTTCTCCAAACCTTTAGTTTTAGAAAATCTAGCTGTCTGTATCTCTCAAAATGTCAAATATTGGTTATTGAGCAAATTCAGGCATTTTCTCTATCAGCAGATATAACTCATTTCCAAAATGAGTAAAATCTCCCATTTCCAACAAATTCGCAGTTTGCATGATCCGCTCCTTCACTGAATCTCCAAGTTTCACCATTTCAATCAATTACTCAATCTCCAATATTTTCTGCCTTCCAATCTATTTCTGACAACCTACTCATTTTTCAATGTTGATTTCGCTGAAGTAAGCCATCACTATCTCCATTCCTATTTTTTGCAACTAATCAGGTTTCTACATTCAAATGAACCTACAATTTCTCAATTTCTAACTTTATTAGCAAAAATAGTTCTATTTATCAATCAAATACTCCAATTCCACAAATCTGTTAGACTGAGCACATTTGCAGCTTCTCCGCATTCACTGCTACTTCAATTTCTACATTCCCTTCAGATTCAGCAAAGCTAGCTGTCTGTATCTCTCAAAATGTCAAATATTGGTTATTGAACAAATTCAAGCAATTTCTCTATCAGCAGATATAACTCATTCCCAAAATGAGTAAAATCTCCCATTTCCAACAAATTCGCTGTTTGCATGATCCGCTCGTTCACTGAATCTCCAAGTTTCACCATTTCAATCAATTTCTCAATATCCAATATTTTCTGCCTTCCATCAACATTAATGGATCTATTTCTGACAACCTACTCATTTTTCAACGTTGATTTCGCTGAAGTAAGCCTTCAATATCTCCATTCCTATTTTTTGCAACTAATCAGGTTTCTACATTCAAATGAACCTACAATTTCTCAATTTCTAACTTTATCAGCAAATGTAGTTCTATTTATCTATCAAATATTCCAAATCCAAAAATCTGTTAGACTAAGCACATTTGCAGCTTCTCCGCATTCACTGCAACTTCAAATTCTCCAATTCTTCAGTTTGAGCAAGCCTAGCTGTCTGTATCTCTCAAAATGTCAAATATTAGCGATTCAGCAAATTCAAGCATTTTCTCTATCAGCAGATATAACTCATTCCCAAAATGAGTAAAATCTCCAATTTCTAACAAATTCGCTTTTTGCATGATCCGCTCGTTCACTGAATCTACAAGTTTCACCATTTCAATCAATTTCTCAATATCCAATATTTTCTGCAGACCAAAACATATATAGATGTATTTCTGACAACCTACTCATTTTTCAATGTTGATTTCGCTGAAGTAAGCCTTCAATATCTCCATTCCTAAATTTTGCAACTAATCACGTTTCTACATTCACCTGAACCTACAATTTCTCAATTTCTAACTTTATTAGCAAATGTAGTTCTATTTATCAATCAAATACTCCATTTCCACAAATCTGTTAGACTGAGCACATTTTCAGCTTCTCCGCATTGACTGCAACCTCAATTTCTACATTCCCTTCAGTATCATTAAACCTAGCTGTCTGTATCTCAAAAAATGTCAAATATTAGTAATTCAGCAAATTCAAGCATTTTGCCTATCAACAGATATAACTCATTCCCAAAATGAGTCAAATCTCCCATTACCAACAAATTCGCTGTTTGCATGATCTGCTCGGGCACTGAATCAACAAGTTTCACCATTTCAATCAATTTCTCAATCTCCAATATTTTCTGCAGTCCAACAACATAAATACATCTATTTCTGACAACCTACTCAGTTTTCAAAGTTGATTTCGCTGAAGTAAGCCTTCAATATCTCCATTCCTATTTTTTTGCAACTAATCAGGTTTCTACATTCAAATGAACCTACAATTTCTCAATTTCTAACTTTATCAGCAAATGTAGTTCTATTTATCTATCAAATACTCCAAATAGACTAAGCACATTTGCATCTTCTCCGCATTCACTGCAACTTCAATTTCTCCAAACCTTCAGTTGTAGCAAACCTAGCTGTCTGTATCTCTCAAAATGTCAAATATTAGCGATTCAGCAAATTCAAGCATTTTCTCTATCTGCAGATATAAATCATTCCCAAAATGAGTAAAATCTCCCATTTCCAACAAATTCGCTTTTTGCATGATCCGCTCGGTCACTGAATCTAAAAGTTTCATCATTGCAATCAATTTCTCAATATCCAACATTTTCTGCAGACCAAAACATTTATAGATGTATTTCTGACAAACTACTCATTTTACAATGTTGATTTCGCTGAAGTAAGCCTTCAATATCTCCATTCCTAAATTTTGCAAGTAATCACGTTTCTACATTCACCTGAACCTACAATTTCTCAATTTCTAACTTTATTAGCAAATGTAGTTCTATTTATCAATCAAATACTACAATTCCACAAATCTGTTAGACTGAGCACATTTGCAGCTTCTACACACTCACTGCAACTTGAATTTCTCCATTCCCTTCAGTTTTTTTAAATCTAGCTGTCTGTATCTCTCAAAATGTCAAATATAGGTTATTGAGGAAATTCAAGCATTTTCCCTATCAGCAGAAATAACTCATTCCCAAAATGAGTAAAATCTTCCATTTCCAACAAATTCGCTGTTTGCATGATCCGCTCGTTCACTGAATCTCCAAGTTTCACCATTTCAATCAATTTCTCAGTCGCCAGTATTTTCTGCAGTCCAACAACATAATGAAATCTATTTCTGACAACCTACTCATTTCTCAATGTTGATTTCGCTGAAGTAAGCCTTCAATATCTCCATTCCTATATTTTGCAACTAATCACGTTTCTACATTCAAACGAACCTATAATTTCTCAATTTCTAACTTTATAAGCAAAAGTAGTTCTATTTATCTAACAAATACTCCAAATCTACAAATCTGTTAGACTAAGCACATTTGCAGCTTCTCCGCATTCACTGCAACTTCAATTTCTCCAATCCCTTCAGTTTTAGTAAACCTAGCTGTCTGTATCTCTCAAAATGTCAAATATTAGCAATTCAGCAAATTCAAGCATTTTCTCTATTAGCAGATATAACTCATTCTCAATATTAGTAAAATCTCCCTTTTCCAACAAATTCGCTGTTTGCATGATCCGCTCGTTCACTGAATCTACAAGTTTCACCATTTCAATCAATTTCTCAATATCCAGTATACTCTGCAGTCCAAAACATAAATAGATGTATTTCTGACAACCTACTCATTTTTCAATGTTGATTTCGCTGAAGTAAGCCTTCAATATCTCCATTCCTAAATTTTGCAACTAATCACGTTTCTACATTCACCTGAACCTACAATTTCTCAATTTCTAACTTTATTAGCAAATGTAGTTCTATTTATCTATCAAATACTCCAAATCCATAAATCTGATAGACTTAGCACATTTGCAGCTTCTCCGCATTCACTGCAACTTCAATTTCTCCATTCCCGTCAGTTTTAGCAAACCTAGCTGTCTGTATCTCTCAAAAAGTCAAATATTAGCAATTCAGCAAGGTGAAGCACTTTCTCTATCAGCAGATATAACTCATTCCCAAAATTAGTAAAATCTCTCATTTCCAACAAATTCGCTGTTTGCATGATACGCTCGTTCACTCAATCTACAAGCTTCACCATTTCAATCAATTTCTCAATCGCCAGTATTTTCTGCAGTCCAACAACATAATGAAATCTATTTCTGACAACCTACTCATTTCTCAATGTTGATTTCACTGAAGTAAGCCTTCTCTACCTCCATTGCTATTTTTTGCAACTAATCACGTTTCTACATTCAAATGAACCTACAATTTCTCAATTTCTAACTTTATTAGCAAGTGTAGTTCTATTTATCAATCAAATACTCCAATTCCACAAATCTGTTAGACTGAGCACATTTGCAGCCTCTCCGCATTCACTGCAACTTCAATTTCTCCAAACCTTCAGTTTTAGTAAATCTAGCTGTCTGTATCTCTCAAAATGTCAAATATTGGTTATTGAGCAAATTCAAGCATTTTCTCTATCAGCAGATTTAACTCATTGCCAAAATGAGTCAAATCTCTCATTTCCAATAAAATCGCTGTTTGCATGATCTGCTCGTTCACTGAATTTACAATTTTAACCATTTCAATCAATTTCTCAATCTGCAATATTTTCTGCAGTCCAACAAGATAAATAGATCTATCTCTGACAACCTACTCATTTTTCAATGTTGATTTCGCTGAAGTAAGCCTTCAATATCTCCATTCCTATTTTTTGCAACTAATCAGGTTTCTACATTCAAATGAACCTACAATTTCTCAATTTCTAACTTTATCAGCAAATGTATTTCTATTTATCTATCAAATACTCCAAATAGACTAAGCACATTTGCAGCTTCTCCGCATTCACTGCAACTTCAATTTCTCCAAACCTACAGTTTTAGCAAACCTAGCTGTCTGTATCTCTCAAAATGTCAATTATTAGCTATTCAGCAAATTCAAGCATTTTCTCTATCAGCAGATATAACTCATTTCCAAAATGAGTAAAATCTCCCATTACCAACAAATTTGCTGTTTGCATGATCCGCTCGTTCACTGAATCTACAAGTTTCACCATTTCAATCAATTTCTTAATATCCAATATTTTCTGCAGTCCAAAACATAAATAGATGTATTTCTGACAACCTACTCATTTTTCAATGTTGATTTCGCTGAAGTAAGCCTTCAATATCTCCATTCCTAAATTATGCAACTAATCACGTTTCTACATTCACCTGAACCTACAATTTCTCATTTTCTATCTTTATTAGAAAATGTAGTTCTATTTATCTATCAAATACTCCAAATCCAGAAATCTGTTAGATTAAGCGCATTTGCAGCTTCTCCGCATTCACTGCAACTTCAATTTCTCCAATCCCTTCAGTTTTAGCAAACCTAGCTGTCTGTATCTCTAAAAATGTCAAATATTAGTTATTCAGCAAATTCAAGCATTATCTCTATCAACAGATTTAACACATTCCCAAAATGAGTCAAATCTCCCATTTCCAACAAATTCGATGTTTGCATGATCTGCTCGTTCACTGAATTTACAAGTTTCACCATTTCAATCAATTTCCCAATCTGCAATATTTTCTGCAGTCCAACAACATAAATAGATCTATTTCTGACAACCTATTCATTTTTCAATGTTGATTTCGCTGAAGTAAGCCTTCAATATCTCCATTCCTATATTTTTCAACTAATCACGTTTCGACATTCACCCGAACCTACAAGTTCTCAATTTCTAATTTTATCAGCAAATGTAGTTCTATTTATCTATCAAATACTCCCAATCCATAAATCTGTTAGACTATGCACATTTGCAGCTTCTCCGCATTCACTGCAACTTCAATTTCTCCATTCCCGTCAGTTTTAGCAAACCTAGCTGTCTGTATCTCTCAAAATGTTAAATATTAGCAATTCAGCAAGTTGAAGCACTTTCTCTATCAGCAGATATAACTCATTCCCAAAATTAGTAAAATCTCTCATTTCCAACAAATTCGCTGTTTGCATGATACACTCGTTCACTCAATCTACAAGCTTCAGCATTTCAATCAATTTCTCAATCGCCAGTATTTTCTGCAGTCCAACAACATAATGAAATCTATTTCTGACAACCTACTCATTTCTCAATGTTGATTTCGCTGAAGTAAGCCTTCTCTACCTCCATTGCTATTTTTTGCAACTAATCACGTTTCTACATTCAAATGAACCTACAATTTCTCAATTTCTAACTTTATTAGCAAGTGTAGTTCTATTTATCAATCAAATACTCCAATTCCATTAATCTGTTAGACTGAGCACATTTGCAGCCTCTCCGCATTCACTGCAACTTCAATTTCTGCAAACCTTCAGTTTTGTAAATCTAGCTGTCTGTATCTCTCAAAATGTCAAATATTGGTTATTGAGCAAATTCAAGCATTTTCTCTATCAGCAGATTTAACTCATTGCCAAAATGAGTCAAATCTCTCATTTATAACAAATTCGCTGTTTGCATGATCTGCTCGTTCACTGAATTTACAATTTTAACCATTTCAATCAATTTCTCAATCTGCAATATTTTCTGCAGTCCAACAACATAAATAGATCTATTTCTGACAACCTACTCATTTTTCAATATTGATTTCGCTGAAGTAAGCCTTCAATATCTCCATTCTATTTTTTGCAACTAATCAGGTTTCTACATTCAAATGAACCTTCAATTTCTCAATTTCTAACTTTATCAGCAAATGTAGTTCTATTTATCTATCAAATACTCAAAATCCACAAATCTGTTAGACTAAGCACATTTGCAGCTTCTCCGCATTCACTGCAACTTCAATTTCTCCAATCCCTTCAGTTTCAGCAAACCTAGCTGTCTGTGTCTCTAAAAATGTCAAATATTAGTTATTCAGATAATTCAAGCATTATCTCTATCAACAGATTTAACACATTCCCAAAATGAGTCAAATCTCCCATTTCCAACAAATTCGCTGTTTGCATGATCTGCTCGTTCACTGAATTTACAAGTTTCACCATTTCAATCAATTTCTCAATCTGCAATATTTTCTGCAGTCCAACAAGATAAATAGATCTATCTCTGACAACCTACTCATTTTTCAATGTTGATTTCGCTGAAGTAAGCCTTCAATATCTCCATTCCTATTTTTTGCAACTAATCAGGTTTCTACATTCAAATGAACCTACAATTTCTCAATTTCTAACTTTATCAGCAATTGTATTTCTATTTATCTATCAAATACTCCAAATAGACTAAGCACATTTGCAGCTTCTCCGCATTCACTGCAACTTCAATTTCTCCAAACCTACAGTTTTAGCAAACCTAGCTGTCTGTATCTCTCAAAATGTCAATTATTAGCTATTCAGCAAATTCAAGCATTTTCTCTATCAGCAGATATAACTCATTCCCAAAATGAGTAAAATCTCCCATTACCAACAAATTTGCTGTTTGCATGATCCGCTCGTTCACTGAATCTACAAGTTTCACCATTTCAATCAATTTCTTAATATCCAATATTTTCTGCAGTCCAAAACATAAATAGATGTATTTCTGACAACCTACTCATTTTTCAATGTTGATTTCGCTGAAGTTAGCCTTCAATATCTCCATTCCTAAATTTTGCAACTAATCACGTTTCTACATTCACCTGAACCTACAATTTCTCAATTTCTATCTTTATTAGAAAATGTAGTTCTATTTATCTATCAAATACTCCAAATCCAGAAATCTGTTAGATTAAGCACATTTGCAGCTTCTCCGCATTCACTGCAACTTCAATTTCTCCAATCCCTTCAGTTTTAGCAAACCTAGCTGTCTGTATCTCTAAAAATGTCAAATATTAGTTATTCAGCAAATTCAAGCATTATCTCTATCAACAGATTTAACACATTCCCAAAATGAGTCAAATCTCCCATTTCCAACAAATTCGATGTTTGCATGATCTGCTCGTTCACTGAATTTACAAGTTTCACCATTTCAATCAATTTCCCAATCTGCAATATTTTCTGCAGTCCAACAACATAAATAGATCTATTTCTGACAACCTATTCATTTTTCAATGTTGATTTCGCTGAAGTAAGCCTTCAATATCTCCATTCCTATATTTTTCAACTAATCACGTTTCGACATTCACCCGAACCTACAAGTTCTCAATTTCTAATTTTATCAGCAAATGTAGTTCTATTTATCTATCAAATACTCCCAATCCATAAATCTGTTAGACTATGCACATTTGCAGCTTCTCCGCATTCACTGCAACTTCAATTTCTCCATTCCCGTCAGTTTTAGCAAACCTAGCTGTCTGTATCTCTCAAAATGTTAAATATTAGCAATTCAGCAAGTTGAAGCACTTTCTCTATCAGCAGATATAACTCATTCCCAAAATTAGTAAAATCTCTCATTTCCAACAAATTCGCTGTTTGCATGATACACTCGTTCACTCAATCTACAAGCTTCAGCATTTCAATCAATTTCTCAATCGCCAGTATTTTCTGCAGTCCAACAACATAATGAAATCTATTTCTGACAACCTACTCATTTCTCAATGTTGATTTCGCTGAAGTAAGCCTTCTCTACCTCCATTGCTATTTTTTGCAACTAATCACGTTTCTACATTCAAATGAACCTACAATTTCTCAATTTCTAACTTTATTAGCAAGTGTAGTTCTATTTATCAATCAAATACTCCAATTCCATTAATCTGTTAGACTGAGCACATTTGCAGCCTCTCCGCATTCACTGCAACTTCAATTTCTGCAAACCTTCAGTTTTGTAAATCTAGCTGTCTGTATCTCTCAAAATGTCAAATATTGGTTATTGAGCAAATTCAAGCATTTTCTCTATCAGCAGATTTAACTCATTGCCAAAATGAGTCAAATCTCTCATTTATAACAAATTCGCTGTTTGCATGATCTGCTCGTTCACTGAATTTACAATTTTAACCATTTCAATCAATTTCTCAATCTGCAATATTTTCTGCAGTCCAACAACATAAATAGATCTATTTCTGACAACCTACTCATTTTTCAATATTGATTTCGCTGAAGTAAGCCTTCAATATCTCCATTCTATTTTTTGCAACTAATCAGGTTTCTACATTCAAATGAACCTTCAATTTCTCAATTTCTAACTTTATCAGCAAATGTAGTTCTATTTATCTATCAAATACTCAAAATCCACAAATCTGTTAGACTAAGCACATTTGCAGCTTCTCCGCATTCACTGCAACTTCAATTTCTCCAATCCCTTCAGTTTCAGCAAACCTAGCTGTCTGTGTCTCTAAAAATGTCAAATATTAGTTATTCAGATAATTCAAGCATTATCTCTATCAACAGATTTAACACATTCCCAAAATGAGTCAAATCTCCCATTTCCAACAAATTCGCTGTTTGCATGATCTGCTCGTTCACTGAATTTACAAGTTTCACCATTTCAATCAATTTCTCAATCTGCAATATTTTCTGCAGTCCAACAAGATAAATAGATCTATCTCTGACAACCTACTCATTTTTCAATGTTGATTTCGCTGAAGTAAGCCTTCAATATCTCCATTCCTATTTTTTGCAACTAATCAGGTTTCTACATTCAAATGAACCTACAATTTCTCAATTTCTAACTTTATCAGCAATTGTATTTCTATTTATCTATCAAATACTCCAAATAGACTAAGCACATTTGCAGCTTCTCCGCATTCACTGCAACTTCAATTTCTCCAAACCTACAGTTTTAGCAAACCTAGCTGTCTGTATCTCTCAAAATGTCAATTATTAGCTATTCAGCAAATTCAAGCATTTTCTCTATCAGCAGATATAACTCATTCCCAAAATGAGTAAAATCTCCCATTACCAACAAATTTGCTGTTTGCATGATCCGCTCGTTCACTGAATCTACAAGTTTCACCATTTCAATCAATTTCTTAATATCCAATATTTTCTGCAGTCCAAAACATAAATAGATGTATTTCTGACAACCTACTCATTTTTCAATGTTGATTTCGCTGAAGTTAGCCTTCAATATCTCCATTCCTAAATTTTGCAACTAATCACGTTTCTACATTCACCTGAACCTACAATTTCTCAATTTCTATCTTTATTAGAAAATGTAGTTCTATTTATCTATCAAATACTCCAAATCCAGAAATCTGTTAGATTAAGCACATTTGCAGCTTCTCCGCATTCACTGCAACTTCAATTTCTCCAATCCCTTCAGTTTTAGCAAACCTAGCTGTCTGTATCTCTAAAAATGTCAAATATTAGTTATTCAGCAAATTCAAGCATTATCTCTATCAACAGATTTAACACATTCCCAAAATGAGTCAAATCTCCCATTTCCAACAAATTCGATGTTTGCATGATCTGCTCGTTCACTGAATTTACAAGTTTCACCATTTCAATCAATTTCCCAATCTGCAATATTTTCTGCAGTCCAACAACATAAATAGATCTATTTCTGACAACCTATTCATTTTTCAATGTTGATTTCGCTGAAGTAAGCCTTCAATATCTCCATTCCTATATTTTTCAACTAATCACGTTTCGACATTCACCCGAACCTACAATTTCTCAATTTCTAATTTTATCAGCAAATGTAGTTCTATTTATCTATCAAATACTCCCAATCCATAAATCTGTTAGACTATGCACATTTGCAGCTTCTCCGCATTCACTGCAACTTCAATTTCTCCATTCCCGTCAGTTTTAGCAAACCTAGCTGTCTGTATCTCTCAAAATGTTAAATATTAGCAATTCAGCAAGTTGAAGCACTTTCTCTATCAGCAGATATAACTCATTCCCAAAATTAGTAAAATCTCTCATTTCCAACAAATTCGCTGTTTGCATGATACGCTCGTTCACTCAATCTACAAGCTTCACCATTTCAATCAATTTCTCAATCGCCAGTATTTTCTGCAGTCCAACAACATAATGAAATCTATTTCTGACAACCTACTCATTTCTCAATGTTGATTTCGCTGAAGTAAGCCTTCTCTACCTCCATTGCTATTTTTTGCAACTAATCACGTTTCTACATTCAAATGAACCTACAATTTCTCAATTTCTAACTTTATTAGCAAGTGTAGTTCTATTTATCAATCAAATACTCCAATTCCACAAATCTGTTAGACTGAGCACATTTGCAGCCTCTCCGCATTCACTGCAACTTCAATTTCTCCAAACCTTCAGTTTTAGTAAATCTAGCTGTCTGTATCTCTCAAAATGTCAAATATTGGTTATTGAGCAAATTCAAGCATTTTCTCTATCAGCAGATTTAACTCATTGCCAAAATGAGTCAAATCTCTCATTTCCAATAAAATCGCTGTTTGCATGATCTGCTCGTTCACTGAATTTACAATTTTAACCATTTCAATCAATTTCTCAATCTGCAATATTTTCTGCAGTCCAACAAGATAAATAGATCTATCTCTGACAACCTACTCATTTTTCAATGTTGATTTCGCTGAAGTAAGCCTTCAATATCTCCATTCCTATTTTTTGCAACTAATCAGGTTTCTACATTCAAATGAACCTACAATTTCTCAATTTCTAACTTTATCAGCAAATGTATTTCTATTTATCTATCAAATACTCCAAATAGACTAAGCACATTTGCAGCTTCTCCGCATTCACTGCAACTTCAATTTCTCCAATCCCTTCAGTTTCAGCAAACCTAGCTGTCTGTGTCTCTAAAAATGTCAAATATTAGTTATTCAGATAATTCAAGCATTATCTCTATCAACAGATTTAACACATTCCCAAAATGAGTCAAATCTCCCATTTCCAACAAATTCGCTGTTTGCATGATCTGCTCGTTCACTGAATTTACAAGTTTCACCATTTCAATCAATTTCCCAATCTGCAATATTTTCTGCAGTCCAACAACATAAATAGGTCTATTTCTGACAACCTATTCATTTTTCAATGTTGATTTCGCTGAAGTTAGCCTTCAATATCTCCATTCCTATATTTTTCAACTAATCACGTTTCGACATTCATCCGAACCTACAAGTTCTCAATTTCTAATTTTATCAGCAAATGTAGTTCTATTTATCTACCAAATACTCCAAATCCATAAATCTGTTAGACTATGCACATTTGCAGCTTCTCCGCATTCACTGCAACTTCAATTTCTCCTTTCCCGTCAGTTTGAGCAAACCTAGCTGTCTGTATCTCTCAAAATGTCAAATATTAGTTATTCAACAAATTCAAGCATTTTCCCTATCAACAGATATAACTCATTCCCAAAATGAGTCAAATCTCCCATTTCCAACAAATTCGCTGCTGGCATGATCCGCTCGTTCACTGAATCTACAAGTTTAACCATTTCAATCAATTTCTCAATATCCAATATATTCTGCACTCCAAAGCATAAATAGATGTATTTCTGACAACCTACTCATTTTTCAATGTTGATTTCGCTGAAGTAAGTCTTCAATAACTCCATTTCTAAATTTACAACTAATCACGTTTCTACATTCACCTGAACCTACAATTTCTCAATTTCTAATTTTATTAGCAAATGTAGTTCTATTTATCAATCAAATACTCCAATTCCACAAATCTGTTAAACTGAGCACATGTGCATCTTCTCCGCATTCACTGCAACATCAATTTCTCCATTCCCTTCAGTTTTAGCAAAACTAGCTGTCTGTATCTCTCATAATGTCAAATATTAGTTATTCAGCAAATTCAAGCATTTTCCCTATCAACAGATATAACTCATTCCCAAAATGAGTCAAATCTCCCATTACCAACAAATTCGCCGTTTGCATGATCTGCTCGGGCACTGAATCAACATGTTTCACTATTTCAATCAATTTCTCAATCTCCAATATTTTCTGCAGTCCAACAACATAAATACATCTATTTCTGACAACCTACTCAGTTTTCAAAGTTGATTTCGCTGAAGTAAGCCTTCAATATCTCCATTCCTATTTTTTGCAACTAATCAGGTTTCTACATTCAAATGAACCTACAATTTCTCAATTTCTAACTTTATCAGCAAATGTATTTCTATTTATCTATCAAATACTCCAAATAGACTAAGCACATTTGCAGCTTCTCCGCATTCACTATAACTTCAATTTCTCCAAACCATCAGTTTTACCAAACCTAGCTGTCTGTATCTTTCAATTTGTCAAATATTAGCGATTCAGCAAATTCAAGCATTTTCTCTATCAGCAGATATAACTCATTCCCAAAATTAGTAAAATCTCCCATTTCCAACAAATTCGCATTTTGCATGATCCGCTCGGTCACTGAATCTACAAGTTTCACCATTTCAATCAATTTCTGAATATCCAACATTTTCTGCAGTCCAAAACAATTATAGATGTATTTCTGAAAACCTACTCATTTTACAATGTTGATTTCGCTGAAGTAAGCCTTCAATATCTCCATTCCTAAATTTTGCAAGTAATCACGTTTCTACATTCACCTGAACCTACAATTTCTCAATTTCTAACTTTATTAGCAAATGTAGTTCTATTTATCAATCAAATACTACAATTCCAGAAATCTGTTAGACTGAGCACATTTGCAGCTTCTCCACACTCACTGCAACTTGAATTTCTCCATTCCCTTCAGTTTTAGTAAATCTAGCTGTCTGTATCTCTCAAAATGTCAAATATAGGTTATTGAGGAATTTAAAGCATTTTCCCTATCAGCAGATATAACTCATTCCCAAAATGAGTAAAATCTCCCATTTCCAACAAATTCGCTGTTTGCATGATCCGCTCGTTCACTGAATCTCCAAGTTTCACCATTTCAATCAATTTCTCAGTCGCCAGTATATTCTGCAGTCCAACAACATAATGAAATCTATTTCTGACAACCTACTCATTTCTCAATGTTGATTTCGCTGAAGTAAGCCTTCAATATCTCCATTCCTATATTTTGCAACTAATCAGGTTTCTACATTCAAATGAACCTACAATTTCTCAATTTCTAACTTTATCAGCAAAAGTAGTTCTATTTATCTAACAAATACTCCAAATCAACAAATCTGTTAGACTAAGCACATTTGCAGCATCTCCGCATTCACTGCAAGTTCAATTTCTCCAAACCTTCAGTTTTAGCAAAACTAGCTGTCTGTATCTCTCAAAATGTCAAATATTAGCAATTCAGCAAATTCAAGCATTTTCTCTATTAGCAGATATAACTCATTCCCAAAATTAGTAAAATCTCCCTTTTCCAACAAATTCGCTGTTTGCATGATCCGCTCGTTTACTGAATCTACAAGTTTCACCATTTCAATCAATTTCTCAATATCCAATATACTCTGCAGTCCAAAACATAAATAGATGTATTTCTCAGAACCTACTCATTTTTCAATGTTGATTTCGCTGAAGTAAGCCTTCAATATCTCCATTCCTAAATTTTGCAACTAATCACGTTTCTACATTCACCTGAACCTACAATTTCTCAATTTCTAACTTTATTAGCAAATGTAGTTCTATTTATCTATCAAATACTCCAAATCCATAAATCTGTTAGACTATGCACATTTGCAGCTTCTCCGCATTCACTGCAACTTCAATTTCTCCATTCCCGTCAGTTTTAGCAAACCTAGCTGTCTGTATCTCTCAAAAAGTCAAATATTAGCAATTCAGCAAGTTGAAGCACTTTCTCTATCAGCAGATATAACTCATTCCCAAAATTAGTAAAATCTCTCATTTCCAACAAATTCGCTGTTTGCATGATACGCTCGTTCACTCAATCTACAAGCTTCACCATTTCAATCAATTTCTCAATCGCCAGTATTTTCTGCAGTCCAACAACATAATGAAATCTATTTCTGACAACCTACTCATTTCTCAATGTTGATTTCGCTGAAGTAAGCCTTCTCTACCTCCATTGCTATTTTTTGCAACTAATCACGTTTCTACATTCAAATGAAACTACAATTTCTCAATTTCTAACTTTATTAGCTAGTGTAGTTCTATTTATCAATCAAATACTCCAATTCCACAAATCTGTTAGACTGAGCACATTTGCAGCCTCTCCGCATTCACTGCAACTTCAATTTCTCCAAACCTTCAGTTTTAGTAAATCTAGCTGTCTGTATCTCTCAAAATGTCAAATATTGGTTATTGAGCAAATTCAAGCATTTTCTCTATCAGCAGAATTAACTCATTGCCAAAACGAGTCAAATCTCTCATTTCCAACAAATTCGCTGTTTGCATGATCTGCTCGTTCACTGAATTTACAATTTTAACCATTTCAATCAATTTCTCAATCTGCAATATTTTCTACAGTCCAACAACAAAAATAGATCTATTTCTGACAACCTACTCATTTTTCAATGTTGATTTCGCTGAAGTAAGCCTGCAATATCTCCATTCCTATTTTTTGCAACTAATCAGGTTTCTACATTCAAATGAACCTACAATTTCTCAATTTCTAACTTTATCAGCAAATGTATTTCTATTTATCTATCAAATACTCCAAATAGACTAAGCACATTTTCAGCTTCTCCGCATTCACTGCAACTTCAATTTCTCCAAACCTACAGTTTTAGCAAACCTAGCTGTCTGTATCTCTCAAAATGTCAATTATTAGCTATTCAGCAAATTCAAGCATTTTCTCTATCAGCAGATATAACTCATTCCCAAAATGAGTAAAATCTCCCATTACCAACAAATTTGCTGTTTGCATGATCCGCTCGTTCACTGAATCTACAAGTTTCACCATTTCAATCAATTTCTTAATATCCAATATTTTCTGCAGTCCAAAACATAAATAGATGTATTTCTGACAACCTACTCATTTTTCAATGTTGATTTCGCTGAAGTAAGCCTTCAATATCTCCATTCCTAAATTTTGCAACTAATCACGTTACTACTTTCACCTGAACCTACAATTTCTCAATTTCTATCTCTATTAGAAAATTTAGTTCTATTTATCTATCAAATGCTCCAAATCCAGAAATCTGTTACACTAAGCACATTTGCAGTTTCTCCGCATTCACTGCAACTTCAATTTCTCCAAACCTTCAGTTTTAGCAACCCTAGCTGTCTGTATCTCTAAAAATGTCAAATAATAGCGATTCAGCAAAATCAAGTATTTTCTCTATCAGCAGATATAACTCATTCCCAAAATTAGTAAAATCTCCCATTTCCAAGAAATTCGCTGTTTGCATGATCCGCTCGTTCACTGAATCTACAATTCACCATTTCAATCAATTTCTCAATATCCAATATTTTCTGCAGTCCAAAACATAAATAGATGTATTTCTGACAACCTACACATTATTCAATGTTGATCTCGCTGAAGTAAGCCTTCAATATCTCCATTCCTAAATTTTGCAACTAATGTCGTTTCTACATTCAGCTGAACCTACAATTTCTCAATTTCTAAATTAATTAGCAAATGTAGTTCTATTTATCTATCAAATACTCCAAATCCAGAAATCTGTTTGACTAAGCACATTTGCACCTTCTCCGCATACACTGCAACTTCAATTTCTCCAAACCTTCAGTTTTAGTAAATCTAGCTGTCTGTATCTCTCAAAATGTCAAATATTGGTTATTGAACAAATTCAAGCATTTTCTCTATCAGCAGATATAACTCATTCCCAAAATGAGTAAAATCTCCCATTTCCAACAAATTCGCTGTTTGCATGATCCGCTCCTTCACTGAATCTCCAAGTTTCACCATTTCAATTAATTTCTCAATTTCCAATATTTTCTGCCTTCCAACAACATTAATAGATCTATTTCTGACAACCTACTCATTTTTCAATGTTGATTTTGCTGAAGTAAGCCTGCAATATCTCCATTCGTATTTTTTGCAACTAATCAGGTTTCTACATTCAAATGAACCTACAATTTCTCAATTTCTAACTTTATCAGCAAATGTAGTTCTATTTATCTATCAAATACTCCAAATCCACAAATCTGTTAGACTGAGCACATTTGCAGCTTCTCCGCATTCACTGCAACTTCAATTTGTCCAAACCTTCAGTTTTCGCAAACCTAGCTGTCTGTATCTCTCAAAATGTCAAATATTAGCTATTCAGCAAATTCAAGCATTTTCTCTATCAACAGATATAACTCATTCCCAAAATGAGTAAAATCTCCCATTTCCAACAAATTCGCTGTTTCCATGATCCGCTCGTTGACAGAATCTACAAGTTTAACCATTTCAATCAATTTGTCAATATCCAATATTTTCTGCAGTCCAAAACATAAATAGATGTATTTCTGACAACCTACTCATTTTTCAATGTTGATTTCGCTGAAGTAAGCCTTCAATATCTCCATCCCTAAATTTTGCAACTAATCATTCAAATGAACCTACAATTTCTCAATTTCTAACTTTATCAGCAAATGTAGTTCTCTTTATCTATCAAATACTCCAAATCCACAAATCTGTTAGACAGAGCACATTTGCACCTTCTCCGCATACACTGCAACTTCAATTTTTCCAAACCTTCAGTTTTAGAAAATCTAGCTGTCTGTATCTCTCAAAATGTCAAATATTGGTTATTGAGCAAATTCAGGCATTTTCTCTATCAGCAGATATAACTCATTCCCAAAATGAGTAAAATCTCCCATTTCCAACAAATTCGCAGTATGCATGACCCGCTCCTTCACTGAAGCTCCAAGTTCCACCATTTCAATCAATTTCACAATCTCCAATATTTTCTGCCTTCCAACAACATTAATAGATCTATTTCTGACAACCTACTCATTATTCAATGTTGATTTCACTGAAGTAAGCCTTCAATATCTCCATTCCTATTTTTTGCACCTAATCAGGTTTCTACATTCAAATGAACCTACAATTTCTCAATTTCTAACTCTATCAGCAAATGTAGTTCTATTTATCTATCAAATATTCCAAATCCACAAATCTGTTAGACTAAGCACATTTGCAGCTTCTCCGCATTAACTGCAACTTCAAGTTCTCCAAACCTTCAGTTTTAGCAAAGCTAGCTGTCTGTATCTCTCAAAATGTCACATATTAGCGATTCAGCAAGTTCAAGCATTTTCTCTATCAGCAGATATAACTCATTCCCAAAATGAGTAAAATCTCCCATTTCCAACAAATTCGCTTTTTGCATGATCCGCTCGTTCATTGAATCTACAAATTTCACCATTTCAATCAATTTCTTAAAATCCAATATTTTCTGCAGACCAATACATAAATGGATGTATTTCTGACAACCTACTCATTTTTCAATGTTGATTTCGCTGAAGTAAGCCTTCAATATCTCCATTCCTAAATTTTGCAACTAATCACGTTTCTACATTCACCTGAACCTACAATATCTCAATTTCTAACTTTATTAGCAAAAATAGTTCTATTTATCAATCAAATACTCCAAATCCACAAATCTGTTAGACTGAGCACATTTGCAGCTTCTCCGCATTCACTGCAACTTCAATTTCTACATTCCCTTCAGATTCAGCAAACCTAGCTGTCTGTATCTCAAAAAATGTCAAATATTAGTTATTCAGCATATTCAAGCATTTTCTCTATCAACAGATATGACTCATTCCCAAAATGAGTAAAATCTCCCATTTCCAACAAATTCGCAGTTTGCATGATCCGCTCCTTCACTGAATCTCCAAGTTTCACCATTTCAATCAATTTCTCAATCTCCAATGTTTTCTGCAGTCCAAAACATAAATAGATGTATTTCTGACATCCTACTCATTTTTCAATGTTGATTTCGCTGAAGTAAGCCTTCAATATCTCCAACCCTCAATTTTGCAACTAATCATGTTTCTACATTCACCTGAACTTACAATTTCTCAATTTCTAAATTAATTAGCAAATGTAGTTCTATTTATCTATCAAATACTCCAAATCCAGAAATCTGTTTGACTAAGCACATTTGCACCTTCTCCGCATACACTGCAACTTCAATTTCTCCAAACCTTCAGTTTTAGTAAATCTAGCTGTCTGTATCTCTCAAAATGTCAAATATTGGTTATTGAACAAATTCAAGCATTTTCTCTATCAGCAGATATAACTCATTCCCAAAATGAGTAAAATCTCCCATTTCCAACAAATTCGCTGTTTGCATGATCCGCTCCTTCACTGAATCTCCAAGTTTCACCATTTCAATTAATTTCTCAATTTCCAATATTTTCTGCCTTCCAACAACATTAATAGATCTATTTCTGACAACCTACTCATTTTTCAATGTTGATTTTGCTGAAGTAAGCCTGCAATATCTCCATTCGTATTTTTTGCAACTAATCAGGTTTCTACATTCAAATGAACCTACAATTTCTCAATTTCTAACTTTATCAGCAAATGTAGTTCTATTTATCTATCAAATACTCCAAATCCACAAATCTGTTAGACTGAGCACATTTGCAGCTTCTCCGCATTCACTGCAACTTCAATTTGTCCAAACCTTCAGTTTTCGCAAACCTAGCTGTCTGTATCTCTCAAAATGTCAAATATTAGCTATTCAGCAAATTCAAGCATTTTCTCTATCAACAGATATAACTCATTCCCAAAATGAGTAAAATCTCCCATTTCCAACAAATTCGCTGTTTCCATGATCCGCTCGTTGACAGAATCTACAAGTTTAACCATTTCAATCAATTTGTCAATATCCAATATTTTCTGCAGTCCAAAACATAAATAGATGTATTTCTGACAACCTACTCATTTTTCAATGTTGATTTCGCTGAAGTAAGCCTTCAATATCTCCATCCCTAAATTTTGCAACTAATCATTCAAATGAACCTACAATTTCTCAATTTCTAACTTTATCAGCAAATGTAGTTCTCTTTATCTATCAAATACTCCAAATCCACAAATCTGTTAGACAGAGCACATTTGCACCTTCTCCGCATACACTGCAACTTCAATTTTTCCAAACCTTCAGTTTTAGAAAATCTAGCTGTCTGTATCTCTCAAAATGTCAAATATTGGTTATTGAGCAAATTCAGGCATTTTCTCTATCAGCAGATATAACTCATTCCCAAAATGAGTAAAATCTCCCATTTCCAACAAATTCGCAGTATGCATGACCCGCTCCTTCACTGAAGCTCCAAGTTCCACCATTTCAATCAATTTCACAATCTCCAATATTTTCTGCCTTCCAACAACATTAATAGATCTATTTCTGACAACCTACTCATTATTCAATGTTGATTTCACTGAAGTAAGCCTTCAATATCTCCATTCCTATTTTTTGCACCTAATCAGGTTTCTACATTCAAATGAACCTACAATTTCTCAATTTCTAACTCTATCAGCAAATGTAGTTCTATTTATCTATCAAATATTCCAAATCCACAAATCTGTTAGACTAAGCACATTTGCAGCTTCTCCGCATTAACTGCAACTTCAAGTTCTCCAAACCTTCAGTTTTAGCAAAGCTAGCTGTCTGTATCTCTCAAAATGTCACATATTAGCGATTCAGCAAGTTCAAGCATTTTCTCTATCAGCAGATATAACTCATTCCCAAAATGAGTAAAATCTCCCATTTCCAACAAATTCGCTTTTTGCATGATCCGCTCGTTCATTGAATCTACAAATTTCACCATTTCAATCAATTTCTTAAAATCCAATATTTTCTGCAGACCAATACATAAATGGATGTATTTCTGACAACCTACTCATTTTTCAATGTTGATTTCGCTGAAGTAAGCCTTCAATATCTCCATTCCTAAATTTTGCAACTAATCACGTTTCTACATTCACCTGAACCTACAATATCTCAATTTCTAACTTTATTAGCAAAAATAGTTCTATTTATCAATCAAATACTCCAAATCCACAAATCTGTTAGACTGAGCACATTTGCAGCTTCTCCGCATTCACTGCAACTTCAATTTCTACATTCCCTTCAGATTCAGCAAACCTAGCTGTCTGTATCTCAAAAAATGTCAAATATTAGTTATTCAGCATATTCAAGCATTTTCTCTATCAACAGATATGACTCATTCCCAAAATGAGTAAAATCTCCCATTTCCAACAAATTCGCAGTTTGCATGATCCGCTCCTTCACTGAATCTCCAAGTTTCACCATTTCAATCAATTTCTCAATCTCCAATGTTTTCTGCAGTCCAAAACATAAATAGATGTATTTCTGACATCCTACTCATTTTTCAATGTTGATTTCGCTGAAGTAAGCCTTCAATATCTCCAACCCTCAATTTTGCAACTAATCATGTTTCTACATTCACCTGAACTTACAATTTCTCAATTTCTAAATTAATTAGCAAATGTAGTTCTATTTATCTATCAAATACTCCAAATCCAGAAATCTGTTTGACTAAGCACATTTGCACCTTCTCCGCATACACTGCAACTTCAATTTCTCCAAACCTTCAGTTTTAGTAAATCTAGCTGTCTGTATCTCTCAAAATGTCAAATATTGGTTATTGAACAAATTCAAGCATTTTCTCTATCAGCAGATATAACTCATTCCCAAAATGAGTAAAATCTCCCATTTCCAACAAATTCGCTGTTTGCATGATCCGCTCCTTCACTGAATCTCCAAGTTTCACCATTTCAATTAATTTCTCAATTTCCAATATTTTCTGCCTTCCAACAACATTAATAGATCTATTTCTGACAACCTACTCATTTTTCAATGTTGATTTTGCTGAAGTAAGCCTGCAATATCTCCATTCGTATTTTTTGCAACTAATCAGGTTTCTACATTCAAATGAACCTACAATTTCTCAATTTCTAACTTTATCAGCAAATGTAGTTCTATTTATCTATCAAATACTCCAAATCCACAAATCTGTTAGACTGAGCACATTTGCAGCTTCTCCGCATTCACTGCAACTTCAATTTGTCCAAACCTTCAGTTTTCGCAAACCTAGCTGTCTGTATCTCTCAAAATGTCAAATATTAGCTATTCAGCAAATTCAAGCATTTTCTCTATCAACAGATATAACTCATTCCCAAAATGAGTAAAATCTCCCATTTCCAAGAAATTCGCTGTTTCCATGATCCGCTCGTTGACAGAATCTACAAGTTTAACCATTTCAATCAATTTGTCAATATCCAATATTTTCTGCAGTCCAAAACATAAATAGATGTATTTCTGACAACCTACTCATTTTTCAATGTTGATTTCGCTGAAGTAAGCCTTCAATATCTCCATCCCTAAATTTTGCAACTAATCATTCAAATGAACCTACAATTTCTCAATTTCTAACTTTATCAGCAAATGTAGTTCTCTTTATCTATCAAATACTCCAAATCCACAAATCTGTTAGACAGAGCACATTTGCACCTTCTCCGCATACACTGCAACTTCAATTTTTCCAAACCTTCAGTTTTAGAAAATCTAGCTGTCTGTATCTCTCAAAATGTCAAATATTGGTTATTGAGCAAATTCAGGCATTTTCTCTATCAGCAGATATAACTCATTCCCAAAATGAGTAAAATCTCCCATTTCCAACAAATTCGCAGTATGCATGACCCGCTCCTTCACTGAAGCTCCAAGTTCCACCATTTCAATCAATTTCACAATCTCCAATATTTTCTGCCTTCCAACAACATTAATAGATCTATTTCTGACAACCTACTCATTATTCAATGTTGATTTCACTGAAGTAAGCCTTCAATATCTCCATTCCTATTTTTTGCACCTAATCAGGTTTCTACATTCAAATGAACCTACAATTTCTCAATTTCTAACTCTATCAGCAAATGTAGTTCTATTTATCTATCAAATATTCCAAATCCACAAATCTGTTAGACTAAGCACATTTGCAGCTTCTCCGCATTAACTGCAACTTCAAGTTCTCCAAACCTTCAGTTTTAGCAAAGCTAGCTGTCTGTATCTCTCAAAATGTCACATATTAGCGATTCAGCAAGTTCAAGCATTTTCTCTATCAGCAGATATAACTCATTCCCAAAATGAGTAAAATCTCCCATTTCCAACAAATTCGCTTTTTGCATGATCCGCTCGTTCATTGAATCTACAAATTTCACCATTTCAATCAATTTCTTAAAATCCAATATTTTCTGCAGACCAATACATAAATGGATGTATTTCTGACAACCTACTCATTTTTCAATGTTGATTTCGCTGAAGTAAGCCTTCAATATCTCCATTCCTAAATTTTGCAACTAATCACGTTTCTACATTCACCTGAACCTACAATATCTCAATTTCTAACTTTATTAGCAAAAATAGTTCTATTTATCAATCAAATACTCCAAATCCACAAATCTGTTAGACTGAGCACATTTGCAGCTTCTCCGCATTCACTGCAACTTCAATTTCTACATTCCCTTCAGATTCAGCAAACCTAGCTGTCTGTATCTCAAAAAATGTCAAATATTAGTTATTCAGCATATTCAAGCATTTTCTCTATCAACAGATATGACTCATTCCCAAAATGAGTAAAATCTCCCATTTCCAACAAATTCGCAGTTTGCATGATCCGCTCCTTCACTGAATCTCCAAGTTTCACCATTTCAATCAATTTCTCAATCTCCAATGTTTTCTGCAGTCCAAAACATAAATAGATGTATTTCTGACATCCTACTCATTTTTCAATGTTGATTTCGCTGAAGTAAGCCTTCAATATCTCCAACCCTCAATTTTGCAACTAATCATGTTTCTACATTCACCTGAACTTACAATTTCTCAATTTCTAAATTAATTAGCAAATGTAGTTCTATTTATCTATCAAATACTCCAAATCCAGAAATCTGTTTGACTAAGCACATTTGCACCTTCTCCGCATACACTGCAACTTCAATTTCTCCAAACCTTCAGTTTTAGTAAATCTAGCTGTCTGTATCTCTCAAAATGTCAAATATTGGTTATTGAACAAATTCAAGCATTTTCTCTATCAGCAGATATAACTCATTCCCAAAATGAGTAAAATCTCCCATTTCCAACAAATTCGCTGTTTGCATGATCCGCTCCTTCACTGAATCTCCAAGTTTCACCATTTCAATTAATTTCTCAATTTCCAATATTTTCTGCCTTCCAACAACATTAATAGATCTATTTCTGACAACCTACTCATTTTTCAATGTTGATTTTGCTGAAGTAAGCCTGCAATATCTCCATTCGTATTTTTTGCAACTAATCAGGTTTCTACATTCAAATGAACCTACAATTTCTCAATTTCTAACTTTATCAGCAAATGTAGTTCTATTTATCTATCAAATACTCCAAATCCACAAATCTGTTAGACTGAGCACATTTGCAGCTTCTCCGCATTCACTGCAACTTCAATTTGTCCAAACCTTCAGTTTTCGCAAACCTAGCTGTCTGTATCTCTCAAAATGTCAAATATTAGCTATTCAGCAAATTCAAGCATTTTCTCTATCAACAGATATAACTCATTCCCAAAATGAGTAAAATCTCCCATTTCCAACAAATTCGCTGTTTCCATGATCCGCTCGTTGACAGAATCTACAAGTTTAACCATTTCAATCAATTTGTCAATATCCAATATTTTCTGCAGTCCAAAACATAAATAGATGTATTTCTGACAACCTACTCATTTTTCAATGTTGATTTCGCTGAAGTAAGCCTTCAATATCTCCATCCCTAAATTTTGCAACTAATCACGTTTCTACATTCACCTGAACCTACAATTTCTCAATTTCTAACTTTATTAGCAAATGTAGTTCTATTTATCAATCAAATACTCCAATTCCACTAATCTGTTAGACTGAGCCCATTTGCAGCTTCTCCACATTCACTGCAATTTCAATTTCTGCATTCCCTTGAGCTTTAGCAAACCTAGCTGTCTGTATCTCTCAAAATGTCAATTATTAGCAATTCAGCAAGTTGAAGCACTTTCTCTTTCAGCATATATAACTCATTCCCAAAATTAGTAAAATCTCTCATTTCCAACAAATTCGCTGTTTGCATGATACGCTCGTTCATTCAATCTACAAGTTTCACCATTTCAATGAATTTCACAATCTCCAATATTTTCTGCCTTCCAACAACATTAATGGATCTATTTCTGACAACCTACTCATTGTTCAATGTTGATTTCGCTGAAGTAAGCCTTCAATATCTCCATTCCTAAATTTTGCAACTAATCAGGTTTCTACATTCAAATGAACCTACAATTTCTCAATTTCTAACTTTATCAGCAAATGTAGTTCTATTTATCTATCAAATACTCCAAATCCACAAATCTGTTAGACAGAGCACATTTGCACCTTCTCCGCATACACTGCAACTTCAAATTTTCCAAACCTTCAGTTTTAGAAAATCTAGCTGTCTGTATCTCTCAAAATGTCAAATATTGGTTATTGAGCAAATTCAGGCATTTTCTCTATCAGCAGATATAACTCATTCCCAAAATGAGTAAAATCTCCCATTTCCAACAAATTCGCAGTATGCATGACCCGCTCCTTCACTGAAGCTCCAAGTTCCACCATTTCAATCAATTTCACAATCTCCAATATTTTCTGCCTTCCAACAACATTAATAGATCTATTTCTGACAACCTACTCATTATTCAATGTTGATTTCACTGAAGTAAGCCTTCAATATCTCCATTCCTATTTTTTGCACCTAATCAGGTTTCTACATTCAAATGAACCTACAATTTCTCAATTTCTAACTCTATCAGCAAATGTAGTTCTATTTATCTATCAAATATTCCAAATCCACAAATCTGTTAGACTAAGCACATTTGCAGCTTCTCCGCATTAACTGCAACTTCAAGTTCTCCAAACCTTCAGTTTTAGCAAAGCTAGCTGTCTGTATCTCTCAAAATGTCACATATTAGCGATTCAGCAAGTTCAAGCATTTTCTCTATCAGCAGATATAACTCATTCCCAAAATGAGTAAAATCTCCCCTTTCCAACAAATTCGCTTTTTGCATGATCCGCTCGTTCATTGAATCTACAAATTTCACCATTTCAATCAATTTCTTAAAATCCAATATTTTCTGCCTTCCAACAACATTAATAGATCTATTTCTGACAACCTACTCATTTTTCAATGTTGATTTTGCTGAAGTAAGCCTGCAATATCTCCATTCCTAAATTTTGCAACTAATCAGGTTTCTACATTCAAATGAACCTACAATTTCTCAATTTCTAACTTTATCAGCAAATGTAGTTCTATTTATCTATCAAATACTCCAAATCCACAAATCTGTTAGACTGAGCACATTTGCAGCTTCTCCGCATTCACTGCAACTTCAATTTGTCCAAACCTTCAGTTTTCGCAAACCTAGCTGTCTGTATCTCTCAAAATGTCAAATATTAGCTATTCAGCAAATTCAAGCATTTTCTCTATCAACAGATATAACTCATTCCCAAAATGAGTAAAATCTCCCATTTCCAAGAAATTCGCTGTTTCCATGATCCGCTCGTTGACAGAATCTACAAGTTTAACCATTTCAATCAATTTGTCAATATCCAATATTTTCTGCAGTCCAAAACATAAATAGATGTATTTCTGACAACCTACTCATTTTTCAATGTTGATTTCGCTGAAGTAAGCCTTCAATATCTCCATCCCTAAATTTTGCAACTAATCATTCAAATGAACCTACAATTTCTCAATTTCTAACTTTATCAGCAAATGTAGTTCTCTTTATCTATCAAATACTCCAAATCCACAAATCTGTTAGACAGAGCACATTTGCACCTTCTCCGCATACACTGCAACTTCAATTTTTCCAAACCTTCAGTTTTAGAAAATCTAGCTGTCTGTATCTCTCAAAATGTCAAATATTGGTTATTGAGCAAATTCAGGCATTTTCTCTATCAGCAGATATAACTCATTCCCAAAATGAGTAAAATCTCCCATTTCCAACAAATTCGCAGTATGCATGACCCGCTCCTTCACTGAAGCTCCAAGTTCCACCATTTCAATCAATTTCACAATCTCCAATATTTTCTGCCTTCCAACAACATTAATAGATCTATTTCTGACAACCTACTCATTATTCAATGTTGATTTCACTGAAGTAAGCCTTCAATATCTCCATTCCTATTTTTTGCACCTAATCAGGTTTCTACATTCAAATGAACCTACAATTTCTCAATTTCTAACTCTATCAGCAAATGTAGTTCTATTTATCTATCAAATATTCCAAATCCACAAATCTGTTAGACTAAGCA
Organism: Cetorhinus maximus; assembly: GCF_964194155.1. Lineage (NCBI taxonomy): Eukaryota > Metazoa > Chordata > Chondrichthyes > Lamniformes > Cetorhinidae > Cetorhinus > Cetorhinus maximus. The sequence continues at coordinate 210,306 of NW_027596130.1, forward strand.
CATTTGCAGCTTCTCCGCATTAACTGCAACTTCAAGTTCTCCAAACCTTCAGTTTTAGCAAAGCTAGCTGTCTGTATCTCTCAAAATGTCACATATTAGCGATTCAGCAAGTTCAAGCATTTTCTCTATCAGCAGATATAACTCATTCCCAAAATGAGTAAAATCTCCCATTTCCAACAAATTCGCTTTTTGCATGATCCGCTCGTTCATTGAATCTACAAATTTCACCATTTCAATCAATTTCTTAAAATCCAATATTTTCTGCAGACCAATACATAAATGGATGTATTTCTGACAACCTACTCATTTTTCAATGTTGATTTCGCTGAAGTAAGCCTTCAATATCTCCATTCCTAAATTTTGCAACTAATCACGTTTCTACATTCACCTGAACCTACAATATCTCAATTTCTAACTTTATTAGCAAAAATAGTTCAATTTATCAATCAAATACTCCAAATCCACAAATCTGTTAGACTGAGCACATTTGCAGCTTCTCCGCATTCACTGCAACTTCAATTTCTACATTCCCTTCAGATTCAGCAAACCTAGCTGTCTGTATCTCAAAAAATGTCAAATATTAGTTATTCAGCATATTCAAGCATTTTCTCTATCAACAGATATGACTCATTCCCAAAATGAGTAAAATCTCCCATTTCCAACAAATTCGCAGTTTGCATGATCCGCTCCTTCACTGAATCTCCAAGTTTCACCATTTCAATCAATTTCTCAATCTCCAATGTTTTCTGCAGTCCAAAACATAAATAGATGTATTTCTGACATCCTACTCATTTTTCAATGTTGATTTCACTGAAGTAAGCCTTCAATATCTCCATCCCTCAATTTTGCAACTAATCACGTTTCTACATTCACCTGAGCTTACAATTTCTCAATTTCTAAATTAATTAGCAAATGTAGTTCTATTTATCTATCAAATACTCCAAATCCAGAAATCTGTTTGACTAAGCACATTTGCACCTTCTCCGCATACACTGCAACTTCAATTTCTCCAAACCTTCAGTTTTAGTAAATCTAGCTGTCTGTATCTCTCAAAATGTCAAATATTGGTTATTGAACAAATTCAAGCATTTTCTCTATCAGCAGATATAACTCATTCCCAAAATGAGTAAAATCTCCCATTTCCAACAAATTCGCTATTTGCATGATCCGCTCCTTCACTGAATCTCCAAGTTTCACCATTTCAACTAATTTCTCAATTTCCAATATTTTCTGCCTTCCAACAACATTAATAGATCTATTTCTGACAACATACTCATTTTTCAATGTTGATTTTGCTGAAGTAAGCCTGCAATATCTCCATTCCTATTTTTTGCAACTAATCAGGTTTCTACATTCAAATGAACCTACAATTTCTCAATTTCTAACTTTATCAGCAAATATAGTTCTATTTATCTATCAAATATTCCAAATTCACAAATCTGTTAGACTAAGCACATTTGCAGCTTCTCCGCATTCACTGCAACTTCAATTTCTCCAAACCTTCAGTTTTAGCAAACCTAGCTGACTGTATCTTTCAAAATGTCAAATAATAGCGATTCAGCAAAATCAAGTATTTTCTCTATCAGCAGATATAACTCATTCCCAAAATGAGTAGAATCTCCCATTTCCAAGAAATTCGCTGTTTGCATGATCCGCTCGTTCACTGAATCTACAAGTTTCACCATTTCAATCAATTTCTCAATATCCAATATTTTCTGCAGTCCAAAACATAAATAGATGTATTTCTGACAACCTACACATTATTCAATGTTGATCTCGCTGAAGTAAGCCTTCAATATCTCCATTCCTAAATTTTGCAACTAATGACGTTTCTACATTCACCTGAACCTGCAATTTCTCAATTTCTAACTATATTAGCAAATGTAGTTCTATTTATCAATCAAATACTGCAATTCCACTAATCTGTTAGACTGAGCACATTTGCAGCTTCTCCACATTCACTGCAACTTCAATTTCTCCATTCCCTTGAGCTTTAGCAAACCTAGCTGTCTGTATCTCTCAGCATGTCAATAATTAGCAATTCAGCAAGTTGAAGCACTTTCTCTATCAGCAGATATAACTCATTCCCAAAATTAGTAAAATCTCTCATTTCCAACAAATTCGCTGCTTGCATGATACGCTCGTTAACTCAATCTACAAGTTTCACCATTTCATCAGTTTCTCAATCGCCAGTATTTTCTGCAGTCCAACAACATAATGAAATCTATTTCTGACAACCTACTCATTTCTCAATGTTGATTTCGCTGAAGTAAGCCTTCAATACCTCCATTGCTATTTTTTGCAACTAATCACGTTTCTACATTCACCCGAATCTACAAATTCTCAATTTCTAACTTTATCAGTAAATGTAGTTCTATTTATCTATCAAATACTCCAAATCCAGAAATCTGTTAGACTAAGCACATTTGCACCTTCTCCGCATATACTGCAACTTCAATTTCTCCATACCTTCAGTTTTAGTAAATCCAGCTGTCTGTATCTCTCAAAATGTCAAATATTGGTTATATAGCAAATTCAAGCATTTTCTCTATCAGCAGATATAACTCATTCCCAAAATGAGTAAAATCTCCCATTTCCAACAAATTCGCTGTTTGCATGATCCGCACCTTCACTGAATCTCCAAGTTTCACCATTTCAATCAATTTCTCAATCTCCAATATTTTCAGCCTTCCAACAACATTAATAGATCTATTTCTGACTACCTGCTCATTTTTCAATGTCGATTTCGCTGAAGTAAGCCTTCAATATCTCCATTCCTATTTTTTTGCAACTAATCAGGTTTCTACATTCAAATGAACCTACAATTTCTCAATTTCTAACTTTATTAGCAAATGTAGTTCTATTTATCAATCAAATACTCCAATTCCACAAATCTGTTAGACTGAGCACATTTGCAGCTTCTCCGCATTCACTGCAACTTCAATTTCTACATTCCCTAGGTTTCAGCAAACCTAGCTGTCTGTATCTCAAAAAATGTCAAATATTATTTATTCAGCAAATTCAAGCATTTTCTCTATCAACAGATATGACTCTTTCCCAAAATGAGTAAAATCTCCCATTTCCAACAAATTCGCTGTTTGCATGATCCGCCCGTTCACTGAATCTAAAAGGTTCACCATTTCAATCAATTTCTCAATCTCCAATATTTTCTGCAGTCCAACAACATAAATAGATCTATTTCTGACAACCTACTCATTTTTCAATGATGATTTCGCTGAAGTAAGCCTTCAATACCTCCATTGCTATTATTTGCAACTAATCACGTTTCTACATTCACCCGAATCTACAATTTCTCAATTTCTAACTTTATCAGTAAATGTAGTACTATTTATCAATCAAATATTCCAAATCCAGAAATCTGTTAGACTAAGCACATTTGCAGCCTCTCCGCATTCACTGCAACTTCAATTTCTCCATTCCCTTCAGTTTTAGCAAACCTAGCTGTCTGTATCTCTCAAAATGTCAAATATTATTTATGCAGCAAATTCAAGCATTTTCTCTATTAACAGATATGACTCATTCCCAAAATGAGTAAAACCTCCCATTTCCAACAAATTCGCTTTTTGCATGATCCGCTCGTTCACTGAATCTACAAGTTTCACCATTTCAATCAATTTCTCAATATCCAATATTTTCTGCAGACCAAAACATATATAGATGTATTTCTGACAACCTACTCATTTTTCAATGTTGATTTCGCTGAAGTAAGCCTTCAATAGCTCCATTCCTATTTTTTGCAACTAATTAGGTTTCTACATTCAAATGAACATACAATTTCTCAATTTCTAACCTTATCAGCAAATGTAGTTCTATTTATCTATATAATACTCCAAATCCACAAATCTGTTAGAGTAAGCACATTTGCAGCATCTCCGCATTCACTGCAACTTCAATTTCTCCAAACCTTCAGTTTTCGCAAACCTAGCTGTCTGTATCTCTCAAAATGTCAAATATTAGCTATACAGCATATTCAAGCATTTTCTCTATCAGCAGATATAACTCATTCCCAAAATTAGTAAAATCTCCCATTTCCAACAAATTCGCTGTTTGCATGATGCACTCGTTCACTGAATCTGCAAGTTTCAACATTTCAATCAATTTCTCAATCTCCAATATTTACTGCAGTCCAAAACATAAATAGATGTATTTCTGACAACCTACTCATTTTTCAATGTTGATTACGCTGAAGTAAGCCTTCAATATCTCCATTCCTAAATTCTGCAACTAATCACGTTTCTACATTCACCTGAACCTACAATTTCTCAATTTCTAACTTTATTAGCAAATGTAGGTCTATTTATCAATTAAATACTCCAATTCCACTAATCTGTTAGACTGAGCACATTTGCAGCTTCTCCACATTCACTGCAGCTTCAATTTCTCCATTCCCTTGAGCTTTAGCAAACCTAGCTGTCTGTATCTCTCAGAATGTCAATTATTAGCAATTCAGCAAGTTGAAGCACTTTCTCTATCAGCAGATATAACTCATTCCCAAAATTAGTAAACTCTCTCATTTCCAACAAATTCGCTGTTTGCATGATACGCTCGTTCCCTCAATCTACAAGTTTCACCATTTCAATCTGTTTCTCAATCGCCAGTATTTTCTGCAGTCCAACAACATAATGAAATCTATTTCTGACAACCTACTCATATCTCAATGTTGATTTCGCTGAAATAAGCCTTCAATATCTCCATTCTTATTTATTGCAACTAATCAGGTTTCTACATTCAAATGAACATACAATTTCTCAATTTCTAACTATATCAGCAAATGTAGTTCTATTTTTCTATCAAATACTGCAATTCCACAAATCTGTTAGACTGAGCAGATTTGCAGCTTCTCCACATTCATTGCAACTTCAATTTTTCCAAAACTTAAGTTTTAGCAAACCTAGCTGTCTGTATCTTCAAAATGTCAAATATTAGCGATTCAGCAAATTCCATCATTTTCTCTATCAGCAGATATAACTGATTCCCAAAATTAGTAAAATCTCCCATTTCCAACAAATTCGCTGTTTGCATGATGCACTCGTTCACTTAATCTGCAAGCTTCAACAATTCAATCAATTTCTCAATCTCCAATATTTATTGCAGCCCAAAACATAAATAGATGTATTTCTGACAACCTGCTCATTTTTCAATGTTGATTTCGCTGAAGTTAGCCTTCAATATCTCCATTCCTAAATTTTGCAGCTAATAACGTTTCTACATTCACCTGAACCTACAATTTCTCAATTTCTAACATTATTAGCAAATGTAGTTCTATTTATCAATCAAATACTCCAATTCCACAAATCTGTTAGACTGAGCACATTTGCAGCCTCTCCGCATTCACTGCAACTTCAATTTCTCCATTCCCTTCAGTTTTAGCAAACCTAACTGTCTGTATCTCAAAAAATGTCAAATATTAGTTATTCAGCAAATTCAAGCATTTTCTCTATTAACAGATATGACTCATTCCCAAAACGAGTAAAATCTCCGATTTCCAACAAATTCGCTGTTTGCATGATCCGCTCATTCACTGAATCTAAAAGTTTCACCATTTCAATCAATTTCTCAATCTCCATTATGTTCTGCATTCCAACAACATAAATAGATCTATTTCTGACAAACTACTCATTTTTCAATGTTGATTTCGCTGAAGTAAGCCTTCAATACCTCCATTCCTATTTTTGCAACTAATTACGTTTCTACATTCACCCGAACCTACAATTTCTCAATTTCTAACTTTATCAGCAAATGTAGTTCTATTTATCTAACAAATACTCCAAATCGAGAAATCTGTTAGACTAAGCACATTTGCAGCTTCTCCGCATTCACTGCAACTTCAATTTCTCCAACCCTTCAGTTTTAGTAAATCTAGCTGTCTGTATCTTTCAAAATGTCAAATATTGGTTATTGAGCAAATTCAAGCATTTTGTGTAGCAGCAGATATAACTCATTCCCAAAGTGAGTAAAATCTCCCATTTCCAACAAATTCGCTGTTTGCATGCTCCGCTCCTTCACTGAATCTCCAAGTTTCACCATTTCAATCAATTTCTCAATCTGCAATATTTTCTGCAGTCCAACAACATATATAAATGTATTTCTGACAACCTACTCATTTTTCAATGTTGATTTCGCTGAAGTAAGCCTTCAATATCTCCATTCCTAAATTTTGCAACTAATCACGTTTCTACATTCACCTGAACCTACAATTTCTCAATTCCTAACTTTATTAGCAAATGTAGTTCTCTTTATCAATCAAATACTCCAATTTCACAAATCTGTTAGACTGAGCACATTTGCAGCTTCTCCACATTCTCTGCAACTTCAATTTCTCCATTCCCATGAGCTTCAGCAAACCTAGCTGTCTGTACCTCTCAAAATGTCAATTATTAGCAATTCAGCAAGTTGAAGCACTTTCTCTATCAGCAGATATAACTCATTCCCAAAATTAGTAAAATCTCTCATTTCCAACAAATTCACTGTTTGCATGATGCGCTCGATAACTCAATCTACAAGTTTCACCATTTCATCAGTTTCTCAATCGCCAGTATTTTCTGCAGTCCAACAACATAATGAAATCTATTTCTGACAACCTACTCATTTCTCAATGTTGATTTCGCTGAAGTAAGCCTTCAATATCTCCATTCCTAAATTTTGCAACTAATCACGTTTCTACATTCACCTGAACCTACAATTTCTCAATTTCTAACTTTATTAGCAAATGTAGTTCTATTTATCAATCAAATACTCCAATTCCACAAATCTGTTAGACTGAGCACATTTGCAGCTTCTCCGCATTCACTGCAACTTCAATTTCTACATTCCCTAGGTTTCAGCAAACCTAGCTGTCTGTATCTCAAAAAATGTCAAATATTATTTATTCAGCAAATTCAAGCATTTTCTCTATCAACAGATATAACTCATTCCCAAAATGAGTAAAATCTCCCATTTCCAACAAATTCGCTGTTTGCATGATCCGCCCGTTCACTGAATCTAAAAGTTTCACCATTTCAATCAATTTCTCAATCTCCAATATTTTCTGCAGTCCAACAACATAAATAGATCTATTTCTGACAACCTACTCATTTTTCAATGATGATTTCGCTGAAGTAAGCCTTCAATATCTCCATTGCTATTATTTGCAACTAATCACGTTTCTACATTCACCCGAATCTACAATTTCTCAATTTCTAACTTTATCAGTAAATGTAGTTCTATTTATCTATCAAATACTCCAAATCCAGAAATCTGTTAGACTAAGCACATTTGCAGCCTCTCCGCATTCACTGCAACTTCAATTTCTCCATTCCCTTCAGTTTTAGCAAACCTAGCTGTCTGTATCTCTCAAAATGTCAAATATTATTTATGCAGCAAATTCAAGCATTTTCTCTATTAACAGATATGACTCATTCCCAAAATGAGTAAAACCTCCCATTTCCAACAAATTCGCTTTTTGCATGATCCGCTCGTTCACTGAATCTACAAGTTTCACCATTTCAATCAATTTCTCAATATCCAATATTTTCTGCAGACCAAAACATATATAGATGTATTTCTGACAACCTACTCATTTCTCAATGTTGATTTCGCTGAAATAAGCCTTCAATATCTCCATTCTTATTTATTGCAACTAATCAGGGTTCTACATTCAAATGTACCTACAATATCTCAATTTCTAACTTTATCAGCAAATGTAGTTCTATTTATCTATCAAATACTCCAAATTAACAAACCTGTTAGACTTAGCACATTTGCAGCTTCTCCGCATTCACTGCAACTTCAATTTTTCCAAACCTTAAGTTTTAGCAAACCTAGCTGTCTGTATCTCTCAAAAAGTCAAATATTAGCTATTCAGCAAATTCAAGCATTTTCTCTATCAGCAGATATATCTCATTCCCAAAATTAGTAAAATCTCCCATTTCCAACAAATTCGCTGTTTGTATGATCCGCTCGTTCACTGAATCTCCAAGTTTCACCATTTCAATCAATTTCTCAATCTCCAATATTTTCAGCCTTCCAACAACATTAATAGATCTATTTCTGACAACCTACTCATTTTTCAATGTTGATTTCGCTGAAGTAAGCCTTCAATATCTCCATACCTATTTTTTTGCAACTAATCAGGTTTCTACATTCAAATGAACCTACAATTTCTCAATTTCTAACTTTATCAGCAAATGTAGTTCTATTTATCTATCAAATATTCCAAATTCACAAATCTGTTAGACTAAGCACATTTGCAGCTTCTCCGCATTCACTGCAACTTCAAGTTCTCCAATCCTTCAGTTTTAGTAAACCTAGCTGTCTGTATCTCAAAAAATGTCAAGTATTAGCGATTCAGCAAATTCAAGCATTTTCTCTATCAGCAGATATAACTCATTCCCAAAATGAGTAAAATCTCCCATTTCTAACAAATTCGCTTTTTGCATGATCCGCTCGTTCACTGAATCTACAAGTTTCACCATTTCAATCAATTTCTCAATATCCAATATTTTCTGCAGACCAAAACATATATAGATGTATTTCTGACAACCTACTCATTTTTCAATGTTGATTTCGCTGAAGTAAGCCTTCAATATCTCCATTCCTAAATTTTGCAACTAATCAAGTTTCTACATTCACCTGAACCTACAATTTCTCAATTTCTAACTTTATTAGCAAATGTAGTGCTATTTATCAATCAAATACTCCAATTCCACAAATCTGTTAGACTGAGCACATTTGCTGCTTCTCCGCATTCACTGCAAATTCAATTTCTACATTCCCTTCAGTTTCAGCAAACCTAGTTGTCTGTATCTCAAAAAATGTCAAATATTAGTTATTCAGCAAATTCAAGCATTTTCTCTATCAACAGATATGACTCATTCCCAAAATGAGTAAAATCTCCCATTTCCAACAAATTCGCTGTTTGCATGATCCGCCCGTTCACTGAATCTAAAAATTTCACCATTTAAATTAATTTCTCAATCTGCAATATTTTCTGCAGTCCAACAACATAAATAGATCTATTTCTGACAACCTACTCATTTTTCAATGTTGATTTCGCTGAAGTAAGCCTTAAATATCTCCATCCCTAAATTATGCATCTAATCACGTTTCTACATTCACCTGAACCTACAATTTCTCAATTTCTAAATTAATTAGCAAATGTAGTTCTATTTATCAATCAAATACTCCAATTCCTCAAATCTGTTAGACTGAGCACATTTGCAGCCTCCCCTCATTCACTGCAACTTCAATTTCTCCATTCCGTTCAGTTATAGCAAACCTAGCTGTCTGTATATCAAAAATTGTCAAATATTAGTTATTCAGCAAATTCAAGCATTTTCTCTATTAACAGATATGACTCATTCCCAAAATGAGTAAAATCTCCCATTTCCAACAAATTCGCTGTTTGCATGATCTGCTCGTTCACTGAATCTAAATATTTCACCATTTCAATCAATTTCTCAATCTCCAATATGTTCTGCAGTCCAACAACATAAATAGATCTATTTCTGACAAACTACTCATTTTTCAATGTTGATTACGCTGAAGTAAGCCTTCAATACCTCCATTCCTATTTTTGCAACTAATCACGTTTCTACATTCACCCGAACCTACAATTTCTCAATTTCTAACTTTATCAGTAAATGTAGTTCTATTTACCTATCAAATACTACAAATCGAGAAATCTGTTAGACTAAGCACATTTGCAGCTTCTCCACATTCACTGCAACTTCAATTTCTCCATTCCCTTGAGCTTTAGCAAACCTAGCTGTCTGTACCTCTCAGCATGTCAATTATTAGCAATTCAGCACGTTGAAGCACTTTCTCTATCAGCAGATATAACTCATTCCCAAAATTAGTAAAATCTCTCATTTCCAACAAATTCGCTGTTTGCATGATACGCTCGTTCACTCAATCTACAAGTTTCACCATTTCAATCAGTTTCTCAATCGCCAGTATTTTCTGCAGTCCAACAACATAATGAAATCTATTTCTGACAACCTACTCATTTCTCAATGTTGATTTCGCTGAAATAAGCCTTCAATATCTCCATTCTTATTTATTGCAAGTAATCAGGTTTCTACATTCAAATGAACCAACAATTTCTCAATTTCTAACTTTATCAGCAAATGTAGTTCTATTTATCTATCAAATACTCCAAATCAACAAACCTGTTAGAGTAAGCACATTTGCAGCTTCTCCACTTTCACTGCAACTTCAATTTTTCCAAACCTTAAGTTTTAGCAACCCTAGCTGTCTGTATCTCTCAAAAAGTCAAATATTAGCTATTCAGCAAATTCAAGCATTTTCTCTATCAGCAGATATAACTCATTCCCAAAATTAGTAAAATCTCCCATTTCCAACAAATTCGCTGTTTGCATGATCCACTCGTTCACTGAATCTCCAAGTTACACCATTTCAATCAATTTCTCAATCTCCAATATTTTCTGCAGTCCAACAACATTAATAGATCTATTTCTGACAACCTACTCATTTTTCAATGTTGATTTCGCTGAAGTAAGCCTTCAATATCTCCATTCCTATATTTTGCAGCTAATCACGTTTCTTCACTCACCTGAACCTACAATTTCTCAATTTCTAACTTTATCAGCAAATGTAGTTCTATTTATCAACCAATACACCAATTCCACAAATCTGATGGACTGAGCACATTTGCAGCTTCTCCGCATTCACTGCAACTTCAATTTCTGCAAACCTTCAGTTTTAGCAAACCGAGCTGTCTGTATCTTTCAATTTGTCAAAAAGCAGCGATTCAGCAAATTCAAGCATTTTCTCTATCAGCATATATAACTCATTCCCAAAATGAGTAAAATCTCCCATTTCCAACAAATTCGCTGTTTGCATGATCCGCTCGTTCACTGAATCTACAAGTTTAACCATTTCAATCAATTTCTCAATATCCAATATTTTCTGCAGTCCAAAGCATAAATAGATGTATTTCTGACAACCTACTCATTTTTCAATGTTCATTTCGCTGAAGTAAGCCTTCAATATCTCCATCCCTAAAATTTGCAACTAATCACGTTTCTACATTCACCTGAACCTACAATTTCTCAATTTCTAACTTTATTAGCAAATGTAGTTCTATTTATCAATCAAATACTCCAAATCCAGAAATCTGATAGACTTAGCACATTTGCAGCTTCTCCGCATTCACTGCAACTTCAATTTCTCCATTCCCGTCAGTTTTAGCAAACCTAGCTGTCTGTATCTCCCAAAAAGTCAAATATTAGCAATTCAGCAAGTTGAAGCACTTTCTCTATCAGCAGATATAACTCATTCCCAAAATTAGTAAAATCTCCCATTTCCAACAAATTCGCTGTTTGCATGATCTACTCGTTCACTGAATCTCCAAGTTTCACCATTTGAATCAATTTCTCAATCTCCAATATTTTCTGCAGTCCAACAACATTAATAGATCTATTTCTGACAACCTACTCATTTTTCAATGTTGATTTCGCTGAAGTAAGCCTTCAATATCTCCATTCCTATATTTTGCAGCTAATCACGTTTCTTCTCTCAGCTGAACCTACAATTTCTCAATTTCTAACTTTATCAGCAAATGTAGTTCTATTTATCAACCAATACACCAATTCCACATATCTGTTAGACTGAGCACATTTGCAGCTTCTCCGCATTCACTGCAACTTCAATTTCTGCAATCCCTTCAGTTTTAGCAAACCTAGTTGTCTGTATCTCTAAAAATGTCAAATATTAGTTATTCAGCAAATTCAAGCATTTTCTCTATCAACAGATTTAACTCATTGCCAAAATGAGTCAAATCTCCCATTTCCAACAAATTCGCTGTTTGCATGATCTGCTCGTTCACTGAATTTACAAGTTTCACCATTTCTATCAATTTCTCAATCTGCAATATTTTCTGCAGTCCAACAACATAAATAGATGTATTTCTGACATCCTACTCATTTTTCAATGTTGATTTCGCTGAAGTAAGCCTTCAATATCTCCATTCTATTTTTTGCAACTAATCAGGTTTCTACATTCAAATGAACCTACAATTTCTCAATTTCTAACTTTATCAGCAAATGTAGTTCTATTTATCTATCAAATACTCAAAATCCACAAATCTGTTAGACTAAGCACATTTGCAGCTTCTCCGCATTCACTGCAACTTCAATTTCTCCAAACCTTCAGTTTTAGCAAACCGAGCTGTCTGTATCTTTCAATTTGTCAAATAACAGCGATTCAGCAAATTCAAGCATTTTCTCTATCAGCATATATAACTCATTCCCAAAATGAGTAAAATCTCCCATTTCCAACAAATTCGTTGTTTGCATGATCCGCTCGTTCAATGAATCTACAAGTTTAAGCATTTTAATCAATTTCTCAATATCCTATATTTTCTGCAGTCCAAAGCATAAATAGATGTATTTCTGACAACCTACTCATTGTTCAATGTTCATTTCGCTGAAGTAAGCCTTCAATATCTCCATCCCTTAATTTTGCAACTAATCACGTTTCTACATTCACCTGAACCTACAATTTCTCAATTTCTAACTTTATTAACAAATGTAGTTCTATTTATCTATCAAATACTCCAAATCCAGAAATCTGATAGACTTAGCACATTTGCAGCTTCTCCGCATTCACTGCAACTTCAATTTCTCCATTCCCGTCAGTTTTAGCAAACCTAGCTGTCTGTATCTCTCAATATGTCAAATATTAGCAATTCAGCAAGTTGAAGCACTTTCTCTATCAGCAGATATAACTCATTCCCAAAATTAGTAAAATCTCTCATTTCCAACAAATTCGCTGTTTGCATGATACGCTCGTTCACTCAATCTACAAGCATCACCATTTCAATCAATTTCTCAATCGCCAGTATTTTCAGCAGTCCAACAACATAATGAAATCTATTTCTGACGACCTACTCATTTCTCAATGTTGATTTTGCTGAAGTAAGCCTTCTCTACCTCAATTGCTATTTTTTGCAACTAATCACGTTTCTACATTCAAATGAACCTACAATTTCTCAATTTCTAACTTTATTAGCAAGTGTAGTTCTATTTATCAATCAAATACTCCAATTCCACAAATCTGTTAGACTGAGCACATTTGCAGCCTCTCCGCATTCACTGCAACTTCAATTTCTCCAAACCTTCAGTTTTAGTAAATCTAGCTGTCTGTACCTCTCAAAATGTCAAATATTGGTTTTTGAGCAAATTCACCCATTTTCTCTATCAGCAGATTTAACTCATTGCCAAAATGAGTCATATGTCTCATTTCCAACAAATTCGCTGTTTGCATGATCTGCTCGTTCACTGAATTTACAATTTTAACCATTTCAATCAATTTCTCAATCTGCAATATTTTCTGCAGTCCAACAACATAAATAGATCTATTTCTGACAACCTACTCATTTTTCAATGTTGATTTCGCTGAAGTAAGCCTTCAATATCTCCAATCCTAAATTTTGCAACTAATTACGTTTCTACATTCACCTGAACCTACAATTTCTCAATTTCTAACTTTATTAGCAAATGTAGTTCTATTTATCTATCAAATACTCCAAATCCAGATATCTGTTAGACTAAGCACATTTGCAGCTTCTCCGCATTCACTGCAACTTCAATTTCTCCATTCCCTTCAGTTTTAGCAAACCTAGCTGTCTGTTTCTCTAAAAATGTCAAATATTAGTTATTCAGCAAATTCAAGCATTTACTCTATCAACAGATTTAACTCATTCCCAAAATGAGTCAAATCTCCCATTTCCAACAAATTCGCTGTTTGCATGATCTCCTCATTCACTGAATTTACAAGTTTCACCATTTCAATCAATTTCTCAATCTGCAATATTTTCTGCAGTCCAACAACATAAATAGATCTATTTCAGACAACCTACTCATTGCTCAATGTTGATTTCGCTGAAGTAAGCCTTCAATATCTCCATTCCTATATTTTGCAACTGATCATTTTTCGACATTCACCCGAACCTACAATTTCTCAATTTCTAATTTTATCAGCAAATGTAGTTCTATTTATCTATCAAATACTCCAATTCCACAAATCTGTTAGACTGAGCACATTTGCAGCTTCTCCACATTCACTGCAACTTCAATTTCTCCATTCCCTTGAGCTTTAGCAAACCTAGCTGTCTGTATCTCTCAAAATGTCAACTATTAGCAATTCAGCAAGTTGAAGCACTTTCTCTATCAGCAGATATAACTCATTCCCAAAATTAGTAAAATCTCTCATTTCCAACAAATTCGCTGTTTGCATGATACGCTCGTTCACTCAATCTACAAGTTTCACCATTTCAATCAGTTTCTCAATCGCCAGTATTTTCTGCAGTCCAACAACATAATGAAATCTATTTCTGACAACCTACTCATTTCTCAATGTTGATTTCGCTGAAGTAAGCCTTCAATATCTCCATCCCTAAATTTTGCAACTAATCACGTTTCTACATTCACCTGAACCTACAATTTCTCAATTTCAAACTTAATTAGCAAATGTAGTTCTATTTATCAATCAAAAACTCCAATTCCACAAATCTGTTAGACAGAGCACATGTGCATCTTCTACGCATTCACTACAACTTCAATTTCTCCATTCCCTTCAGTTTTAGCAAAACTAGCTGTCTGTATCTCAAAAAATGTCAAATATTAGTTATTCAGCAAATTCAAGCATTTTCTCTATCAGCAGATATATCTCATTGCCAAAATGAGTCAAATCTCCCATTACCAACAAATTCGCTGTTTGCATGATCTGCTCGGTCACTGAATCTACAAGTTTCACCATTTCAATCAATTTCTCAATCTCCAATATTTTCTGCAGTCCAACAACATAAATACATTTATTTCTGACAACCTACTCAGTTTTCAAAGTTGATTTCGCTGAAGTAAGCCATCAATATCTGCATTCCTATTTTTTGCAACTAATCAGGTTTCTACATTCAAATGAACCTACAATTTCTCAATTTCTAACTTTATCAGCAAATGTAGCTCTATTTATCTATCAAATACTCCAAATAGACTAAGCACATTTGCAGCTTCTCCGCATTCACTGCAACTTCAATTGCTCCAAACCTACAGTTTTAGCAAACCTAGCTGTCTGTATCTCTCAAAATGTCAATTATTAGCTAATCAGCAAATTCAAGCATTTTCTCTATCAGCAGATATAACTCATTCCCAAAATGAGTAAAATCTCCCATTTCCAACAAATTTGCTGTTTGCATGATCCGCTCGTTCACTGAATCTACAAGTTTCACCATTTCAATCAATTTCTTAATATCCAATATTTTCTGCAGTCCAAAACATAAATAGATGTATTTCTGACAACCTACTCATTTTTCAATGTTGATTTCGCTGAAGTAAGCCTTCAATATCTCCATTCCTAAATTTTGCAACTAATCACGTTTCTACATTCACCTGAACCTACAATTTCTCAATTTCTATCTTTATTAGCAAATGTAGTTCTATTTATCTATCAAATACTCCAAATCCAGAATTCTGTTAGACTAAGCACATTTGCAGCTTCTCCGCATTCACTGCAACTTCAATTTCTCCAATCCCTTCAGTTTTAGCAAACCTAGCTGTCTGTATCTCTAAAAATGACAAATATTAGTTATTCAGCAAATTCAAGCATTATCTCTATCAACAGATTTAACACATTCCCAAAATGAGTCAAATCTCCCATTTCCAACAAATTCGCTGTTTGCATGATCTGCTCGTTCACTGAATTTACGAGTTTCACCATTTCAATCAATTTCCCAATCTGCAATAATTTCTGCAGTCCAACAACATAAATAGATCTATTTCTGACAACCTATTCATTTTTCAATGTTGATTTCGCTGAAGTAAGCCTTCAATATCTCCATTCATATATTTTTCAACTAATCACGTTTCGACATTCACCCGAACCTACAAGTTCTCAATTTCTAACTTTATCAGTAAATGTAGTTCTATTTATCTATCAAATACTCCAATTCCAGAAATCTGTTAGACTGAGCACATTTGCAGCTTCTCCACATTCACTGCAACTTCAATTTCTCCATTCCCTTGAGCTTTAGCAAACCTAGCTGTCTGTATCTCTCAAAATGTCAATTATTAGAAATTCAGCAAGTTGAAGCACTTTCTCTATCAGCAGATATAACTCATTCCCAAAATTAGTAAAATCTCTCATTTCCAACAAATTCGCTGTTTGCATGATACGCTCGTTCACTCAATCTACAAGCTTCACCATTTCAATCAATTTCTCAATCGCCAGTATTTTCTGCAGTCCAACAACATAATGAAATATATTTCTGACAACCTACTCATTTTTCAATGTTGATTTCGCTGAAGTAAGCCTTCAATATCTCCATTCCTACATTTTGCAACTAATTACGTTTCTACATTCACCTGAACCTACAATTTCTCAATTTCTAACTTTATTAGCAAATGTAGTTCTATTTATCTATCAAATACTCCAAATCCAGATATCTGTTAGACTAAGCACATTTGCAGCTTCTCCGCATTCACTGCAACTTCAATTTCTCCATTCCCTTCAGTTTTAGCAAACCTAGCTGTCTGTTTCTCTAAAAATGTCAAATATTAGTTATTCAGCAAATTCAAGCATTTACTCTATCAACAGATTTAACTCATTCCCAAAATGAGTCAAATCTCCCATTTCCAACAAATTCGCTGTTTGCATGATCTCCTCATTCACTGAATTTACAAGTTTCACCATTTCAATCAATTTCTCAATCTGCAATATTTTCTGCAGTCCAACAACATAAATAGATCTATTTCAGACAACCTACTCATTGTTCAATGTTGATTTCGCTGAAGTAAGCCTTCAATATCTCCATTCCTATATTTTGTAACTAATCATTTTTCGACATTCACCCGAACCTACAATTTCTCAATTTCTAATTTCATCAGCAAATGTAGTTCTATTTATCTATCAAATACTCCAATTCCACAAATCTGTTAGACTGAGCACATTTGCAGCTTCTCCACATTCACTGCAACTTCAATTTCTCCATTCCCTTGAGCTTTAGCAAACCTAGCTGTCTGTATCTCTCAAAATGTCAACTATTAGCAATTCAGCAAGTTGAAGCACTTTCTCTATCAGCAGATATAACTCATTCCCAAAATTAGTAAAATCTCTCATTTCCAACAAATTCGCTGTTTGCATGATACGCTCGTTCACACAATCTACAAGTTTCACCATTTCAATCAATTTCTCAATCGCCAGTATTTTCTGCAGTCCAACAACATAATGAAATCTATTTCTGACAACCTACTCATTTCTCAATGTTGATTTCGCTGAAGTAAGCCTTCAATATCTCCATTCTTATTTATTGCAATTAATCAGGTTTCTACATTCAAATGAACATACAATTTCTCAATTTCTAACTTTATCAGCAAATGTAGTTCTATTTATCTATCAAATACTCCAAATCAACAAATCTGTTAGACTAAGCACATTTGCAGCTTCACCGCATTCAAAGCAACTTCAATTTTACCAAACCTTCAGTTTTAGCAAACCTAGCTGTCTGTATCTCTCAAAATGTCAACTATTAGCTATTCTGCAAATTCAAGCATTTTCTCTATCAGCAGATATAACTCATTCCCAAAATGAGTAAAATCTCCCATTTCCAACAAATTTGCTGTTTGCATGATCCGCTCGTTCACTGATTCTACAAGTTTCACCATTTCAATCAATTTCTCAATCTCCAATATTTTCTGCAGTCCAACAACATTAATAGATCTATTTCTGACAACCTACTCATTTTTCAATGTTGATTTCGCTGAAGTAAGCCTTCAATATCTCCATTCCTATATTTTGCAGCTAATCACGTTTCTTCACTCACCTGAACCTACAATTTCTCAATTTCTAACTTTATCAGCAAATGTAGTTCTATTTATCAACCAATACACCAATTCCACAAATCTGATGGACTGAGCACATTTGCAGCTTCTCCGCATTCACTGCAACTTCAATTTCTGCAAACCTTCAGTTTTAGCAAACCGAGCTGTCTGTATCTTTCAATTTGTCAAAAAGCAGCGATTCAGCAAATTCAAGCATTTTCTCTATCAGCATATATAACTCATTCCCAAAATGAGTAAAATCTCCCATTTCCAACAAATTCGCTGTTTGCATGATCCGCTCGTTCACTGAATCTACAAGTTTAACCATTTCAATCAATTTCTCAATATCCAATATTTTCTGCAGTCCAAAGCATAAATAGATGTATTTCTGACAACCTACTCATTTTTCAATGTTCATTTCGCTGAAGTAAGCCTTCAATATCTCCATCCCTAAAATTTGCAACTAATCACGTTTCTACATTCACCTGAACCTACAATTTCTCAATTTCTAACTTTATTAGCAAATGTAGTTCTATTTATCAATCAAATACTCCAAATCCAGAAATCTGATAGACTTAGCACATTTGCAGCTTCTCCGCATTCACTGCAACTTCAATTTCTCCATTCCCGTCAGTTTTAGCAAACCTAGCTGTCTGTATCTCCCAAAAAGTCAAATATTAGCAATTCAGCAAGTTGAAGCACTTTCTCTATCAGCAGATATAACTCATTCCCAAAATTAGTAAAATCTCCCATTTCCAACAAATTCGCTGTTTGCATGATCTACTCGTTCACTGAATCTCCAAGTTTCACCATTTGAATCAATTTCTCAATCTCCAATATTTTCTGCAGTCCAACAACATTAATAGATCTATTTCTGACAACCTACTCATTTTTCAATGTTGATTTCGCTGAAGTAAGCCTTCAATATCTCCATTCCTATATTTTGCAGCTAATCACGTTTCTTCTCTCAGCTGAACCTACAATTTCTCAATTTCTAACTTTATCAGCAAATGTAGTTCTATTTATCAACCAATACACCAATTCCACATATCTGTTAGACTGAGCACATTTGCAGCTTCTCCGCATTCACTGCAACTTCAATTTCTGCAATCCCTTCAGTTTTAGCAAACCTAGTTGTCTGTATCTCTAAAAATGTCAAATATTAGTTATTCAGCAAATTCAAGCATTTTCTCTATCAACAGATTTAACTCATTGCCAAAATGAGTCAAATCTCCCATTTCCAACAAATTCGCTGTTTGCATGATCTGCTCGTTCACTGAATTTACAAGTTTCACCATTTCTATCAATTTCTCAATCTGCAATATTTTCTGCAGTCCAACAACATAAATAGATGTATTTCTGACATCCTACTCATTTTTCAATGTTGATTTCGCTGAAGTAAGCCTTCAATATCTCCATTCTATTTTTTGCAACTAATCAGGTTTCTACATTCAAATGAACCTACAATTTCTCAATTTCTAACTTTATCAGCAAATGTAGTTCTATTTATCTATCAAATACTCAAAATCCACAAATCTGTTAGACTAAGCACATTTGCAGCTTCTCCGCATTCACTGCAACTTCAATTTCTCCAAACCTTCAGTTTTAGCAAACCGAGCTGTCTGTATCTTTCAATTTGTCAAATAACAGCGATTCAGCAAATTCAAGCATTTTCTCTATCAGCATATATAACTCATTCCCAAAATGAGTAAAATCTCCCATTTCCAACAAATTCGTTGTTTGCATGATCCGCTCGTTCAATGAATTTACAAGTTTAAGCATTTTAATCAATTTCTCAATATCCTATATTTTCTGCAGTCCAAAGCATAAATAGATGTATTTCTGACAACCTACTCATTGTTCAATGTTCATTTCGCTGAAGTAAGCCTTCAATATCTCCATCCCTTAATTTTGCAACTAATCACGTTTCTACATTCACCTGAACCTACAATTTCTCAATTTCTAACTTTATTAACAAATGTAGTTCTATTTATCAACCAATACACCAATTCCACATATCTGTTAGACTGAGCACATTTGCAGCTTCTCCGCATTCACTGCAACTTCAATTTCTGCAATCCCTTCAGTTTTAGCAAACCTAGTTGTCTGTATCTCTAAAAATGTCAAATATTAGTTATTCAGCAAATTCAAGCATTTTCTCTATCAACAGATTTAACTCATTGCCAAAATGAGTCAAATCTCCCATTTCCAACAAATTCGCTGTTTGCATGATCTGCTCGTTCACTGAATTTACAAGTTTCACCATTTCTATCAATTTCTCAATCTGCAATATTTTCTGCAGTCCAACAACATAAATAGATGTATTTCTGACATCCTACTCATTTTTCAATGTTGATTTCGCTGAAGTAAGCCTTCAATATCTCCATTCTATTTTTTGCAACTAATCAGGTTTCTACATTCAAATGAACCTACAATTTCTCAATTTCTAACTTTATCAGCAAATGTAGTTCTATTTATCTATCAAATACTCAAAATCCACAAATCTGTTAGACTAAGCACATTTGCAGCTTCTCCGCATTCACTGCAACTTCAATTTCTCCAAACCTTCAGTTTTAGCAAACCGAGCTGTCTGTATCTTTCAATTTGTCAAATAACAGCGATTCAGCAAATTCAAGCATTTTCTCTATCAGCATATATAACTCATTCCCAAAATGAGTAAAATCTCCCATTTCCAACAAATTCGTTGTTTGCATGATCCGCTCGTTCAATGAATTTACAAGTTTAAGCATTTTAATCAATTTCTCAATATCCTATATTTTCTGCAGTCCAAAGCATAAATAGATGTATTTCTGACAACCTACTCATTGTTCAATGTTCATTTCGCTGAAGTAAGCCTTCAATATCTCCATCCCTTAATTTTGCAACTAATCACGTTTCTACATTCACCTGAACCTACAATTTCTCAATTTCTAACTTTATTAACAAATGTAGTTCTATTTATCTATCAAATACTCCAAATCCAGAAATCTGATAGACTTAGCACATTTGCAGCTTCTCCGCATTCACTGCAACTTCAATTTCTCCATTCCCGTCAGTTTTAGCAAACCTAGCTGTCTGTATCTCTCAATATGTCAAATATTAGCAATTCAGCAAGTTGAAGCACTTTCTCTATCAGCAGATATAACTCATTCCCAAAATTAGTAAAATCTCTCATTTCCAACAAATTCGCTGTTTGCATGATACGCTCGTTCACTCAATCTACAAGCATCACCATTTCAATCAATTTCTCAATCGCCAGTATTTTCAGCAGTCCAACAACATAATGAAATCTATTTCTGACAACCTACTCATTTCTCAATGTTGATTTTGCTGAAGTAAGCCTTCTCTACCTCAATTGCTATTTTTTGCAACTAATCACGTTTCTACATTCAAATGAACCTACAATTTCTCAATTTCTAACTTTATTAGCAAGTGTAGTTCTATTTATCAATCAAATACTCCAATTCCACAAATCTGTTAGACTGAGCACATTTGCAGCCTCTCCGCATTCACTGCAACTTCAATTTCTCCAAACCTTCAGTTTTAGTAAATCTAGCTGTCTGTACCTCTCAAAATGTCAAATATTGGTTTTTGAGCAAATTCACCCATTTTCTCTATCAGCAGATTTAACTCATTGCCAAAATGAGTCATATGTCTCATTTCCAACAAATTCGCTGTTTGCATGATCTGCTCGTTCACTGAATTTACAATTTTAACCATTTCAATCAATTTCTCAATCTGCAATATTTTCTGCAGTCCAACAACATAAATAGATCTATTTCTGACAACCTACTCATTTTTCAATGTTGATTTCGCTGAAGTAAGCCTTCAATATCTCCATTCCTATTTTTTGCAACTAATCAGGTTTCTACATTCAAATGAACCTTAATTTCTCATTTTATCAGCAAATGTATTTCTATTTATCTATCAAATACTCCAAATCCACAAATCTGTTAGACTAAGCACATTTTCAGCTTCTCCGCATTCACTGCAACTTCAATTTCTCCAAACCTTCAGTTTTAGAAAACCTAGCTGTCTGTATCTTTCAAAATGTCAAATAAAAGCGATTCAGCAAATTCAAGCATTTTCTCCATCAGCAGATATAACTCATTCCCAAAATGAGTAAAATCTCCCAGTTCCAAAAAATTCGCTGTTTGCATGATCCGCTCGTTCACAGAATCTACAAGTTTTACCATTTCAATCAATTTCTCAATATCCAATATTTTCTGCAGTCCAAAACATTAATAGATGTATTTCTGACAACCTACTCATTTTTCAATGTTGATTTCGCTGAAGTAAGCCTTCAATATCTCCATCCCTAAATTTTGCAACTAATCACGTTTCTACATTCACCTGAACCTACAATTTCTCAATTTCAAACTTAATTAGCAAATGTAGTTCTATTTATCAATCAAAAACTCCAATTCCACAAATCTGTTAGACAGAGCACATGTGCATCTTCTACGCATTCACTACAACTTCAATTTCTCCATTCCCTTCAGTTTTAGCAAAACTAGCTGTCTGTATCTCAAAAAATGTCAAATATTAGTTATTCAGCAAATTCAAGCATTTTCTCTATCAGCAGATATATCTCATTGCCAAAATGAGTCAAATCTCCCATTACCAACAAATTCGCTGTTTGCATGATCTGCTCGGTCACTGAATCTACAAGTTTCACCATTTCAATCAATTTCTCAATCTCCAATATTTTCTGCAGTCCAACAACATAAATACATTTATTTCTGACAACCTACTCAGTTTTCAAAGTTGATTTCGCTGAAGTAAGCCATCAATATCTGCATTCCTATTTTTTGCAACTAATCAGGTTTCTACATTCAAATGAACCTACAATTTCTCAATTTCTAACTTTATCAGCAAATGTAGCTCTATTTATCTATCAAATACTCCAAATAGACTAAGCACATTTGCAGCTTCTCCGCATTCACTGCAACTTCAATTGCTCCAAACCTACAGTTTTAGCAAACCTAGCTGTCTGTATCTCTCAAAATGTCAATTATTAGCTAATCAGCAAATTCAAGCATTTTCTCTATCAGCAGATATAACTCATTCCCAAAATGAGTAAAATCTCCCATTTCCAACAAATTTGCTGTTTGCATGATCCGCTCGTTCACTGAATCTACAAGTTTCACCATTTCAATCAATTTCTTAATATCCAATATTTTCTGCAGTCCAAAACATAAATAGATGTATTTCTGACAACCTACTCATTTTTCAATGTTGATTTCGCTGAAGTAAGCCTTCAATATCTCCATTCCTAAATTTTGCAACTAATCACGTTTCTACATTCACCTGAACCTACAATTTCTCAATTTCTATCTTTATTAGCAAATGTAGTTCTATTTATCTATCAAATACTCCAAATCCAGAATTCTGTTAGACTAAGCACATTTGCAGCTTCTCCGCATTCACTGCAACTTCAATTTCTCAAATCCCTTCAGTTTTAGCAAACCTAGCTGTCTGTATCTCTAAAAATGACAAATATTAGTTATTCAGCAAATTCAAGCATTATCTCTATCAACAGATTTAACACATTCCCAAAATGAGTCAAATCTCCCATTTCCAACAAATTCGCTGTTTGCATGATCTGCTCGTTCACTGAATTTACGAGTTTCACCATTTCAATCAATTTCCCAATCTGCAATAATTTCTGCAGTCCAACAACATAAATAGATCTATTTCAGACAACCTATTCATTTTTCAATGTTGATTTCGCTGAAGTAAGCCTTCAATATCTCCATTCATATATTTTTCAACTAATCACGTTTCGACATTCACCCGAACCTACAAGTTCTCAATTTCTAACTTTATCAGTAAAATAGTTCTATTTATCTATCAAATACTCCAATTCCAGAAATCTGTTAGACTGAGCACATTTGCAGCTTCTCCACATTCACTGCAACTTCAATTTCTCCATTCCCTTGAGCTTTAGCAAACCTAGCTGTCTGTATCTCTCAAAATGTCAATTATTAGAAATTCAGCAAGTTGAAGCACTTTCTCTATCAGCAGATATAACTCATTCCCAAAATTAGTAAAATCTCTCATTTCCAACAAATTCGCTGTTTGCATGATACGCTCGTTCACTCAATCTACAAGCTTCACCATTTCAATCAATTTCTCAATCGCCAGTATTTTCTGCAGTCCAACAACATAATGAAATATATTTCTGACAACCTACTCATTTCTCAATGTTGATTTCGCTGAAGTAAGCCTTCAATATCTCCATTCTTATTTATTGCAACTAATCAGGTTTCTACATTCAAATGAACCTACAATTTCTCTATTTCTAACTTTATCAGCAAGTGTAGTTCTATTTATCTATCAAATACTCCAAATCAACAAATCTGTTAGACTAAGCACATTTGCAGCTTCTCCGCATTCACTGCTACTTCAATTTTTCCAAACCTTCAGTTTTAGCAAACCTTGCTGTCTGTATCTCTCAAAATGTCAAATATAATCTATTCTGCAAATTCAAGCATTTTTCCTATGAGCAGATATAACTCATTCCCAAAATGAGTCAAATCTCCCATTTCCAACAAATTCGCTGTTTGCATGATGCGCTCGTTCACTGAATCTCCAAGTTTCACCATTTCAATCAATAGCTCAATCTGCAATATTTTCTGCAGTCCAACAACATAAATAGATCTATTTCTGACAACCTACTCATTTTTCAACGTTGATTTCGCTGAAGTAAGCCTTCTATACCTCCATTGCTATTTTTTGCAACTAATCACGTTTCTACATTCATCCGAACCTACAATTTCTCAATTTCTAACTTTATCAGTAAATGTAGTTCTATTTATCTATCAAATACTCCAAATCCATAAATCTGTTAGACTATGCACATTTGCAGCTTCTCTGCATTCACTGCAACTTCGATTTCTTCAAACCTTCAGTTTTAGTAAATCTTGCTGTCTGTATCTCTCAAAATGTCAAATGTTGGTTATTGAGCAATTTCAAGCATTTTCTCTATCAGCAGATATAACACATTCCCAGAATGAGTCAAATCTCTCATTTCCAACAAATTCGCTGTTTGCATGATCTGCTCGTTCACTGAATCTCCAAGTTTCACCATTTCAATCAATTTCTCAATATCCAATATTTTCTGCAGTCCAAAACATAAATAGATGTATTTCTGACAACCTACTCATTTTTCAATGTTGATTTCGCTGAAGTAAGCCTTCAATATCTCCAATCCTAAATTTTGCAACTAATTACGTTTCTACATTCACCTGAACCTACAATTTCTCAATTTCTAACTTTATTAGCAAATGTAGTTCTATTTATCTATCAAATACTCCAAATCCAGATATCTGTTAGACTAAGCACATTTGCAGCTTCTCCGCATTCACTGCAACTTCAATTTCTCCATTCCCTTCAGTTTTAGCAAACCTAGCTGTCTGTTTCTCTAAAAATGCCAAATATTAGTTATTCAGCAAATTCAAGCATTTACTCTATCAACAGATTTAACTCATTCCCAAAATGAGTCAAATCTCCCATTTCCAACAAATTCGCTGTTTGCATGATCTCCTCATTCACTGAATTTACAAGTTTCACCATTTCAATCAATTTCTCAATCTGCAATATTTTCTGCAGTCCAACAACATAAATAGATCTATTTCAGACAACCTACTCATTGTTCAATGTTGATTTCGCTGAAGTAAGCCTTCAATATCTCCATTCCTATATTTTGCAACTGATCATTTTTCGACATTCACCCGAACCTACAATTTCTCAATTTCTAATTTTATCAGCAAATGTAGTTCTATTTATCTATCAAATACTCCAATTCCACAAATCTGTTAGACTGAGCACATTTGCAGCTTCTCCACATTCACTGCAACTTCAATTTCTCCATTCCCTTGAGCTTTAGCAAACCTAGCTGTCTGTATCTCTCAAAATGTCAACTATTAGCAATTCAGCAAGTTGAAGCACTTTCTCTATCAGCAGATATAACTCATTCCCAAAATTAGTAAAATCTCTCATTTCCAACAAATTCGCTGTTTGCATGATATGCTCGTTCACTCAATCTACAAGTTTCACCATTTCAATCAGTTTCTCAATCGCCAGTATTTTCTGCAGTCCAACAACATAATGAAATCTATTTCTGACAACCTACTCATTTCTCAATGTTGATTTCGCTGAAGTAAGCCTTCAATATCTCCATCCCTAAATTTTGCAACTAATCACGTTTCTACATTCACCTGAACCTACAATTTCTCAATTTCAAACTTAATTAGCAAATGTAGTTCTATTTATCAATCAAAAACTCCAATTCCACAAATCTGTTAGACAGAGCACATGTGCATCTTCTACGCATTCACTACAACTTCAATTTCTCCATTCCCTTCAGTTTTAGCAAAACTAGCTGTCTGTATCTCAAAAAATGTCAAATATTAGTTATTCAGCAAATTCAAGCATTTTCTCTATCAGCAGATATATCTCATTGCCAAAATGAGTCAAATCTCCCATTACCAACAAATTCGCTGTTTGCATGATCTGCTCGGTCACTGAATCTACAAGTTTCACCATTTCAATCAATTTCTCAATCTCCAATATTTTCTGCAGTCCAACAACATAAATACATTTATTTCTGACAACCTACTCAGTTTTCAAAGTTGATTTCGCTGAAGTAAGCCATCAATATCTGCATTCCTATTTTTTGCAACTAATCAGGTTTCTACATTCAAATGAACCTACAATTTCTCAATTTCTAACTTTATCAGCAAATGTAGCTCTATTTATCTATCAAATACTCCAAATAGACTAAGCACATTTGCAGCTTCTCCGCATTCACTGCAACTTCAATTGCTCCAAACCTACAGTTTTAGCAAACCTAGCTGTCTGTATCTCTCAAAATGTCAATTATTAGCTAATCAGCAAATTCAAGCATTTTCTCTATCAGCAGATATAACTCATTCCCAAAATGAGTAAAATCTCCCATTTCCAACAAATTTGCTGTTTGCATGATCCGCTCGTTCACTGAATCTACAAGTTTCACCATTTCAATCAATTTCTTAATATCCAATATTTTCTGCAGTCCAAAACATAAATAGATGTATTTCTGACAACCTACTCATTTTTCAATGTTGATTTCGCTGAAGTAAGCCTTCAATATCTCCATTCCTAAATTTTGCAACTAATCACGTTTCTACATTCACCTGAACCTACAATTTCTCAATTTCTATCTTTATTAGCAAATGTAGTTCTATTTATCTATCAAATACTCCAATTCCAGAAATCTGTTAGACTGAGCACATTTGCAGCTTCTCCACATTCACTGCAACTTCAATTTCTCCATTCCCTTGAGCTTTAGCAAACCTAGCTGTCTGTATCTCTCAAAATGTCAATTATTAGAAATTCAGCAAGTTGAAGCACTTTCTCTATCAGCAGATATAACTCATTCCCAAAATTAGTAAAATCTCTCATTTCCAACAAATTCGCTGTTTGCATGATACGCTCGTTCACTCAATCTACAAGCTTCACCATTTCAATCAATTTCTCAATCGCCAGTATTTTCTGCAGTCCAACAACATAATGAAATATATTTCTGACAACCTACTCATTTCTCAATGTTGATTTCGCTGAAGTAAGCCTTCAATATCTCCATTCTTATTTATTGCAACTAATCAGGTTTCTACATTCAAATGAACCTACAATTTCTCTATTTCTAACTTTATCAGCAAGTGTAGTTCTATTTATCTATCAAATACTCCAAATCAACAAATCTGTTAGACTAAGCACATTTGCAGCTTCTCCGCATTCACTGCTACTTCAATTTTTCCAAACCTTCAGTTTTAGCAAACCTTGCTGTCTGTATCTCTCAAAATGTCAAATATAATCTATTCTGCAAATTCAAGCATTTTTCCTATGAGCAGATATAACTCATTCCCAAAATGAGTCAAATCTCCCATTTCCAACAAATTCGCTGTTTGCATGATGCGCTCGTTCACTGAATCTCCAAGTTTCACCATTTCAATCAATAGCTCAATCTGCAATATTTTCTGCAGTCCAACAACATAAATAGATCTATTTCTGACAACCTACTCATTTTTCAATGTTGATTTCGCTGAAGTAAGCCTTCTATACCTCCATTGCCATTTTTTGCAACTAATCACGTTTCTACATTCATCCGAACCTACAATTTCTCAATTTCTAACTTTATCAGTAAATGTAGTTCTATTTATCTATCAAATACTCCAAATCCATAAATCTGTTAGACTATGCACATTTGCAGCTTCTCTGCATTCACTGCAACTTCGATTTCTTCAAACCTTCAGTTTTAGTAAATCTTGCTGTCTGTATCTCTCAAAATGTCAAATGTTGGTTATTGAGCAATTTCAAGCATTTTCTCTATCAGCAGATATAACACATTCCCAGAATGAGTCAAATCTCTCATTTCCAACAAATTCGCTGTTTGCATGATCTGCTCGTTCACTGAATCTCCAAGTTTCACCATTTCAATCAATTTCTCAATATCCAATATTTTCTGCAGTCCAAAACATAAATAGATGTATTTCTGACAACCTACTCATTTTTCAATGTTGATTTCGCTGAAGTAAGCCTTCAATATCTCCATTCCTACATTTTGCAACTAATTACGTTTCTACATTCACCTGAACCTACAATTTCTCAATTTCTAACTTTATTAGCAAATGTAGTTCTATTTATCTATCAAATACTCCAAATCCAGATATCTGTTAGACTAAGCACATTTGCAGCTTCTCCGCATTCACTGCAACTTCAATTTCTCCATTCCCTTCAGTTTTAGCAAACCTAGCTGTCTGTTTCTCTAAAAATGTCAAATATTAGTTATTCAGCAAATTCAAGCATTTACTCTATCAACAGATTTAACTCATTCCCAAAATGAGTCAAATCTCCCATTTCCAACAAATTCGCTGTTTGCATGATCTCCTCATTCACTGAATTTACAAGTTTCACCATTTCAATCAATTTCTCAATCTGCAATATTTTCTGCAGTCCAACAACATAAATAGATCTATTTCAGACAACCTACTCATTGTTCAATGTTGATTTCGCTGAAGTAAGCCTTCAATATCTCCATTCCTATATTTTGTAACTAATCATTTTTCGACATTCACCCGAACCTACAATTTCTCAATTTCTAATTTCATCAGCAAATGTAGTTCTATTTATCTATCAAATACTCCAATTCCACAAATCTGTTAGACTGAGCACATTTGCAGCTTCTCCACATTCACTGCAACTTCAATTTCTCCATTCCCTTGAGCTTTAGCAAACCTAGCTGTCTGTATCTCTCAAAATGTCAACTATTAGCAATTCAGCAAGTTGAAGCACTTTCTCTATCAGCAGATATAACTCATTCCCAAAATTAGTAAAATCTCTCATTTCCAACAAATTCGCTGTTTGCATGATACGCTCGTTCACACAATCTACAAGTTTCACCATTTCAATCAATTTCTCAATCGCCAGTATTTTCTGCAGTCCAACAACATAATGAAATCTATTTCTGACAACCTACTCATTTCTCAATGTTGATTTCGCTGAAGTAAGCCTTCAATATCTCCATTCTTATTTATTGCAATTAATCAGGTTTCTACATTCAAATGAACATACAATTTCTCAATTTCTAACTTTATCAGCAAATGTAGTTCTATTTATCTATCAAATACTCCAAATCAACAAATCTGTTAGACTAAGCACATTTGCAGCTTCACCGCATTCAAAGCAACTTCAATTTTACCAAACCTTCAGTTTTAGCAAACCTAGCTGTCTGTATCTCTCAAAATGTCAACTATTAGCTATTCTGCAAATTCAAGCATTTTCTCTATCAGCAGATATAACTCATTCCCAAAATGAGTAAAATCTCCCATTTCCAACAAATTTGCTGTTTGCATGATCCGCTCGTTCACTGATTCTACAAGTTTCACCATTTCAATCAATTTCTCAATCTCCAATATTTTCTGCAGTCCAACAACACAAATAGATCTATTTCTGACAACCTACTCATTTTTCAATGTTGATTTCGCTGAAGTAAGCGTTCAATACCTCCATTCCTATTTTTGCAACTGATCACGTTTCTACATTCACCCGAACCTACAATTTCTCAAATTCTAACTTTATCAGTAAATGTTGTTCTATTTATCTATCAAATACTCCAAATCCAGAAATCTGTTTGACTAAGCACATTTGCAGCTTCTCCGCATTCACTGCAACTTCAATTTCTCCAAACCTTCAGTTTTAGTAAATCTAGCTGTCTGTATCTCTCATAATGTCAAATATTAGTAATTGTGCAAATTCAAGCATTTTCTCTATCAGCAGATTTAACTCTTTGTCAAAATGAGTCAAATCTCCCATTTCCAACAAATTCGCTGTTTGCATGATCTGCTCGTTCACTGAATTTACAATTTTAACCATTTCAATCAATTTCTCAATCTCCAATATTTTCTGCAGTCCAACAACACAAATAGATCTATTTCTGACAACCTACTCATTTTTCAATGTTGATTTCGCTGAAGTAAGCGTTCAATACCTCCATTCCTATTTTTGCAACTGATCACGTTTCTACATTCACCCGAACCTACAATTTCTCAAATTCTAACTTTATCAGTAAATGTTGTTCTATTTATCTATCAAATACTCCAAATCCAGAAATCTGTTTGACTAAGCACATTTGCAGCTTCTCCGCATTCACTGCAACTTCAATTTCTCCAAACCTTCAGTTTTAGTAAATCTAGCTGTCTGTATCTCTCATAATGTCAAATATTGGTAATTGTGCAAATTCAAGCATTTTCTCTATCAGCAGATTTAACTCTTTGTCAAAATGAGTCAAATCTCCCATTTCCAACAAATTCGCTGTTTGCATGATCTGCTCGTTCACTGAATTTACAATTTTAACCATTTCAATCAATTTCTCAATCTGCAATATTTTCTGCAGTCCAACAACATAAATAGATGTATTTCTGCACAACCTACTCATTTTTCAATGTTGATTTCGCTGAAGTAAGCCTTCAATATCTCCATCCCTAAATTTTGCAACTAATCAGGTGTCTACATTCAAATGAACCTACAATTTCTCAATTTCTAACTTTACCAGCAAATGTAGTTCTATTTATCTATCAAATACTCCAAATCCACAAATCTGTTAGACTAAGCACATTTGCAGCTTCTCCGCATTCACTGCAACTTCTTTTTCTCCAAACCTTCAGTTTTAGCAAAGCTAGCTGTCTGTATCTTTCAAAATGTCAAATAATAACGATTCAGCAAAATCAAGCATTTTCTCTATCAGCAGATATAACTCATTCGCAAAATGAGTAAAATCCCCCATTTCCAAGAAATTCGCTGTTTGCATGATCCGCTCGTTCACTGAATCTACAAGTTTCACCATTTCAATCAATTTCTCAATATCCAATATTTTCTGCAGTCCAAAACATAAATAGATGTATTTCTGACAACCTACTCATTATTCAATGTTGATCTCGCTGAAGTAAGCCTTCAATATCTCCATTCCTAAATTTTGCAACTAATCACGTTTCTACATTCACCTGAACCTACAATTTCTCAATTTCTAACTTTATTAGCAAATGTAGTTCTATTTATCTATCAAATACTCCAAATCCAGAAATCTGTTACACTAAGCACATTTGCAGCTTCTCCGCATTCACTGCAACTTCAATTTCTCCATTCCCTTCAGTTTTAGCAAACCTAGCTGTCTGTATCTCTAAAAATGTCAAATATTAGTTATTCAGCAAATTCAAGCATTTTCTCTATCAACAGATTTAACTCATTGGCAAAATGAGTCAAATCTCCCATTTCCAACAAATTCGCTGTTTGCATGATCTGCTCGTTCACTGAATTTACAAGTTTCACCATTTCAATCAATTTCCCAATCTGCAATATTTTCTGCAGTCCATCAACATAAATAGATCTATTTCAGACAACCTACTCATTGTTCAATGTTGATTTCGCTGAAGTAAGCCTTCAATATCTCCATTCCTATATTTTGCAACTAATCACGTTTCGACATTCACCCGAACCTACAATTTCTCAATTTCTAATTTTATCAGCAAATGTAATTCTATTTATCTATCAAATACTCCAATTCCAGAAATCTGTTAGACTGAGCACATTTGCAACTTCTCCACATTCACTGCAACTTCAATTTCTCCATTCCCTTTAGCTTTAGCAAACCTCGCTGTCTGTATCTCTCAAAATGTCAATTATTAGCAGTTCAGCAAGTTGAAGCACTTTCTCTATCAGCAGATATAACTCATTCCCAAAATTAGTAAAATCTCTCATTTCCAACAAATTCGCTGTTTGCATGATACGCTCGTTCACTCACCAAAATATTCAAAGCAAACTCAACTTTGAAAAACACTGACAAATTCAACAACAACCTCAACTTCTAAAAATACAAAAAAGGTCAACAAAATAAAAATTGATAACACCAACAAATTCAACAACACCCTCATTATTGAATATCACCAACAAATTCAACAACAACCTCAACTTTGAAAAACACCAACAACTTGAACACCTTCAACATTGAAAAAGTGCAGTAAATTCAACAACAACCTCAACAGTGAAAAACATCAAAAATTCAACAACAACCTCAACAATGAAAAACACCAAAAAATTCAACAACAAACTCAACATTGAAAATCACCAACAAATTCAACAACAACCTCAACAATGAAAAACATCAAAAACTTCAACAACAACCTCAATATTCCAAAACACCAACAAATTCAACAAAAACCTCAACAATGAAAACACCAAAAAATTCAACAACAACCAACGACTTTGAAAAACACCAACAAATTCAACCATCTCAACATTGAAAAATACCAACAATTTCAAGTGCAAACTCAACTTTGAAAAACACGAAAAGCTTAAAAAAAAACATTTATAACACCAACAAATTCAACAACAACCTCAATATTGAAAATCACCAACAAATTCAACAACAACCTCAGCAATGATAAACAGCAAAAAATTCAACAACAACCACCTCTACGATGAAAAATACCGAAAAATTCAACAACAACCTCAACTTCGAAAAACTCCAACAATTTCAATAACAACCTCAACAATGAAATACACCAACAAATTCAACTGCAATCACAACTTTGAAAAATACAAAAAGATTCAATAAAATCATTGAATACACCAATAAATTCAACAACAACCTCAATATTGAATATCACCAACCAATTCAACAACAACCTCAACATTGCAAAACACCAACAAATTCAACTGCAACCTCGATATTGAAAAATACAAAAAAGTTTAAAAAAAAACCATTGATAACACCAATGAATTCAACAACAACCTCAATATTGAAAATCACCAACAAATTCAAAAACAACCTCAACAATGAAAAACATCAAAAAATTCAACAACAACCTCAACAATGAAAAACACCGAAAAATTCAACAACAAGCCAACATTCAAAATCACGAAAATGTTCGAAGCAAACTCAATTTTGAAAAACTCCGGCAAATTCAACAACAACCTCAACTTTTAAAAATACAAAAAAGGTCAACAAAATTGAAATGGATAACACCCACAAGTTCAACAACAACCTCATTATTGAATATCACCAACAAATTCAACAACAACCTCAACTTTGAAAAACACCAACAACTTCAACAACCACAACATTGAAAAAGTGTAACAAATTCAACAACAACCTCAACAGTGAAAAACATCAAAAAATTCAACAACAACCTCAACATTCAAAAACACCAACATATTCAACAAAAATCTCAACAATAAAAAACACCAAAAAATTCATCAACAACGTCAACTTTGAAAAACACCAACAAATTCAACAACCTCAACATTGAAAAACACCAACAAATTCAACAGCAACTTCAACATTGAAAAACTCCAACAAATTCAACAAAAACCTCAACAATGAAAAACACCAAAGAATTCATAAACAACCTCAACATTCAAAAACACCAACAAATTCAACAACAACCTCAACAATGAAAAACAGCTAAAAATTCAACAACATCCTCAACATTCAAAAACACCAACAAATTCAACAAAAACCTCAACAATTAAAAACACCAAAAAATTCATCAACAACCTCAACTTTGGAAAACACAACAATTTCAACAACCTCAACATTGAAAAACAGCAACTTATTCAACTGCAACCTCAACTTTGAAAAATACAAAAAAGATAAAAAAAAACCATTGATAACACCAATAAATTCAACAACCTCAACATTGAAAATCACCAAGAAATTCAACATCAAACGCAGCAATGAAAAACATCAAAAAATTCAACAACAACCTCAAGAATGAAAAACACCAACAAATTCAACAAGTACCGCATAAATGAAAAACACCAAAAAATTTAACAACAAACTCAAAATTGAAAATCAGCATTAAATTCAACAAAAATCTCAACATTGAAAAACATCAAAAAATACAACAAAAACCTCAACATTCCAAAACACCAACAAATTCAACAAAAATCTCAACAATGAAAACACAATAAAATTCAACAACAATCACAACATTGAAAAACACCAACAAATTCAACAACATCAACATTGAAAAACACCAACAAATTAAAGTGCAAACTCAACTTTGAAAAATACAAAAAAGTTTTAAAAAAAACATGGATAATACCAATAAATTCAAAAACATCCTCAATATTGAAAATCACCATCAAATTCATCAACAACCTCAACAATGAAAAACAGCAAACAATTCAACAACAACGACCACAACAACGAAAAACACCTAAAAATTCAACAACAACCTCAACATTGAAAAACTCCAACAATTTCAACAACAACCTCAAGAATGAAAAACACCAAAAAATTCAACAACAAACTCAACATTGAAAATAACGAACAAATTCAACAACAACCTCAACAATGAAAAACATCAATAAATTCAACAACAACCTCAACATTGCAAGACACCAACAAATTCAACTGCAACCGCAACTTTGAAAAATACAAAAAAGTTTTAAAAAAAACATTGAATACACCAATAAATTCAACAACAACCTCAATATTGAAAATCACCAAAAAATTCAACAACAACCTCAACATTGAAAGACACCAAAATATTCAACAACAACCTCAACTTTGAAAAACACCAACAAATTCAAAAACCTCAACATGGATAAACACCAACAAATTCAAATACAACCTCAATATTGAAAATCACCAACAAATTCAAGAACAACCTCAACAATGAAAAACACCAACAAATTCAACAAAAACCTCAACAATGAAAAACACCAAAACATTCAACAACTACCTCAATTTTGAAAAACACCAACAGAATTAACAACCTCAAAATTCAAATACACCAACAAATTCAACAACCAACTCAGCATTGAAAAACACTAACAAATTCAACAACCTCAACATTGAAAAACACCAACAAATTCAACAACAATCTCAACTTTTAAAAATACAAAAAGCTTCAACAAAATAAAAATTGATAACACCAACAAATTCAACAACAACCTCAGTATTCAAAATCACCAACAACTTGAACAACGACCTCAACAATGAAAAACATTAAAAAAATTCAACAACAATAACTTCAACAATGAAACACACCAAACAATTCAACAACAACCTCACATTCAAAAACACCAACAAATTCAACAAAAAACTCAACAATGAAAAACACCAAAAAATTCAACAACAACCTCAACATTCAAAAACACCAACAAATTCAACAACAACCTCAACAATGAAAAACATCAAAAAATTCAACAACAACCTCAACATTCAAAAACAACAACAAATTCAACAAAAAACTCAACAATGAAAAACACCAAAGAATTTAACAAAAACCTCAACTTTGAAAAACAACAAAAAAATTCAACAAACTCAACATTGTGAAACAGCAACAATTTCAACTGCAACCTCAACTTTCAAAAATACAAAAAGATTAAAAAAAAACATTGAATACACCAATAAATTCAACAACAATCTCAATATTGAAAATCACCAAAAAATTCAAAAACAACCTAAACATTGAAAATCACCAAAATATTCAACAACAACCTCAACTTTGAAAAACACCAACAAATTCAAAAACCTCAACATGGAAAAACAGCAGCAAATTCAACAACAACGTCAACTTTGAAAAACACCAACAAATTCAACAACCTCAACATTGAAAATCACCATCAAATTCAGCAAAAATCTCAACATTGAAAAACATAATAAAATACAACAACAACCTCAACATTCCAAAAAAACAAAAAATTCAACAACAACCTCAAAAATGAAAAACACCAACAAATTCAACAAGTACCGCAACAATGAAGAACACCAAAAAATTCAACAACAAATTCAATATTGAAAATCAACATCAAATTCAACAAAAATCTCAACTTTGAAAAACATCAAAAATTATAACAACAACCTCAACATTCCAAAACACCAACAAATTCAACAAAAACCTCAACAATGAAAACACCAAAAAATTCAACAACAATCGCAACTTTGAAAAACACCAACAAATTCAACAACATCAACATTGAAAAACAGCAACAAATTCAACTGCAAACTCAAATTTAAAAAGTACAAAAAAGATTTAAAAAAAACATAGATAACACCAATAAATTCAACAACAACCTCAATATTGAAAATCAACAAAAATTCAACAACAACCCCAACAATGAAAAACAAAAAACAATTCAGCAACAACCTCAACAATGAAAAACATCAACAAATTCAACAAGTACCGCAACAACGAAAAACAACAAAAAACTCAACAACAATCACAACCTTGAATACCAACAACAAATTCAACAACATCATCATTGAAAAAAACCAACAAATTAAAGTGCAAACTCAACTTTGAACAATACAAAAAAGTTTAAAAGAAAAACATTGATAACACCAATGAATTCAACAACAACCTCAATATTGAAAATCACCATCAAATTCATCAACAACCTCAACAATGAAAAACAGCAAACAATTCAACAACAACGACCTCAACAATGAAAAACACCAAAAAATTCAACAACAACCTCAACATTGAAAAACTCCAACAATTTCTACAACAAGCTCAACATTCAAAAACAACAACAAATTCAACAAAAAGCCTCAACATTGAAAAACACCAAAAATTTCAACAACAACCTCAAATTTGAAAATCACCAAAAAATTCAACAACCTCAACATTGAGAAACAGCAACAAATTCAACTGCAACCTCAACTATGAAAAATACAAAAAAAAACATTGAATACACCAATAAATTTAACAACAACCGCAATATTGAAAATCACCAAAAAATTCAACAACAACCTCAACATTCAAAAAAAGCAAAATATTCAAAAACAACTTCAACTTTGAAAAACACCAACAAATTCAAAAACCTCAACATAGAAAAACAACAACAAATTCAACTACAACCTCAATATTGAAAATCACAAACAACTTCAACAACAACCTCAACAATGAAAAACACCAACAAATTCAACAAAAACCTCAACAATGAAAAACACCAAAGAATTCATCAACAACCTCAACATTCAAAAACACCAACAAATTCAACAAAAACCTCAACAATGAAAAACACCAAAAAATTCAACAACAACCTCAACATTCAAAAACACCAACAAATTCAACAAAAACCTCAACAATTAAAAACACCAAAAAATTCATCAACAACGTCAACTTTGAAAAACACCAATAAATTAATCAACCTCAACATTGAAAATCACCAACAAAATCAACATCAACCGCAGCAATGAAAAACATCAAAAAATTCAACAACAACCTCAAGAATGAAAAACACCAACAAATTCAACAAGTACTGCATAAATGAAAAACACCAAAAAATTTAACAAAAAACTCAAAATTGAAAATCAGCATCAAATTCAACAAAAATCTCAACATTGAAAAACATCAAAAAATACAACAAAAACCTCAACATTCCAAAACACCAACAAATTCAACAAAAATCTCAACAATGAAAACACCAAAAAATTCAACAACAATCACAACTTTGAAAAACACCAACCAATTCAACAACATCAACATTGTAAAACACCAACAAATTAAAGTGCAAACTCAACTTTGAAAAATACAAAAAAGTTTTAAAAAAAACATTGATAACAGCAATAAATTCAACAACAACCCCAATATTGAAAATCACCATCAAATTCATCAACAACCTCAACAATGAAAAACAGCAAACAATTCAACAACAACGGACACAACAATGAAAAACACCAAAAAATTCAACAACAACCTTAGCATTGAAAAACTCCAACAATTTCAACAACAACCTCAACAATGAAAAACACCAAAAAATTCAACAACAAACTCAACATTGAAAATCACCAACAAATTCAACAACAACCTCAACATTGAAAAAAACCAAAATATTCAACAACAACCTCAACTTTGAAAAACACCAACAAATTCAAAATACTCATCATGGAAAAACAATTACAAATTCAACTACAACATCAATATTGAAAATCACAAACAAATTCAACAATAACCTCAACATTGAAAAACTGCAACAATTTCAACAACAACCTGAACAATGAAAAACACCAATAAATTCAACAACAAACTCAACATTGAAAATCACCAACAAATTCAACAACAACCTCAACAATGAAAAACATCATAAAATTCAAACAATAACCTCAACATTCAAAAACGACAACTAATTCAACAAAAAACTCAACAATGAAAAACACCAACAAATTCAACAAAAATCTCAACAATGAAAACACCAAAAAATTCAACAACAATCACAACTTTGAAAAACACCAACAAATTCAACAACTTCAACATTGAAAAACACCAACAAATTAAAGTGCATACTCAACTTTGAAAAATACAAAAACGTTTTAAAAAAAACATTGATAAAAGCAATAAATTCAACAACAACCCCAATATTGAAAATCACCATCAAATTCATCAACAACCTCAACAATGATAAACAGCAAACAATTCAGCAACAACCTCAACAATGAAAGACACCAACAAATTCAACAAGTACTGCAACAATGAAAAACACCAAAAAATTCAACAACAATCACAACCTTGAAAAACAACAACAAATTCAACAACATCATCATTGAAAAAAACCAACAAATTAAAGTGCAAAATCAACTTTGAACAATACAAAACAGTTTAAAAAAAAACATTGACAACACCAATAAATTCAACAACAACCTCAATATTGAAAATCACCATCAAATTCATCAACAACCTCAACAATGAAAAACAGCATACAATTCAACAACAACGACCACAACAATGAAAAACACCAAATAATTCAACAAATACCTCAACATTGAAAAACTCCAACAATTTCTACAACAAGCTCAACATTCAAAAACAACAACAAATTCAACAAAAAACCTCAACATTGAAAGACACCAAAGATTTCAACAAGAACCTCAAATTTCAAAAACACCAAAAAATTCAACAACCTCAACATTGAGAAACAGCAACAAATTCAACTGCAACCTCCACTTTGAAAAATACAAAAAGATTAAAAAAAAACATTGAATACACCAATAAATTCAACAACAACCGCAATATTGAAAATCACCAAAAAATTCAACAACAACCTCAACATTGAAAAAAAGCAAAATATTCAAAAACAATCTCAACTTTGAATAACACCAACAAATTCAAAAACCTCAACATGGAAAAACAACAACAAATTCAACTACAACCTCAACATTGAAAATCAGAAACAAATTCAAGAACAACCTCAACAATGAAAAACACCAACAAATTCAACAAAAACCTCAACAATGAAAAACACCAAAGAATTCATCAACAACCTCAACATTCAAAAACACCAACAAATTCAACAAAAACCTCAACAATGAAAAACACCAAAAAATTCAACAACAACCTCAACATTCAAAAACACCAACAAAATCAACAAAAACCTCAACAATTAAAAACACCAAAAAATTCATCAACAACGTCAACTTTGAAAAACATCAACAAATTCAACAACCTCAACATTGAAAAACAACAACAAATTCAACAGCAACCTCAACATTGAAAAATTCCAACAAATTCAACAGAAACCTCAACAATGAAAAACACCAAAGAATTCATAAACAACCTCAATATTCAAAAACACCAACAAATTCAACAACAACCTCAACAATGAAAAACAGCAAAATATTCAACAACATCCTCAACATTCAAAAACACCAACAAATTCAACAAAAACCTCAACAATTAAAAACACCAAAAAATTCATCAACAACCTCAACTTTCAAAAACACCAACAATTTCAACAACATCAACATTGAGAAACACTAACAAATTAAAGTGAAACTCAACATTGAAAAATAGAAAAAATTAAAAAAAAACATTGATAACAGCAATAAATTCAACAACAGCCCCAATATTGAAAATCACCATCAAATTCATCAACAACCACAACAATGAAAAACAGCAAACAATTCAACAACAACGGCCACAAAAATGAAAAACACCAAAAAATTCAACAACAACCTTAGCATTGAAAAACGCCAACAATTTCAACAACAACCTCAACTATGAAAAACACCAAAAAATTCAACAACAAACCAAACATTGAAAATCACCAACAAATTCAACAACAACCTCAACAATGAAAATCATCAAATAATTCAACAACAACATCAACATTCAAAAACAACAACAAATTCAAAAAAAAACTCAACAATGAAAAACACCAACAAATTCAACAAAAATCTCAACAATGAAAACACCAAAAAATTCAACAACAATCACAACTTTGAAAAACACCAACAAATTCAACAACATCAACATTGAAATACACCAACAAATTAAAGTGCATACTCAACTTTGAAAAATACAAAAAAGTTTTAAAAAAAACATTGATAAAAGCAATAAATTCAACAACAACCCCAATATTGAAAATCACCATCAAATTCATCAACAACCTCAACAATGAAAAACAGCAAACAATTCAGCAACAACCTCAACAATGAAAAACATCAACAAATTCAACAAGTACTGCAACAATGAAAAACACCAAAAAATTCAACAACATCATCACTGAAAAAAACCAACAAATGTAAGTGCAAAATCAACTTTGAACAATACAAAAAAGTTTAAAAAAAAACATTGATAACACCAATAAATTCAACAACAACCTCAATTTTGAAAATCAACATCAAATTCATCAACAATCTCAACAATGAAAAACAGCAAACAGTTCAATAACAACGACCACAACAATGAAAAACACCAAAAAATTCAACAACAACCTCAACATTGAAAAACTCCAACAATTTCTACAACAAGCTCAACATTCAAAAACAACAACAAATTCAAAAAAAAACCTCAACGTTGAAAAACACCAAAAAATTCAACAACAACCTCAAATTTGAAAAACACCAAAAAATTCAACAACCTCAACATTGCGAAACAGCAACAAATTCAACTGCAACCTCAACTTTGAAAAATACAAAAAGATAAAAAAAAAACATTGAATACACCAATAAATTCAACAACAACCGCAATATTGAACATCACCAAAAAATTCAACAACAACCTCAACATTGAAAAAAAGCAAAATATTCAAAAACAATCTCAACTTTGAAAAATACCAACAAATTCAAAAACCTCAACATGGAAAAACAACAACTAATTCAACTACAACCTCAATATTGAAAATCACAAACAAATTCAACAACAAACTCAACAATGAAAAACACCAACAAATTCAACAAAAACCTCAACAATGAAAAACACCAAAGAATTCATCAACAACCTCAACATTCAAAAACACCAACAAATTCAACAACAACCTCAACAATGAAAAACACCAAAAAATTCAACAACAACCTCAACATTCAAAAACACAAACAAATTCAACAAATATCTCAACAATTAAAAACACCAAAAAAATCATCAACAAGGTCAACTTTGAAAAACACCAACAAATTCAACAACCTCAACATTGAAAAACACCAACAAATTCAACAGCAACCTCAACATTGAAAAACTCCAACAAATTCAACAAAAACCTCAACAATGAAAAACACCAAAGAATTCATAAACAACCTCAACATTCAATAACACCAACAAATTCAACAACAACCTCAACAATGAAAAACAGCAAAAAATTCAACAACATCCTCAACATTCAAAAACACCAACAAATTCAACAAAAACCTCAACAATTAAAAACAGCAGAAAATTCATCAACAACCTCAACTTTGAAAAACACCAACAGTTTCAACAACCTCAACATTGAAAAACAGCAACTTATTCAACTGCAACCTCAACATTGAAAAATACAAAAAATATCAATAAAACCATTGATAACACCAATAAATTCAACAACCTCAACATTGAAAATCACCAACAAATTCAACATCAACCGCAGAAATGAAAAACATCAAAAAATTCAACAACAACCTCAAGAATGAAAAACACCAACAAATTCAACAAGTACTGCATAAATGAAAAACACCAAAAAATTTAACAACAAACTCAAA
Source organism: Cetorhinus maximus (assembly GCF_964194155.1). Classification (NCBI taxonomy): domain Eukaryota; kingdom Metazoa; phylum Chordata; class Chondrichthyes; order Lamniformes; family Cetorhinidae; genus Cetorhinus; species Cetorhinus maximus. Next base: position 252,645 of record NW_027596130.1, read on the forward strand.
ATTGAAAATCACCATCAAAATCAACAAAAATCTCAACATTGAAAAACATCAAAAATTACAACAAAAGCCTCAACATTCCAAAACACCAACAAATTCAACAAAAATCTCAACAATGAAAACACCAAAAAATTCAACAACAATCACAACTTTGAAAAACACCAACAAATTCAACAACATCAACATTGAAAAACACCAACAAATTAAAGTGCAAACTCAACTTTGAAAAATACAAAAAAGTTTTAAAAAAAACATTGATAACAGCAATAAATTCAACAACAACACCAATATTGAAAATCACAATCAAATTCATCAACAACCTCAACAATGAAAAACAGCAAACAATTCAACAACAACGGCCACAACAATGAAAAACACCAAAAAATTCAACAACAACCTTAGCATTGAAAAACTCCAACAATTTCAACAACAACCTCAACAATGAAAAACACCAAAAAATTCAACAACAAACTCAACATTGAAAATCACCAACAAATTCAACAACAACCTCAACAATGAAAAACACCAAAAAAATCAACAACAAACTCAACATTGAAAATCACCAACAAATTCAACAAAAAACTCAACAATGAAAAACACCAAAAAATTCAACAACAATCACAACCTTGAAAAACAACAACAAATTCAACAACATCATCATTGAAAAAAACCAACAAATTTAAGTGCAAAATCAACTTTGAACAATACAAAACAGTTTAAAAAAAAACATTGACAACACCAATAAATTCAACAACGACCTCAATATTGAAAATCACCATCAAATTCATCAACAACCTCAACAATGAAAAACAGCAAACAATTCAACAACAACAACCACAACAATGAAAAACACCAAAAAATTCAACAACAACCTCAACATTGAAAAACTCCAACAATTTCTACAACAAGCTCAACATTCAAAAACAACAACAAATTCAACAAAAAACCTCAACATTGAAAGACACCAAAAATTTGAACAAGAACCTCAAATTTGAAAAACACCAAAAAATTCAACAACCTCAACATTGAGAAACAGCAACAAATTCAACTGCAACCTCAACTTTGAAAAATACAAAAAGATTAAAAAAAAACATTGAATACACCAATAAATTCAACAACAACCGCAATATTGAAAATCACCAAAAAATTCAACAACAACCTCAACATTGAAAAAAAGCAAAATATTCAAAAACAATCTCAACTTTGAATAACACCAACAAATTCAAAAACCTCAACATGGAAAAACAACAACAAATTCAACTACAACCTCAATATTGAAAATCAGAAACAAATTCAAGAACAACCTCAACAATGAAAAACACCAACAAATTCAACAAAAACCTCAACAATGAAAAACACCAAAGAATTCATCAACAACCTCAACATTCAAAAACACCAACAAATTCAACAAAAACCTCAACAATGAAAAACACCAAAAAATTCATCAACAACCTCAACATTCAAAAACACCAACAAAATCAACAAAAACCTCAACAATTAAAAACACCAAAAAATTCATCAACAACGTCAACTTTGAAAAACACCAACAAATTCAACAACCTCAACATTGAAAAACAGCAACAAATTCAACAGCAACCTCAACATTGAAAAATTCCAACAAATTCAACAAAAACCTCAACAATGAAAAACACCAAAGAATTCATAAACAACCTCAATATTCAAAAACACCAACAAATTCAACAACAACCTCAACAATGAAAAACAGCAAAATATTCAACAACATCCTCAACATTCAAAAACACCAACAAATTCAACAAAAACCTCAACAATTAAAAACACCAAAAAATTCATCAACAACCTCAACTTTCAAAAACACCAACAATTTCAACAACATCAACATTGAGAAACACTAACAAATTAAAGTGAAAACTCAACATTGAAAAATAGAAAAAATTAAAAAAAAACATTGATAACAGCAATAAATTCAACAACAGCCCCAATATTGAAAATCACCATCAAATTCATCAACAACCACAACAATGAAAAACAGCAAACAATTCAACAACAACGGCCACAAAAATGAAAAACACCAAAAAATTCAACAACAACCTTAGCATTGAAAAACGCCAACAATTTCAACAACAACCTCAACTATGAAAAACACCAAAAAATTCAACAACAAACCAAACATTGAAAATCAGCAACAAATTCAACAACAACCTCAACAATGAAAATCATCAAATAATTCAACAACAACATCAACATTCAAAAACAACAACAAATTCAAAAAAAAACTCAACAATGAAAAACACCAACAAATTCAACAAAAATCTCAACAATGAAAACACCAAAAAATTCAACAACAATCACAACTTTGAAAAACACCAACAAATTCAACAACATCAACACTGAAATACACCAACAAATTAAAGTGCATACTCAACTTTGAAAAATACAAAAAAGTTTTAAAAAAAACATTGATAAAAGCAATAAATTCAACAACAACCCCAATATTGAAAATCACCATCAAATTCATCAACAACCTCAACAATGAAAAACAGCAAACAATTCAGCAACAACCTCAACAATGAAAAACATCAACAAATTCAACAAGTACTGCAACAATGAAAAACACCAAAAAATTCAACAACATCATCACTGAAAAAAACCAACAAATGAAAGTGCAAAATCAACTTTGAACAATACAAAAAAGTTTAAAAAAAAACATTGATAACACCAATAAATTCAACAACAACCTCAATATTGAAAATCAACATCAAATTCATCAACAATCTCAACAATGAAAAACAGCAAACAGTTCAATAACAACGACCACAACAATGAAAAACACCAAAAAATTCAACAACAACCTCAACATTGAAAAACTCCAACAATTTCTACAACAAGCTCAACATTCAAAAACAACAACAAATTCAAAAAAAAACCTCAACGTTGAAAAACACCAAAAAATTCAACAACAACCTCAAATTTGAAAAACACCAAAAAATTCAACAACCTCAACATTGCGAAACAGCAACAAATTCAACTGCAACCTCAACTTTGAAAAATACAAAAAGATAAAAAAAAAACATTGAATACACCAATAAATTCAACAACAACCGCAATATTGAAAATCACCAAAAAATTCAACAACAACCTCAACATTGAAAAAAAGCAAAATATTCAAAAACAATCTCAACTTTGAAAAATACCAACAAATTCAAAAACCTCAACATGGAAAAACAACAACTAATTCAACTACAACCTCAATATTGAAAATCACAAACAAATTCAACAACAAACTCAACAATGAAAAACACCAACAAATTCAACAAAAACCTCAACAATGAAAAACACCAAAGAATTCATCAACAACCTCAACATTCAAAAACACCAACAAATTCAACAACAACCTCAACAATGAAAAACACCAAAAAATTCAACAACAACCTCAACATTCAAAAACACAAACAAATTCAACAAATATCTCAACAATTAAAAACACCAAAAAAATCATCAACAAGGTCAACTTTGAAAAACACCAACAAATTCAACAACCTCAACATTGAAAAACACCAACAAATTCAACAGCAACCTCAACATTGAAAAACTCCAACAAATTCAACAAAAACCTCAACAATGAAAAACACCAAAGAATTCATAAACAACCTCAACATTCAATAACACCAACAAATTCAACAACAACCTCAACAATGAAAAACAGCAAAAAATTCAACAACATCCTCAACATTCAAAAACACCAACAAATTCAAAAAAAAACTCAACAATGAAAAACACCAACAAATTCATCAACAACCTCAACTTTGAAAAACACCAACAGTTTCAACAACCTCAACATTGAAAAACAGCAACTTATTCAACTGCAACCTCAACATTGAAAAATACAAAAAAGATCAATAAAACCATTGATAACACCAATAAATTCAACAACCTCAACATTGAAAATCACCAACAAATTCAACATCAACCGCAGAAATGAAAAACATCAAAAAATTCAACAACAACCTCAAGAATGAAAAACACCAACAAATTCAACAAGTACTGCATAAATGAAAAACACCAAAAAATTTAACAACAAATTCAAAATTGAAAATCACCATCAAAATCAACAAAAATCTCAACATTGAAAAACATCAAAAATTACAACAAAAGCCTCAACATTCCAAAACACCAACAAATTCAACAAAAATCTCAACAATGAAAACACCAAAAAATTCAACAACAATCACAACTTTGAAAAACACCAACAAATTCTACAACATCAACATTGAAAAACACCAACAAATTAAAGTGCAAACTCAACTTTGAAAAATACAAAAAAGTTTTAAAAAAAACATTGATAACAGCAATAAATTCAACAACACCAATATTGAAAATCACAATCAAATTCATCAACAACCTCAACAATGAAAAACAGCTAACAATTCAACAACAACGGCCACAACAATGAAAAACACCAAAAAATTCAACAACAACCATAGCATTGAAAAACTCCAACAATTTCAACAACAACCTCAACAATGAAAAACACCAAAAAATTCAACAACAAACTCAACATTGAAAATCACCAACAAATTCAACAACAACCTCAACAATGAAAAACATCAAAAAAATCAACAACAAACTCAACATTGAAAATCACCAACAAATTCAACAAAAAACTCAACAATGAAAAACACCAAAAAATTCAACAACAACTTCAACAATGAAAAACATCAAAAAATTCAACAACCTCAACATTGAGAAACAGCAACAAATTCAACTGCAACCTCAACTTTGAAAAATACAAAAAGATTAAAAAAAACATTGAATGCACCAATTAATTCAACAACAACCGCAATATTGAAAATCACCAAAAAATTCAACAACAACCTCAACATTGAAAAAAACCAAAATATTCAACAACAACCTCAACTTTGAAAAACACCAATAAATTCCAAAAACTCAACATGGAAAAACAACAACAAATTCAACTACAACATCAATATTGAAAATCACAAACAAATTCAACAACAACTTCAACATTGAAAACCTGCAACAATTTCAACAACAACCTGAACAATGAAAAACACCAATAAATTCAACAACAAACTCAACCTTCAAAAACAACAACAAATTCAAAAAAAAACTCAACAATGAAAAACACCAAAAATTTCAACAACAACCTCAACTTTGAAAAACATCAAAAAATTCAACAACCTCAACATTGAGAAACAGCAACAAATTCAACTGCAACCTCAACTTTGAAAAATACAAAAAGTTTCAAAAAAAAAACATTGAATACACCAATAAATTCAACAACAACCGCAATATTGAAAATCACCAAAAAATTCAACAACAACCTCAACATTGAAAAAAACCAAAATATTCAACAACAACCTCACCTTTGAAAAACACCAACAAATTCAAAAAACTCAACATGGAAAAAGAACAACAAATTCAACTACAACATCAATATTGAAAATCACAAACAAATTCAACAACAACCTCAACATTGAAAAACTGCAACAATTTCAACAACAACCTGAACAATGAAAAACACCAATAAATTCAACAACAAACTCAACATTGAAAATCACCAACAAATTCAAAAACAACCTCAACAAATAAAAACATCAAAAAATTCAACAATAACCTCAACATTCAAAAACGACAACTAATTGAACAAAAAACTCGACAATGGAAAACACCAACAAATTCAACAAAAATCTCAACAATGATAACACCATAAAATTCAACAACAATCACAACTTTGAAAAACACCAACAAATTCACCAACATCAACATTGAAAAACACCAACAAATTAAAGTGCATACTCAACTTTGAAAAATACAAAAAAGTTTTAAAAAAAACATTGATAATAGCAATAAATTCAACAACAACCCCAATATTGAAAATCACCATCAAATTCATCAACAACCTCAACAATGAAAAACAGCAAACATTTCAGCAACAACCTCAACAATGAAAGACACCAACAAATTCAACAAGTACTGCAACAATGAAAAACACCAAAAAATTCAACAACAATCACAACCTTGAAAAACAACAACAAATTCAACAACATCATCATTGAAAAAAACCAACAAATTAAAGTGCAAAATCAACTTTGAACAATACAAAAAAGTTTAAAAAAAAACATTGATAACACCAATAAATTCAACAACAACCTCAATTTTGAAAATCAACATCAAATTCATCAACAATCTCAACAATGAAAAACAGCAAACAGTTCAACAACAACGACCACAACAATGAAAAACACCAAAAAATTCAACAACAACCTCAACATTGAAAAACTCCAACAATTTCTACAACAAGCTCAACATTCAAAAACAACAACAAATTCAAAAAGAAACCTCAACATTGAAAAACAACAACAAATTCAACAGCAACCTCAACATTGAAAAATTCCAACAAATTCAACAAAAACCTCAACAATGAAAAACACCAAAGAATTCAAAAACAACCTCAATATTCAAAAACACCAACAAATTCAACAACAACCTCAACAATGAAAAACAGCAAAATATTCAACAACATCCTCAACATTCAAAAACACCAACAAATTCAACAAAAACCTCAACAATTAAAAACACCAAAAAAATTCATCAACAACCTCAACTTTCAAAAACACCAACAATTTCAACAACATCAACATTGAGAAACACTAACAAATTAAAGTGAAAACTCAACATTGAAAAATAGAAAAAATTAAAAAAAAAACATTGATAACAGCAATAAATTCAACAACAACCCCAATATTGAAAATCACCATCAAATTCATCAACAACCACAGCAATGAAAAACAGCAAACAATTCAACAACAACGGCCACAAAAATGAAAAACACCAAAAAATTCAACAACAACCTTAGCATTGAAAAACTCCAACAATTTCAACAACAACCTCAACTATGAAAAACACCAAAAAATTCAACAACAAACCAAACATTGAAAATCACCAACAAATTCAACAACAACCTCAACAATGAAAATCATCAAATAATTCAACAACAACATCAACATTCAAAAACAACAACAAATTCAAAAAAAAACTCAACAATGAAAAACACCAACAAATTCAACAAAAATCTCAACAATGAAAACACCAAAAAATTCAACAACAATCACAACTTTGAAAAACACCAACAAATTCAACAACATCAACATTGAAATACACCAACAAATTAAAGTGCATACTCAACTTTGAAAAATACAAAAAAGTTTTAAAAAAAACATTGATAAAAGCAATAAATTCAACAACAACCCCAATATTGAAAATCACCATCAAATTCATCAACAACCTCAACAATGAAAAACAGCAAACAATTCAGCAACAACCTCAACAATGAAAAACATCAACAAATTCAACAAGTACTGCAACAATGAAAAACACCAAAAAATTCAACAACATCATCACTGAAAAAAACCAACAAATGAAAGTGCAAAATCAACTTTGAACAATACAAAAAAGTTTAAAAAAAAACATTGATAACACCAATAAATTCAACAAAAACCTCAATTTTGAAAATCAACATCAAATTCATCAACAATCTCAACAATGAAAAACAGCAAACAGTTCAACAACAACGACCACAACAATGAAAAACACCAAAAAATTCAACAACAACCTCAACATTGAAAAACTCCAACAATTTCTACAACAAGCTCAACATTCAAAAACAACAACAAATTCAAAAAAAAACCTCAACGTTGAAAAACACCAAAAAATTCAACAACAACCTCAAATTTGAAAAACACCAAAAAATTCAACAACCTCAACATTGCGAAACAGCAACAAATTCAACTGCAACCTCAACTTTGAAAAATACAAAAAGATTAAAAAAAAACATTGAATACACCAATAAATTCAACAACAACCGCAATATTGAAAATCACCAAAAAATTCAACAACAACCTCAACATTGAAAAAAAGCAAAATATTCAAAAACAATCTCAACTTTGAAAAATACCAACAAATTCAAAAACCTCAACATGGAAAAACAACAACTAATTCAACTACAACCTCAATATTGAAAATCACAAACAAATTCAACAACAAACTCAACAATGAAAAACACCAACAAATTCAACAAAAACCTCAACAATGAAAAACACCAAAGAATTGATCAACAACCTCAACATTCAAAAACACCAACAAATTCAACAACAACCTCAACAATGAAAAACACCAAAAAATTCAACAACAACCTCAACATTCAAAAACACAAACAAATTCAACAAATACCTCAACAATTAAAAACACCAAAAAAATCATCAACAAGGTCAGCTTTGAAAAACACCAACAAATTCAACAACCTCAACATTGAAAAACACCAACAAATTCAACAGCAACCTCAACATTGAAAAACTCCAACAAATTCAACAAAAACCTCAACAATGAAAAACACCAAAGAATTCATAAACAACCTCAACATTCAATAACACCAACAAATTCAACAACAACCTCAACAATGAAAAACAGCAAAAAATTCAACAACATCCTCAACATTCAAAAACACCAACAAATTCAACAAAAACCTCAACAATTAAAAACAGCAGAAAATTCATCAACAACCTCAACTTTGAAAAACACCAACAGTTTCAACAACCTCAACATTGAAAAACAGCAACTTATTCAACTGCAACCTCAACATTGAAAAATACAAAAAAGATCAAAAAAACCATTGATAACACCAATAAATTCAACAACCTCAACATTGAAAATCACCAACAAATTCAACATCAACCGCAGAAATGAAAAACATCAAAAAATTCAACAACAACCTCAAGAATGAAAAACACCAACAAATTCAACAAGTACTGCATAAATGAAAAACACCAAAAAATTTAACAACAAACTCAAAATTGAAAATCACCATCAAAATCAACAAAAATCTCAACATTGAAAAACATCAAAAATTACAACAAAAGCCTCAACATTCCAAAACACCAACAAATTCAATAAAAATCTCAACAATGAAAACACCAAAAAATTCAACAACAATCACAACTTTGAAAAACACCAACAAATTCAACAACATCAACATTGAAAAACACCAACAAATTAAAGTGCAAACTCAATTTTGAAAAATACAAAAAAGTTTTAAAAAAAACATTGATAACAGCAATAAATTCAACAACAACACCAATATTGAAAATCACAATCAAATTCATCAACAACCTCAACAATGAAAAACAGCAAACAATTCAACAACAACGGCCACAACAATGAAAAACACCAAAAAATTCAACAACAACCTTAGCATTGAAAAACTCCAACAATTTCAACAACAACCTCAACAATGAAAAACACCAAAAAATTCAACAACAAACTCAACATTGAAAATCACCAACAAATTCAACAACAACCTCAACATTGAAAAACTCCAACAATTTCTACAACAAGCTCAACATTCAAAAACAACAACAAATTCAACAAAAAACCTCAACATTGAAAGACACCAAAGATTTCAACAAGAACCTCAAATTTGAAAAACACCAAAAAATTCAACAACCTCAACATTGAGAAACAGCAACAAATTCAACTGCAACCTCCACTTTGAAAAATACAAAAAGATTAAAAAAAAACATTGAATACACCAATAAATTCAACAACAACCGCAATATTGAAAATCACCAAAAAATTCAACAACAACCTCAACATTGAAAAAAAGCAAAATATTCAAAAACAATCTCAACTTTGAATAACACCAACAAATTCAAAAACCTCAACATGGAAAAACAACAACAAATTCAACTACAACCTCAATATTGAAAATCAGAAACAAATTCAAGAACAACCTCAACAATGAAAAACACCAACAAATTCAACAAAAACCTCAACAATGAAAAACACCAAAGAATTCATCAACAACCTCAACATTCAAAAACACCAACAAATTCAACAAAAACCTCAACAATGAAAAACACCAAAAAATTCAACAACAACCTCAACATTCAAAAACACCAACAAAATCAACAAAAACCTCAACAATTAAAAACACCAAAAAATTCATCAACAACGTCAACTTTGAAAAACACCAACAAATTCAACAACCTCAACATTGAAAAACAACAACAAATTCAACAACAACCTCAACATTGAAAAATTACAACAAATTCAACAAAAACCTCAACAATGAAAAACACCAAAGAATTCATAAACAACCTCAATATTCAAAAACACCAACAAATTCAACAACAACCTCAACAATGAAAAACAGCAAAATATTCAACAACATCCTCAACATTCAAAAACACCAACAAATTCAACAAAAACCTCAACAATTAAAAACACCAAAAAATTCATCAACAACCTCAACTTTCAAAAACACCAACAATTTCAACAACATCAACATTGAGAAACACTAACAAATTAAAGTGAAAACTCAACATTGAAAAATAGAAAAAATTAAAAAAAAAACATTGATAACAGCAATAAATTCAACAACAACCCCAATATTGAAAATCACCATCAAATTCTTCAACAACCACAACAATGAAAAACAGCAAACAATTCAACAACAACGGCCACAAAAATGAAAAACACCAAAAAATTCAACAACAACCTTAGCATTGAAAAACTCCAACAATTTCAACAACAACCTCAACTATGAAAAACACCAAAAAATTCAACAACAAACCAAACATTGAAAATCACCAACAAATTCAACAACAACCTCAACAATGAAAATCATCAAATAATTCAACAACAACATCAACATTCAAAAACAACAACAAATTCAAAAAAAAACTCAACAATGAAAAACACCAACAAATTCAACAAAAATCTCAACAATGAAAACACCAAAAAATTCAACAACAATCACAACTTTGAAAAACACCAACAAATTCAACAACATCAACATTGAAATACACCAACAAATTAAAGTGCATACTCAACTTTGAAAAATACAAAAAAGTTTTAAAAAAAACATTGATAAAAGCAATAAATTCAACAACAACCCCAATATTGAAAATCACCATCAAATTCATCAACAACCTCAACAATGAAAAACAGCAAACAATTCAGCAACAACTTCAACAATGAAAAACATCAACAAATTCAACAAGTACTGCAACAATGAAAAACACCAAATAATTCAACAACATCATCACTGAAAAAAACCAACAAATGTAAGTGCAAAATCAACTTTGAACAATACAAAAAAGTTTAAAAAAAAACATTGATAACACCAATAAATTCAACAACAACCTCAATTTTGAAAATCAACATCAAATTCATCAACAATCTCAACAATGAAAAACAGCAAACAGTTCAACAACAACGACCACAACAATGCAAAACACCAAAAAATTCAACAACAACCTCAACATTGAAAAACTCCAACAATTTCTACAACAAGCTCAACATTCAAAAACAACAACAAATTCAAAAAGAAACCTCAACGTTGAAAAACACCAAAAAATTCAACAACAACCTCAAATTTGAAAAACACCAAAAAATTCAACAACCTCAACATTGCGAAACAGCAACAAATTCAACTGCAACCTCAACTTTGAAAAATACAAAAAGATTAAAAGAAAACATTGAATACACCAATAAATTCAACAACAACCGCAATATTGAACATCACCAAAAAATTCAACAACAACCTCAACATTGAAAAAAAGCAAAATATTCAAAAACAATCTCAACTTTGAAAAATACCAACAAATTCAAAAACCTCAACATGGAAAAACAACAACTAATTCAACTACAACCTCAATATTGAAAATCACAAACAAATTCAACAACAAACTCAACAATGAAAAACACCAACAAATTCAACAAAAACCTCAACAATGAAAAACACCAAAGAATTGATCAACAACCTCAACATTCAAAAACACCAACAAATTCAACAACAACCTCAACAATGAAAAACACCAAAAAATTCAACAACAACCTCAACATTCAAAAACACAAACAAATTCAACAAATACCTCAACAATTAAAAACACCAAAAAAATCATCAACAAGGTCAGCTTTGAAAAACACCAACAAATTCAACAACCTCAACATTGAAAAACACCAACAAATTCAACAGCAACCTCAACATTGAAAAACTCCAACAAATTCAACAAAAACCTCAACAATGAAAAACACCAAAGAATTCATAAACAACCTCAACATTCAATAACACCAACAAATTCAACAACAACCTCAACAATGAAAAGCAGCAAAAAATTCAACAACATCCTCAACATTCAAAAACACCAACAAATTCAACAAAAACCTCAACAATTAAAAACAGCAGAAAATTCATCAACAACCTCAACTTTGAAAAACACCAACAGTTTCAACAACCTCAACATTGAAAAACAGCAACTTATTCAACTGCAACCTCAACATTGAAAAATACAAAAAAGATCAAAAAAACCATTGATAACACCAATAAATTCAACAACCTCAACATTGAAAATCACCAACAAATTCAACATCAACCGCAGAAATGAAAAACATCAAAAAATTCAACAACAACCTCAAGAATGAAAAACACCAACAAATTCAACAAGTACTGCATAAATGAAAAACACCAAAAAATTTAACAACAAACTCAAAATTGAAAATCACCATCAAAATCAACAAAAATCTCAACATTGAAAAACATCAAAAATTACAACAAAAGCCTCAACATTCCAAAACACCAACAAATTCAATAAAAATCTCAACAATGAAAACACCAAAAAATTCAACAACAATCACAACTTTGAAAAACACCAACAAATTCAACAACATCAACATTGAAAAACACCAACAAATTAAAGTGCAAACTCAACTTTGAAAAATACAAAAAAGTTTTAAAAAAAACATTGATAACAGCAATAAATTCAACAACAACACCAATATTGAAAATCACAATCAAATTCATCAACAACCTCAACAATGAAAAACAGCAAACAATTCAACAACAACGGCCACAACAATGAAAAACACCAAAAAATTCAACAACAACCTTAGCATTGAAAAACTCCAACAATTTCAACAACAACCTCAACAATGAAAAACACCAAAAAATTCAACAACAAACTCAACATTGAAAATCACCAACAAATTCAACAACAACCTCAACATTGAAAAACTCCAACAATTTCTACAACAAGCTCAACATTCAAAAACAACAACAAATTCAACAAAAAACCTCAACATTGAAAGACACCAAAGATTTCAACAAGAACCTCAAATTTGAAAAACACCAAAAAATTCAACAACCTCAACATTGAGAAACAGCAACAAATTCAACTGCAACCTCCACTTTGAAAAATACAAAAAGATTAAAAAAAAACATTGAATACACCAATAAATTCAACAACAACCGCAATATTGAAAATCACCAAAAAATTCAACAACAACCTCAACATTGAAAAAAAGCAAAATATTCAAAAACAATCTCAACTTTGAATAACACCAACAAATTCAAAAACCTCAACATGGAAAAACAACAACAAATTCAACTACAACCTCAATATTGAAAATCAGAAACAAATTCAAGAACAACCTCAACAATGAAAAACACCAACAAATTCAACAAAAACCTCAACAATGAAAAACACCAAAGAATTCATCAACAACCTCAACATTCAAAAACACCAACAAATTCAACAAAAACCTCAACAATGAAAAACACCAAAAAATTCAACAACAATCTCAACATTCAAAAACACCAACAAAATCAACAAAAACCTCAACAATTAAAAACACCAAAAAATTCATCAACAACGTCAACTTTGAAAAACACCAACAAATTCAACAACCTCAACATTGAAAAACAACAACAAATTCAACAGCAACCTCAACATTGAAAAATTCCAACAAATTCAACAGAAACCTCAACAATGAAAAACACCAAAGAATTCATAAACAACCTCAATATTCAAAAACACCAACAAATTCAACAACAACCTCAACAATGAAAAACAGCAAAATATTCAACAACATCCTCAACATTCAAAAACACCAACAAATTCAACAAAAACCTCAACAATTAAAAACACCAAAAAATTCATCAACAACCTCAACTTTCAAAAACACCAACAATTTCAACAACATCAACATTGAGAAACACTAACAAATTAAAGTGAAAACTCAACATTGAAAAATAGAAAAAATTAAAAAAAAAACATTGATAACAGCAATAAATTCAACAACAACCCCAATATTGAAAATCACCATCAAATTCTTCAACAACCACAACAATGAAAAACAGCAAACAATTCAACAACAACGGCCACAAAAATGAAAAACACCAAAAAATTCAACAACAACCTTAGCATTGAAAAACTCCAACAATTTCAACAACAACCTCAACTATGAAAAACACCAAAAAATTCAACAACAAACCAAACATTGAAAATCACCAACAAATTCAACAACAACCTCAACAATGAAAATCATCAAATAATTCAACAACAACATCAACATTCAAAAACAACAACAAATTCAAAAAAAAACTCAACAATGAAAAACACCAACAAATTCAACAAAAATCTCAACAATGAAAACACCAAAAAATTCAACAACAATCACAACTTTGAAAAACACCAACAAATTCAACAACATCAACATTGAAATACACCAACAAATTAAAGTGCATACTCAACTTTGAAAAATACAAAAAAGTTTTAAAAAAAACATTGATAAAAGCAATAAATTCAACAACAACCCCAATATTGAAAATCACCATCAAATTCATCAACAACCTCAACAATGAAAAACAGCAAACAATTCAGCAACAACCTCAACAATGAAAAACATCAACAAATTCAACAAGTACTGCAACAATGAAAAACACCAAAAAATTCAACAACATCATCACTGAAAAAAACCAACAAATGTAAGTGCAAAATCAACTTTGAACAATACAAAAAAGTTTAAAAAAAAACATTGATAACACCAATAAATTCAACAACAACCTCAATTTTGAAAATCAACATCAAATTCATCAACAATCTCAACAATGAAAAACAGCAAACAGTTCAACAACAACGACCACAACAATGAAAAACACCAAAAAATTCAACAACAACCTCAACATTGAAAAACTCCAACAATTTCTACAACAAGCTCAACATTCAAAAACAACAACAAAACACCAAAAAATTCAACAACCTCAACATTGCGAAACAGCAACAAATTCAACTGCAACCTCAACTTTGAAAAATACAAAAAGATTAAAAAAAAACATTGAATACACCAATAAATTCAACAACAACCGCAATATTGAAAATCACCAAAAAATTCAACAACAACCTCAACATTGAAAAACAGCAAAATATTCAAAAACAATCTCAACTTTGAAAAATACCAACAAATTCAAAAACCTCAACATGGAAAAACAACAACTAATTCAACTACAACCTCAATATTGAAAATCACAAACAAATTCAACAACAAACTCAACAATGAAAAACACCAACAAATTCAACAAAAACCTCAACAATGAAAAACACCAAAGAATTCATCAACAACCTCAACATTCAAAAACACCAACAAATTCAACAACAACCTCAACAATGAAAAACACCAAAAAATTCAACAACAACCTCAACATTCAAAAACACAAACAAATTCAACAAATACCTCAACAATTAAAAACACCAAAAAAATCATCAACAAGGTCAACTTTGAAAAACACCAACAAATTCAACAACCTCAACATTGAAAAAATCCAACAAATTCAACAGCAACCTCAACATTGAAAAACTCCAACAAATTCAACAAAAACCTCAACAATGAAAAACACCAAAGAATTCATAAACAACCTCAACATTCAATAACACCAACAAATTCAACAACAACCTCAACAATGAAAAACAGCAAAAAATTCAACAACATCCTCAACATTCAAAAACACCAACAAATTCAACAAAAACCTCAACAATTAAAAACACCAGAAAATTCATCAACAACCTCAACTTTGAAAAACACCAACAGTTTCAACAACCTCAACATTGAAAAACAGCAACTTATTCAACTGCAACCTCAACATTGAAAAATACAAAAAAGATCAAAAAAACCATTGATAACACCAATAAATTCAACAACCTCAACATTGAAAATCACCAACAAATTCAACATCAACCGCAGAAATGAAAAACATCAAAAAATTCAACAACAACCTCAAGAATGAAAAACACCAACAAATTCAACAAGTACTGCATAAATGAAAAACACCAAAAAATTTAACAACAAACTCAAAATTGAAAATCACCATCAAAATCAACAAAAATCTCAACATTGAAAAACATCAAAAATTACAACAAAAGCCTCAACATTCCAAAACACCAACAAATTCAATAAAAATCTCAACAATGAAAACACCAAAAAATTCAACAACAATCACAACTTTGAAAAACACCAACAAATTCAACAACATCAACATTGAAAAACACCAACAAATTAAAGTGCAAACTCAACTTTGAAAAATACAAAAAAGTTTTAAAAAAAACATTGATAACAGCAATAAATTCAACAACAACACCAATATTGAAAATCACAATCAAATTCATCAACAACCTCAACAATGAAAAACAGCAAACAATTCAACAACAACGGCCACAACAATGAAAAACACCAAAAAATTCAACAACAACCTCAGCATTGAAAAACTCCAACAATTTCAACAACAACCTCAACAATGAAAAACACCAAAAAATTCAACAACAAACTCAACATTGAAAATCACCAACAAATTCAACAACAACCTCAACATTGAAAAACTCCAACAATTTCTACAACAAGCTCAACATTCAAAAACAACAACAAATTCAACAAAAAACCTCAACATTGAAAGACACCAAAGATTTCAACAAGAACCTCAAATTTGAAAAACACCATAAAATTCAACAACCTCAACATTGAGAAACAGCAACAAATTCAACTGCAACCTCCACTTTGAAAAATACAAAAAGATTAAAAAAAAACATTGAATACACCAATAAATTCAACAACAACCGCAATATTGAAAATCACCAAAAAATTCAACAACAACCTCAACATTGAAAAAAAGCAAAATATTCAAAAACAATCTCAACTTTGAATAACACCAACAAATTCAAAAACCTCAACATGGAAAAACAACAACAAATTCAACTACAACCTCAATATTGAAAATCAGAAACAAATTCAAGAACAACCTCAACAATGAAAAACACCAACAAATTCAACAAAAACCTCAACAATGAAAAACACCAAAGAATTCATCAACAACCTCAACATTCAAAAACACCAACAAATTCAACAAAAACCTCAACAATGAAAAACACCAAAAAATTCAACAACAATCTCAACATTCAAAAACACCAACAAAATCAACAAAAACCTCAACAATTAAAAACACCAAAAAATTCATCAACAACGTCAACTTTGAAAAACACCAACAAATTCAACAACCTCAACATTGAAAAACAACAACAAATTCAACAGCAACCTCAACATTGAAAAATTCCAACAAATTCAACAGAAACCTCAACAATGAAAAACACCAAAGAATTCATAAACAACCTCAATATTCAAAAACACCAACAAATTCAACAACAACCTCAACAATGAAAAACAGCAAAATATTCAACAACATCCTCAACATTCAAAAACACCAACAAATTCAACAAAAACCTCAACAATTAAAAACACCAAAAAATTCATCAACAACCTCAACTTTCAAAAACACCAACAATTTCAACAACATCAACATTGAGAAACACTAACAAATTAAAGTGAAAACTCAACATTGAAAAATAGAAAAAATTAAAAAAAAAACATTGATAACAGCAATAAATTCAACAACAACCCCAATATTGAAAATCACCATCAAATTCTTCAACAACCACAACAATGAAAAACAGCAAACAATTCAACAACAACGGCCACAAAAATGAAAAACACCAAAAAATTCAACAACAACCTTAGCATTGAAAAACTCCAACAATTTCAACAACAACCTCAACTATGAAAAACACCAAAAAATTCAACAACAAACCAAACATTGAAAATCACCAACAAATTCAACAACAACCTCAACAATGAAAATCATCAAATAATTCAACAACAACATCAACATTCAAAAACAACAACAAATTCAAAAAAAAACTCAACAATGAAAAACACCAACAAATTCAACAAAAATCTCAACAATGAAAACACCAAAAAATTCAACAACAATCACAACTTTGAAAAACACCAACAAATTCAACAACA
Organism: Cetorhinus maximus; assembly: GCF_964194155.1. NCBI lineage: Eukaryota > Metazoa > Chordata > Chondrichthyes > Lamniformes > Cetorhinidae > Cetorhinus > Cetorhinus maximus. Next base: position 270,828 of record NW_027596130.1, read on the forward strand.
TCAACATTGAAATACACCAACAAATTAAAGTGCATACTCAACTTTGAAAAATACAAAAAAGTTTTAAAAAAAACATTGATAAAAGCAATAAATTCAACAACAACCCCAATATTGAAAATCACCATCAAATTCATCAACAACCTCAACAATGAAAAACAGCAAACAATTCAGCAACAACCTCAACAATGAAAAACATCAACAAATTCAACAAGTACTGCAACAATGAAAAACACCAAAAAATTCAACAACATCATCACTGAAAAAAACCAACAAATGTAAGTGCAAAATCAACTTTGAACAATACAAAAAAGTTTAAAAAAAAACATTGATAACACCAATAAATTCAACAACAACCTCAATTTTGAAAATCAACATCAAATTCATCAACAATCTCAACAATGAAAAACAGCAAACAGTTCAACAACAACGACCACAACAATGAAAAACACCAAAAAATTCAACAACAACCTCAACATTGAAAAACTCCAACAATTTCTACAACAAGCTCAACATTCAAAAACAACAACAAAACACCAAAAAATTCAACAACCTCAACATTGCGAAACAGCAACAAATTCAACTGCAACCTCAACTTTGAAAAATACAAAAAGATTAAAAAAAAACATTGAATACACCAATAAATTCAACAACAACCGCAATATTGAAAATCACCAAAAAATTCAACAACAACCTCAACATTGAAAAACAGCAAAATATTCAAAAACAATCTCAACTTTGAAAAATACCAACAAATTCAAAAACCTCAACATGGAAAAACAACAACTAATTCAACTACAACCTCAATATTGAAAATCACAAACAAATTCAACAACAAACTCAACAATGAAAAACACCAACAAATTCAACAAAAACCTCAACAATGAAAAACACCAAAGAATTCATCAACAACCTCAACATTCAAAAACACCAACAAATTCAACAACAACCTCAACAATGAAAAACACCAAAAAATTCAACAACAACCTCAACATTCAAAAACACAAACAAATTCAACAAATACCTCAACAATTAAAAACACCAAAAAAATCATCAACAAGGTCAACTTTGAAAAACACCAACAAATTCAACAACCTCAACATTGAAAAAATCCAACAAATTCAACAGCAACCTCAACATTGAAAAACTCCAACAAATTCAACAAAAACCTCAACAATGAAAAACACCAAAGAATTCATAAACAACCTCAACATTCAATAACACCAACAAATTCAACAACAACCTCAACAATGAAAAACAGCAAAAAATTCAACAACATCCTCAACATTCAAAAACACCAACAAATTCAACAAAAACCTCAACAATTAAAAACAGCAGAAAATTCATCAACAACCTCAACTTTGAAAAACACCAACAGTTTCAACAACCTCAACATTGAAAAACAGCAACTTATTCAACTGCAACCTCAACATTGAAAAATACAAAAAAGATCAAAAAAACCATTGATAACACCAATAAATTCAACAACCTCAACATTGAAAATCACCAACAAATTCAACATCAACCGCAGAAATGAAAAACATCAAAAAATTCAACAACAACCTCAAGAATGAAAAACACCAACAAATTCAACAAGTACTGCATAAATGAAAAACACCAAAAAATTTAACAACAAACTCAAAATTGAAAATCACCATCAAAATCAACAAAAATCTCAACATTGAAAAACATCAAAAATTACAACAAAAGCCTCAACATTCCAAAACACCAACAAATTCAATAAAAATCTCAACAATGAAAACACCAAAAAATTCAACAACAATCACAACTTTGAAAAACACCAACAAATTCAACAACATCAACATTGAAAAACACCAACAAATTAAAGTGCAAACTCAACTTTGAAAAATACAAAAAAGTTTTAAAAAAAACATTGATAACAGCAATAAATTCAACAACAACACCAATATTGAAAATCACAATCAAATTCATCAACAACCTCAACAATGAAAAACAGCAAACAATTCAACAACAACGGCCACAACAATGAAAAACACCAAAAAATTCAACAACAACCTCAGCATTGAAAAACTCCAACAATTTCAACAACAACCTCAACAATGAAAAACACCAAAAAATTCAACAACAAACTCAACATTGAAAATCACCAACAAATTCAACAACAACCTCAACATTGAAAAACTCCAACAATTTCTACAACAAGCTCAACATTCAAAAACAACAACAAATTCAACAAAAAACCTCAACATTGAAAGACACCAAAGATTTCAACAAGAACCTCAAATTTGAAAAACACCATAAAATTCAACAACCTCAACATTGAGAAACAGCAACAAATTCAACTGCAACCTCCACTTTGAAAAATACAAAAAGATTAAAAAAAAACATTGAATACACCAATAAATTCAACAACAACCGCAATATTGAAAATCACCAAAAAATTCAACAACAACCTCAACATTGAAAAAAAGCAAAATATTCAAAAACAATCTCAACTTTGAATAACACCAACAAATTCAAAAACCTCAACATGGAAAAACAACAACAAATTCAACTACAACCTCAATATTGAAAATCAGAAACAAATTCAAGAACAACCTCAACAATGAAAAACACCAACAAATTCAACAAAAACCTCAACAATGAAAAACACCAAAGAATTCATCAACAACCTCAACATTCAAAAACACCAACAAATTCAACAAAAACCTCAACAATGAAAAACACCAAAAAATTCAACAACAATCTCAACATTCAAAAACACCAACAAAATCAACAAAAACCTCAACAATTAAAAACACCAAAAAATTCATCAACAACGTCAACTTTGAAAAACACCAACAAATTCAACAACCTCAACATTGAAAAACAACAACAAATTCAACAGCAACCTCAACATTGAAAAATTCCAACAAATTCAACAGAAACCTCAACAATGAAAAACACCAAAGAATTCATAAACAACCTCAATATTCAAAAACACCAACAAATTCAACAACAACCTCAACAATGAAAAACAGCAAAATATTCAACAACATCCTCAACATTCAAAAACACCAACAAATTCAACAAAAACCTCAACAATTAAAAACACCAAAAAATTCATCAACAACCTCAACTTTCAAAAACACCAACAATTTCAACAACATCAACATTGAGAAACACTAACAAATTAAAGTGAAAACTCAACATTGAAAAATAGAAAAAATTAAAAAAAAAACATTGATAACAGCAATAAATTCAACAACAAACCCAATATTGAAAATCACCATCAAATTCTTCAACAACCACAACAATGAAAAACAGCAAACAATTCAACAACAACGGCCACAAAAATGAAAAACACCAAAAAATTCAACAACAACCTTAGCATTGAAAAACTCCAACAATTTCAACAACAACCTCAACTATGAAAAACACCAAAAAATTCAACAACAAACCAAACATTGAAAATCACCAACAAATTCAACAACAACCTCAACAATGAAAATCATCAAATAATTCAACAACAACATCAACATTCAAAAACAACAACAAATTCAAAAAAAAACTCAACAATGAAAAACACCAACAAATTCAACAAAAATCTCAACAATGAAAACACCAAAAAATTCAACAACAATCACAACTTTGAAAAACACCAACAAATTCAACAACATCAACATTGAAATACACCAACAAATTAAAGTGCATACTCAACTTTGAAAAATACAAAAAAGTTTTAAAAAAAACATTGATAAAAGCAATAAATTCAACAACAACCCCAATATTGAAAATCACCATCAAATTCATCAACAACCTCAACAATGAAAAACAGCAAACAATTCAGCAACAACCTCAACAATGAAAAACATCAACAAATTCAACAAGTACTGCAACAATGAAAAACACCAAAAAATTCAACAACATCATCACTGAAAAAAACCAACAAATGTAAGTGCAAAATCAACTTTGAACAATACAAAAAAGTTTAAAAAAAAACATTGATAACACCAATAAATTCAACAACAACCTCAATTTTGAAAATCAACATCAAATTCATCAACAATCTCAACAATGAAAAACAGCAAACAGTTCAACAACAACGACCACAACAATGAAAAACACCAAAAAATTCAACAACAACCTCAACATTGAAAAACTCCAACAATTTCTACAACAAGCTCAACATTCAAAAACAACAACAAAACACCAAAAAATTCAACAACCTCAACATTGCGAAACAGCAACAAATTCAACTGCAACCTCAACTTTGAAAAATACAAAAAGATTAAAAAAAAACATTGAATACACCAATAAATTCAACAACAACCGCAATATTGAAAATCACCAAAAAATTCAACAACAACCTCAACATTGAAAAACAGCAAAATATTCAAAAACAATCTCAACTTTGAAAAATACCAACAAATTCAAAAACCTCAACATGGAAAAACAACAACTAATTCAACTACAACCTCAATATTGAAAATCACAAACAAATTCAACAACAAACTCAACAATGAAAAACACCAACAAATTCAACAAAAACCTCAACAATGAAAAACACCAAAGAATTCATCAACAACCTCAACATTCAAAAACACCAACAAATTCAACAACAACCTCAACAATGAAAAACACCAAAAAATTCAACAACAACCTCAACATTCAAAAACACAAACAAATTCAACAAATACCTCAACAATTAAAAACACCAAAAAAATCATCAACAAGGTCAACTTTGAAAAACACCAACAAATTCAACAACCTCAACATTGAAAAAATCCAACAAATTCAACAGCAACCTCAACATTGAAAAACTCCAACAAATTCAACAAAAACCTCAACAATGAAAAACACCAAAGAATTCATAAACAACCTCAACATTCAATAACACCAACAAATTCAACAACAACCTCAACAATGAAAAACAGCAAAAAATTCAACAACATCCTCAACATTCAAAAACACCAACAAATTCAACAAAAACCTCAACAATTAAAAACAGCAGAAAATTCATCAACAACCTCAACTTTGAAAAACACCAACAGTTTCAACAACCTCAACATTGAAAAACAGCAACTTATTCAACTGCAACCTCAACATTGAAAAATACAAAAAAGATCAAAAAAACCATTGATAACACCAATAAATTCAACAACCTCAACATTGAAAATCACCAACAAATTCAACATCAACCGCAGAAATGAAAAACATCAAAAAATTCAACAACAACCTCAAGAATGAAAAACACCAACAAATTCAACAAGTACTGCATAAATGAAAAACACCAAAAAATTTAACAACAAACTCAAAATTGAAAATCACCATCAAAATCAACAAAAATCTCAACATTGAAAAACATCAAAAATTACAACAAAAGCCTCAACATTCCAAAACACCAACAAATTCAATAAAAATCTCAACAATGAAAACACCAAAAAATTCAACAACAATCACAACTTTGAAAAACACCAACAAATTCAACAACATCAACATTGAAAAACACCAACAAATTAAAGTGCAAACTCAACTTTGAAAAATACAAAAAAGTTTTAAAAAAAACATTGATAACAGCAATAAATTCAACAACAACACCAATATTGAAAATCACAATCAAATTCATCAACAACCTCAACAATGAAAAACAGCAAACAATTCAACAACAACGGCCACAACAATGAAAAACACCAAAAAATTCAACAACAACCTCAGCATTGAAAAACTCCAACAATTTCAACAACAACCTCAACAATGAAAAACACCAAAAAATTCAACAACAAACTCAACATTGAAAATCACCAACAAATTCAACAACAACCTCAACATTGAATAACTCCAACAATTTCTACAACAAGCTCAACATTCAAAAACAACAACAAATTCAACAAAAAACCTCAACATTGAAAGACACCAAAGATTTCAACAAGAACCTCAAATTTGAAAAACACCATAAAATTCAACAACCTCAACATTGAGAAACAGCAACAAATTCAACTGCAACCTCCACTTTGAAAAATACAAAAAGATTAAAAAAAAACATTGAATACACCAATAAATTCAACAACAACCGCAATATTGAAAATCACCAAAAAATTCAACAACAACCTCAACATTGAAAAAAAGCAAAATATTCAAAAACAATCTCAACTTTGAATAACACCAACAAATTCAAAAACCTCAACATGGAAAAACAACAACAAATTCAACTACAACCTCAATATTGAAAATCAGAAACAAATTCAAGAACAACCTCAACAATGAAAAACACCAACAAATTCAACAAAAACCTCAACAATGAAAAACACCAAAGAATTCATCAACAACCTCAACATTCAAAAACACCAACAAATTCAACAAAAACCTCAACAATGAAAAACACCAAAAAATTCAACAACAACCTCAACATTCAAAAACACCAACAAAATTAACAAAAACCTCAACAATTAAAAACACCAAAAAATTCATCAACAACGTCAACTTTGAAAAACACCAACAAATTCAACAATCTCAACATTGAAAAACAACAACAAATTCAACAGCAACCTCAACATTGAAAAATTCCAACAAATTCAACAAAAACCTCAACAATGAAAAACACCAAAGAATTCAAAAACAACCTCAATATTCAAAAACACCAACAAATTCAACAACAACCTCAACAATGAAAAACAGCAAAATATTCAACAACATCCTCAACATTCAAAAACACCAACAAATTCAACAAAAACCTCAACAATTAAAAACACCAAAAAAATTCATCAACAACCTCAACTTTCAAAAACACCAACAATTTCAACAACATCAACATTGAGAAACACTAACAAATTAAAGTGAAAACTCAACATTGAAAAATAGAAAAAATTAAAAAAAAAACATTGATAACAGCAATAAATTCAACAACAAACCCAATATTGAAAATCACCATCAAATTCATCAACAACCACAGCAATGAAAAACAGCAAACAATTCAACAACAACGGCCACAAAAATGAAAAACACCAAAAAATTCAACAACAACCTTAGCATTGAAAAACTCCAACAATTTCAACAACAACCTCAACTATGAAAAACACCAAAAAATTCAACAACAAACCAAACATTGAAAATCACCAACAAATTCAACAACAACCTCAACAATGAAAATCATCAAATAATTCAACAACAACATCAACATTCAAAAACAACAACAAATTCAAAAAAAAACTCAACAATGAAAAACACCAACAAATTCAACAAAAATCTCAACAATGAAAACACCAAAAAATTCAACAACAATCACAACTTTGAAAAACACCAACAAATTCAACAACATCAACATTGAAATACACCAACAAATTAAAGTGCATACTCAACTTTGAAAAATACAAAAAAGTTTTAAAAAAAACATTGATAAAAGCAATAAATTCAACAACAACCCCAATATTGAAAATCACCATCAAATTCATCAACAACCTCAACAATGAAAAACAGCAAACAATTCAGCAACAACCTCAACAATGAAAAACATCAACAAATTCAACAAGTACTGCAACAATGAAAAACACCAAAAAATTCAACAACATCATCACTGAAAAAAACCAACAAATGAAAGTGCAAAATCAACTTTGAACAATACAAAAAAGTTTAAAAAAAAACATTGATAACACCAATAAATTCAACAACAACCTCAATTTTGAAAATCAACATCAAATTCATCAACAATCTCAACAATGAAAAACAGCAAACAGTTCAACAACAACGACCACAACAATGCAAAACACCAAAAAATTCAACAACAACCTCAACATTGAAAAACTCCAACAATTTCTACAACAAGCTCAACATTCAAAAACAACAACAAATTCAAAAAAAAACCTGAACGTTGAAAAACACCAAAAAATTCAACAACAACCTCAAATTTGAAAAACACCAAAAAATTCAACAACCTCAACATTGCGAAACAGCAACAAATTCAACTGCAACCTCAACTTTGAAAAATACAAAAAGATAAAAAAAAAACATTGAATACACCAATAAATTCAACAACAACCGCAATATTGAAAATCACCAAAAAATTCAACAACAACCTCAACATTGAAAAAAAGCAAAATATTCAAAAACAATCTCAACTTTGAAAAATACCAACAAATTCATAAACCTCAACATGGAAAAACAGCAACAAATTCAACTACAACCTCAATATTGAAAATCACAAACAAATTCAAGAACAACCTCAACAATGAAAAACACCAACAAATTCAACAAAAACCTCAACAATGAAAAACACCAAAGAATTCAACAACAACCTCAACATTCAAAAACACAAACAAATTCAACAAATACCTCAACAATTAAAAACACCAAAAAAATCATCAACAAGGTCAACTTTGAAAAACACCAACAAATTCAACAACCTCAACATTGAAAAACACCAACAAATTCAACAGCAACCTCAACATTGAAAAACTCCAACAAATTCAACAAAAACCTCAACAATGAAAAACACCAAAGAATTCATAAACAACCTCAACATTCAATAACACCAACAAATTCACAGCAACCTCAACAATGAAAAACAGCAAAAAATTCAACAACATCCTCAACATTCAAAAACACCAACAAATTCAACAAAAACCTCAACAATTAAAAACACCAGAAAATTCATCAACAACCTCAACTTTGAAAAACACCAACAGTTTCAACAACCTCAACATTGAAAAACAGCAACTTATTCAACTGCAACCTCAACATTGAAAAATACAAAAAAGATCAAAAAAACCATTGATAACACCAATAAATTCAACAACCTCAACATTGAAAATCACCAACAAATTCAACATCAACCGCAGAAATGAAAAACATCAAAAAATTCAACAACAACCTCAAGAATGAAAAACACCAACAAATTCAACAAGTACTGCATAAATGAAAAACACCAAAAAATTTAACAACAAACTCAAAATTGAAAATCACCATCAAAATCAACAAAAATCTCAACATTGAAAAACATCAAAAATTACAACAAAAGCCTCAACATTCCAAAACACCAACAAATTCAACAAAAATCTCAACAATGAAAACACCAAAAAATTCAACAACAATCACAACTTTGAAAAACACCAACAAATTCAACAACATCAACATTGAAAAACACCAACAAATTAAAGTGCAAACTCAATTTTGAAAAATACAAAAAAGTTTTAAAAAAAACATTGATAACAGCAATAAATTCAACAACAACCCCATTATTGAAAATCACAATCAAATTCATCAACAACCTCAACAATGAAAAACAGCAAACAATTCAACAACAACGGCCACAACAATGAAAAACACCAAAAAATTCAACAACAACCTTAGCATTGAAAAACTCCAACAATTTCAACAACAACCTCAACAATGAAAAACACCAAAAAATTCAACAACAAACTCAACATTGAAAATCACCAACAAATTCAACAACAACCTCAACATTGAAAAACTCCAACAATTTCTACAACAAGCTCAACATTCAAAAACAACAACAAATTCAACAAAAAACCTCAACATTGAAAGACACCAAAGATTTCAACAAGAACCTCAAATTTGAAAAACACCAAAAAATTCAACAACCTCAACATTGAGAAACAGCAACAAATTCAACTGCAACCTCCACTTTGAAAAATACAAAAAGATTAAAAAAAAACATTGAATACACCAATAAATTCAACAACAACCGCAATATTGAAAATCACCAAAAAATTCAACAACAACCTCAACATTGAAAAAAAGCAAAATATTCAAAAACAATCTCAACTTTGAATAACACCAACAAATTCAAAAACCTCAACATGGAAAAACAACAACAAATTCAACTACAACCTCAATATTGAAAATCAGAAACAAATTCAAGAACAACCTCAACAATGAAAAACACCAACAAATTCAACAAAAACCTCAACAATGAAAAACACCAAAGAATTCATCAACAACCTCAACATTCAAAAACACCAACAAATTCAACAAAAACCTCAACAATGAAAAACACCAAAAAATTCAACAACAATCTCAACATTCAAAAACACCAACAAAATCAACAAAAACCTCAACAATTAAAAACACCAAAAAATTCATCAACAACGTCAACTTTGAAAAACACCAACAAATTCAACAACCTCAACATTGAAAAACAACAACAAATTCAACAGCAACCTCAACATTGAAAAATTCCAACAAATTCAACAGAAACCTCAACAATGAAAAACACCAAAGAATTCATAAACAACCTCAATATTCAAAAACACCAACAAATTCAACAACAACCTCAACAATGAAAAACAGCAAAATATTCAACAACATCCTCAACATTCAAAAACACCAACAAATTCAACAAAAACCTCAACAATTAAAAACACCAAAAAATTCATCAACAACCTCAACTTTCAAAAACACCAACAATTTCAACAACATCAACATTGAGAAACACTAACAAATTAAAGTGAAAACTCAACATTGAAAAATAGAAAAAATTAAAAAAAAAACATTGATAACAGCAATAAATTCAACAACAAACCCAATATTGAAAATCACCATCAAATTCTTCAACAACCACAACAATGAAAAACAGCAAACAATTCAACAACAACGGCCACAAAAATGAAAAACACCAAAAAATTCAACAACAACCTTAGCATTGAAAAACTCCAACAATTTCAACAACAACCTCAACTATGAAAAACACCAAAAAATTCAACAACAAACCAAACATTGAAAATCACCAACAAATTCAACAACAACCTCAACAATGAAAATCATCAAATAATTCAACAACAACATCAACATTCAAAAACAACAACAAATTCAAAAAAAAACTCAACAATGAAAAACACCAACAAATTCAACAAAAATCTCAACAATGAAAACACCAAAAAATTCAACAACAATCACAACTTTGAAAAACACCAACAAATTCAACAACATCAACATTGAAATACACCAACAAATTAAAGTGCATACTCAACTTTGAAAAATACAAAAAAGTTTTAAAAAAAACATTGATAAAAGCAATAAATTCAACAACAACCCCAATATTGAAAATCACCATCAAATTCATCAACAACCTCAACAATGAAAAACAGCAAACAATTCAGCAACAACCTCAACAATGAAAAACATCAACAAATTCAACAAGTACTGCAACAATGAAAAACACCAAAAAATTCAACAACATCATCACTGAAAAAAACCAACAAATGTAAGTGCAAAATCAACTTTGAACAATACAAAAAAGTTTAAAAAAAAACATTGATAACACCAATAAATTCAACAACAACCTCAATTTTGAAAATCAACATCAAATTCATCAACAATCTCAACAATGAAAAACAGCAAACAGTTCAACAACAACGACCACAACAATGAAAAACACCAAAAAATTCAACAACAACCTCAACATTGAAAAACTCCAACAATTTCTACAACAAGCTCAACATTCAAAAACAACAACAAAACACCAAAAAATTCAACAACCTCAACATTGCGAAACAGCAACAAATTCAACTGCAACCTCAACTTTGAAAAATACAAAAAGATTAAAAAAAAACATTGAATACACCAATAAATTCAACAACAACCGCAATATTGAAAATCACCAAAAAATTCAACAACAACCTCAACATTGAAAAACAGCAAAATATTCAAAAACAATCTCAACTTTGAAAAATACCAACAAATTCAAAAACCTCAACATGGAAAAACAACAACTAATTCAACTACAACCTCAATATTGAAAATCACAAACAAATTCAACAACAAACTCAACAATGAAAAACACCAACAAATTCAACAAAAACCTCAACAATGAAAAACACCAAAGAATTCATCAACAACCTCAACATTCAAAAACACCAACAAATTCAACAACAACCTCAACAATGAAAAACACCAAAAAATTCAACAACAAACTCAACATTCAAAAACACAAACAAATTCAACAAATACCTCAACAATTAAAAACACCAAAAAAATCATCAACAAGGTCAACTTTGAAAAACACCAACAAATTCAACAACCTCAACATTGAAAAAATCCAACAAATTCAACAGCAACCTCAACATTGAAAAACTCCAACAAATTCAACAAAAACCTCAACAATGAAAAACACCAAAGAATTCATAAACAACCTCAACATTCAATAACACCAACAAATTCAACAACAACCTCAACAATGAAAAACAGCAAAAAATTCAACAACATCCTCAACATTCAAAAACACCAACAAATTCAACAAAAACCTCAACAATTAAAAACAGCAGAAAATTCATCAACAACCTCAACTTTGAAAAACACCAACAGTTTCAACAACCTCAACATTGAAAAACAGCAACTTATTCAACTGCAAACTCAACATTGAAAAATACAAAAAAGATCAAAAAAACCATTGATAACACCAATAAATTCAACAACCTCAACATTGAAAATCACCAACAAATTCAACATCAACCGCAGAAATGAAAAACATCAAAAAATTCAACAACAACCTCAAGAATGAAAAACACCAACAAATTCAACAAGTACTGCATAAATGAAAAACACCAAAAAATTTAACAACAAACTCAAAATTGAAAATCACCATCAAAATCAACAAAAATCTCAACATTGAAAAACATCAAAAATTACAACAAAAGCCTCAACATTCCAAAACACCAACAAATTCAATAAAAATCTCAACAATGAAAACACCAAAAAATTCAACAACAATCACAACTTTGAAAAACACCAACAAATTCAACAACATCAACATTGAAAAACACCAACAAATTAAAGTGCAAACTCAACTTTGAAAAATACAAAAAAGTTTTAAAAAAAACATTGATAACAGCAATAAATTCAACAACAACACCAATATTGAAAATCACAATCAAATTCATCAACAACCTCAACAATGAAAAACAGCAAACAATTCAACAACAACGGCCACAACAATGAAAAACACCAAAAAATTCAACAACAACCTCAGCATTGAAAAACTCCAACAATTTCAACAACAACCTCAACAATGAAAAACACCAAAAAATTCAACAACAAACTCAACATTGAAAATCACCAACAAATTCAACAACAACCTCAACATTGAAAAACTCCAACAATTTCTACAACAAGCTCAACATTCAAAAACAACAACAAATTCAACAAAAAACCTCAACATTGAAAGACACCAAAGATTTCAACAAGAACCTCAAATTTGAAAAACACCATAAAATTCAACAACCTCAACATTGAGAAACAGCAACAAATTCAACTGCAACCTCCACTTTGAAAAATACAAAAAGATTAAAAAAAAACATTGAATACACCAATAAATTCAACAACAACCGCAATATTGAAAATCACCAAAAAATTCAACAACAACCTCAACATTGAAAAAAAGCAAAATATTCAAAAACAATCTCAACTTTGAATAACACCAACAAATTCAAAAACCTCAACATGGAAAAACAACAACAAATTCAACTACAACCTCAATATTGAAAATCAGAAACAAATTCAAGAACAACCTCAACAATGAAAAACACCAACAAATTCAACAAAAACCTCAACAATGAAAAACACCAAAGAATTCATCAACAACCTCAACATTCAAAAACACCAACAAATTCAACAAAAACCTCAACAATGAAAAACACCAAAAAATTCAACAACAACCTCAACATTCAAAAACACCAACAAAATTAACAAAAACCTCAACAATTAAAAACACCAAAAAATTCATCAACAACGTCAACTTTGAAAAACACCAACAAATTCAACAATCTCAACATTGAAAAACAACAACAAATTCAACAGCAACCTCAACATTGAAAAATTCCAACAAATTCAACAAAAACCTCAACAATGAAAAACACCAAAGAATTCAAAAACAACCTCAATATTCAAAAACACCAACAAATTCAACAACAACCTCAACAATGAAAAACAGCAAAATATTCAACAACATCCTCAACATTCAAAAACACCAACAAATTCAACAAAAACCTCAACAATTAAAAACACCAAAAAAATTCATCAACAACCTCAACTTTCAAAAACACCAACAATTTCAACAACATCAACATTGAGAAACACTAACAAATTAAAGTGAAAACTCAACATTGAAAAATAGAAAAAATTAAAAAAAAAACATTGATAACAGCAATAAATTCAACAACAAACCCAATATTGAAAATCACCATCAAATTCATCAACAACCACAGCAATGAAAAACAGCAAACAATTCAACAACAACGGCCACAAAAATGAAAAACACCAAAAAATTCAACAACAACCTTAGCATTGAAAAACTCCAACAATTTCAACAACAACCTCAACTATGAAAAACACCAAAAAATTCAACAACAAACCAAACATTGAAAATCACCAACAAATTCAACAACAACCTCAACAATGAAAATCATCAAATAATTCAACAACAACATCAACATTCAAAAACAACAACAAATTCAAAAAAAAACTCAACAATGAAAAACACCAACAAATTCAACAAAAATCTCAACAATGAAAACACCAAAAAATTCAACAACAATCACAACTTTGAAAAACACCAACAAATTCAACAACATCAACATTGAAATACACCAACAAATTAAAGTGCATACTCAACTTTGAAAAATACAAAAAAGTTTTAAAAAAAACATTGATAAAAGCAATAAATTCAACAACAACCCCAATATTGAAAATCACCATCAAATTCATCAACAACCTCAACAATGAAAAACAGCAAACAATTCAGCAACAACCTCAACAATGAAAAACATCAACAAATTCAACAAGTACTGCAACAATGAAAAACACCAAAAAATTCAACAACATCATCACTGAAAAAAACCAACAAATGAAAGTGCAAAATCAACTTTGAACAATACAAAAAAGTTTAAAAAAAAACATTGATAACACCAATAAATTCAACAACAACCTCAATTTTGAAAATCAACATCAAATTCATCAACAATCTCAACAATGAAAAACAGCAAACAGTTCAACAACAACGACCACAACAATGCAAAACACCAAAAAATTCAACAACAACCTCAACATTGAAAAACTCCAACAATTTCTACAACAAGCTCAACATTCAAAAACAACAACAAAACACCAAAAAATTCAACAACCTCAACATTGCGAAACAGCAACAAATTCAACTGCAACCTCAACTTTGAAAAATACAAAAAGATTAAAAAAAAACATTGAATACACCAATAAATTCAACAACAACCGCAATATTGAAAATCACCAAAAAATTCAACAACAACCTCAACATTGAAAAACAGCAAAATATTCAAAAACAATCTCAACTTTGAAAAATACCAACAAATTCAAAAACCTCAACATGGAAAAACAACAACTAATTCAACTACAACCTCAATATTGAAAATCACAAACAAATTCAACAACAAACTCAACAATGAAAAACACCAACAAATTCAACAAAAACCTCAACAATGAAAAACACCAAAGAATTCATCAACAACCTCAACA
Source organism: Cetorhinus maximus (assembly GCF_964194155.1). Classification (NCBI taxonomy): domain Eukaryota; kingdom Metazoa; phylum Chordata; class Chondrichthyes; order Lamniformes; family Cetorhinidae; genus Cetorhinus; species Cetorhinus maximus. Next base: position 286,284 of record NW_027596130.1, read on the forward strand.
TTCAAAAACACCAACAAATTCAACAACAACCTCAACAATGAAAAACACCAAAAAATTCAACAACAAACTCAACATTCAAAAACACAAACAAATTCAACAAATACCTCAACAATTAAAAACACCAAAAAAATCATCAACAAGGTCAACTTTGAAAAACACCAACAAATTCAACAACCTCAACATTGAAAAAATCCAACAAATTCAACAGCAACCTCAACATTGAAAAACTCCAACAAATTCAACAAAAACCTCAACAATGAAAAACACCAAAGAATTCATAAACAACCTCAACATTCAATAACACCAACAAATTCAACAACAACCTCAACAATGAAAAACAGCAAAAAATTCAACAACATCCTCAACATTCAAAAACACCAACAAATTCAACAAAAACCTCAACAATTAAAAACAGCAGAAAATTCATCAACAACCTCAACTTTGAAAAACACCAACAGTTTCAACAACCTCAACATTGAAAAACAGCAACTTATTCAACTGCAACCTCAACATTGAAAAATACAAAAAAGATCAAAAAAACCATTGATAACACCAATAAATTCAACAACCTCAACATTGAAAATCACCAACAAATTCAACATCAACCGCAGAAATGAAAAACATCAAAAAATTCAACAACAACCTCAAGAATGAAAAACACCAACAAATTCAACAAGTACTGCATAAATGAAAAACACCAAAAAATTTAACAACAAACTCAAAATTGAAAATCACCATCAAAATCAACAAAAATCTCAACATTGAAAAACATCAAAAATTACAACAAAAGCCTCAACATTCCAAAACACCAACAAATTCAATAAAAATCTCAACAATGAAAACACCAAAAAATTCAACAACAATCACAACTTTGAAAAACACCAACAAATTCAACAACATCAACATTGAAAAACACCAACAAATTAAAGTGCAAACTCAACTTTGAAAAATACAAAAAAGTTTTAAAAAAAACATTGATAACAGCAATAAATTCAACAACAACACCAATATTGAAAATCACAATCAAATTCATCAACAACCTCAACAATGAAAAACAGCAAACAATTCAACAACAACGGCCACAACAATGAAAAACACCAAAAAATTCAACAACAACCTCAGCATTGAAAAACTCCAACAATTTCAACAACAACCTCAACAATGAAAAACACCAAAAAATTCAACAACAAACTCAACATTGAAAATCACCAACAAATTCAACAACAACCTCAACATTGAAAAACTCCAACAATTTCTACAACAAGCTCAACATTCAAAAACAACAACAAATTCAACAAAAAACCTCAACATTGAAAGACACCAAAGATTTCAACAAGAACCTCAAATTTGAAAAACACCATAAAATTCAACAACCTCAACATTGAGAAACAGCAACAAATTCAACTGCAACCTCCACTTTGAAAAATACAAAAAGATTAAAAAAAAACATTGAATACACCAATAAATTCAACAACAACCGCAATATTGAAAATCACCAAAAAATTCAACAACAACCTCAACATTGAAAAAAAGCAAAATATTCAAAAACAATCTCAACTTTGAATAACACCAACAAATTCAAAAACCTCAACATGGAAAAACAACAACAAATTCAACTACAACCTCAATATTGAAAATCAGAAACAAATTCAAGAACAACCTCAACAATGAAAAACACCAACAAATTCAACAAAAACCTCAACAATGAAAAACACCAAAGAATTCATCAACAACCTCAACATTCAAAAACACCAACAAATTCAACAAAAACCTCAACAATGAAAAACACCAAAAAATTCAACAACAACCTCAACATTCAAAAACACCAACAAAATTAACAAAAACCTCAACAATTAAAAACACCAAAAAATTCATCAACAACGTCAACTTTGAAAAACACCAACAAATTCAACAATCTCAACATTGAAAAACAACAACAAATTCAACAGCAACCTCAACATTGAAAAATTCCAACAAATTCAACAAAAACCTCAACAATGAAAAACACCAAAGAATTCAAAAACAACCTCAATATTCAAAAACACCAACAAATTCAACAACAACCTCAACAATGAAAAACAGCAAAATATTCAACAACATCCTCAACATTCAAAAACACCAACAAATTCAACAAAAACCTCAACAATTAAAAACACCAAAAAAATTCATCAACAACCTCAACTTTCAAAAACACCAACAATTTCAACAACATCAACATTGAGAAACACTAACAAATTAAAGTGAAAACTCAACATTGAAAAATAGAAAAAATTAAAAAAAAAACATTGATAACAGCAATAAATTCAACAACAAACCCAATATTGAAAATCACCATCAAATTCATCAACAACCACAGCAATGAAAAACAGCAAACAATTCAACAACAACGGCCACAAAAATGAAAAACACCAAAAAATTCAACAACAACCTTAGCATTGAAAAACTCCAACAATTTCAACAACAACCTCAACTATGAAAAACACCAAAAAATTCAACAACAAACCAAACATTGAAAATCACCAACAAATTCAACAACAACCTCAACAATGAAAATCATCAAATAATTCAACAACAACATCAACATTCAAAAACAACAACAAATTCAAAAAAAAACTCAACAATGAAAAACACCAACAAATTCAACAAAAATCTCAACAATGAAAACACCAAAAAATTCAACAACAATCACAACTTTGAAAAACACCAACAAATTCAACAACATCAACATTGAAATACACCAACAAATTAAAGTGCATACTCAACTTTGAAAAATACAAAAAAGTTTTAAAAAAAACATTGATAAAAGCAATAAATTCAACAACAACCCCAATATTGAAAATCACCATCAAATTCATCAACAACCTCAACAATGAAAAACAGCAAACAATTCAGCAACAACCTCAACAATGAAAAACATCAACAAATTCAACAAGTACTGCAACAATGAAAAACACCAAAAAATTCAACAACATCATCACTGAAAAAAACCAACAAATGAAAGTGCAAAATCAACTTTGAACAATACAAAAAAGTTTAAAAAAAAACATTGATAACACCAATAAATTCAACAACAACCTCAATTTTGAAAATCAACATCAAATTCATCAACAATCTCAACAATGAAAAACAGCAAACAGTTCAACAACAACGACCACAACAATGCAAAACACCAAAAAATTCAACAACAACCTCAACATTGAAAAACTCCAACAATTTCTACAACAAGCTCAACATTCAAAAACAACAACAAATTCAAAAAAAAACCTGAACGTTGAAAAACACCAAAAAATTCAACAACAACCTCAAATTTGAAAAACACCAAAAAATTCAACAACCTCAACATTGCGAAACAGCAACAAATTCAACTGCAACCTCAACTTTGAAAAATACAAAAAGATAAAAAAAAAACATTGAATACACCAATAAATTCAACAACAACCGCAATATTGAAAATCACCAAAAAATTCAACAACAACCTCAACATTGAAAAAAAGCAAAATATTCAAAAACAATCTCAACTTTGAAAAATACCAACAAATTCATAAACCTCAACATGGAAAAACAGCAACAAATTCAACTACAACCTCAATATTGAAAATCACAAACAAATTCAAGAACAACCTCAACAATGAAAAACACCAACAAATTCAACAAAAACCTCAACAATGAAAAACACCAAAGAATTCAACAACAACCTCAACATTCAAAAACACAAACAAATTCAACAAATACCTCAACAATTAAAAACACCAAAAAAATCATCAACAAGGTCAACTTTGAAAAACACCAACAAATTCAACAACCTCAACATTGAAAAACACCAACAAATTCAACAGCAACCTCAACATTGAAAAACTCCAACAAATTCAACAAAAACCTCAACAATGAAAAACACCAAAGAATTCATAAACAACCTCAACATTCAATAACACCAACAAATTCACAGCAACCTCAACAATGAAAAACAGCAAAAAATTCAACAACATCCTCAACATTCAAAAACACCAACAAATTCAACAAAAACCTCAACAATTAAAAACACCAGAAAATTCATCAACAACCTCAACTTTGAAAAACACCAACAGTTTCAACAACCTCAACATTGAAAAACAGCAACTTATTCAACTGCAACCTCAACATTGAAAAATACAAAAAAGATCAAAAAAACCATTGATAACACCAATAAATTCAACAACCTCAACATTGAAAATCACCAACAAATTCAACATCAACCGCAGAAATGAAAAACATCAAAAAATTCAACAACAACCTCAAGAATGAAAAACACCAACAAATTCAACAAGTACTGCATAAATGAAAAACACCAAAAAATTTAACAACAAACTCAAAATTGAAAATCACCATCAAAATCAACAAAAATCTCAACATTGAAAAACATCAAAAATTACAACAAAAGCCTCAACATTCCAAAACACCAACAAATTCAACAAAAATCTCAACAATGAAAACACCAAAAAATTCAACAACAATCACAACTTTGAAAAACACCAACAAATTCAACAACATCAACATTGAAAAACACCAACAAATTAAAGTGCAAACTCAATTTTGAAAAATACAAAAAAGTTTTAAAAAAAACATTGATAACAGCAATAAATTCAACAACAACCCCATTATTGAAAATCACAATCAAATTCATCAACAACCTCAACAATGAAAAACAGCAAACAATTCAACAACAACGGCCACAACAATGAAAAACACCAAAAAATTCAACAACAACCTTAGCATTGAAAAACTCCAACAATTTCAACAACAACCTCAACAATGAAAAACACCAAAAAATTCAACAACAAACTCAACATTGAAAATCACCAACAAATTCAACAACAACCTCAACATTGAAAAACTCCAACAATTTCTACAACAAGCTCAACATTCAAAAACAACAACAAATTCAACAAAAAACCTCAACATTGAAAGACACCAAAGATTTCAACAAGAACCTCAAATTTGAAAAACACCAAAAAATTCAACAACCTCAACATTGAGAAACAGCAACAAATTCAACTGCAACCTCCACTTTGAAAAATACAAAAAGATTAAAAAAAAACATTGAATACACCAATAAATTCAACAACAACCGCAATATTGAAAATCACCAAAAAATTCAACAACAACCTCAACATTGAAAAAAAGCAAAATATTCAAAAACAATCTCAACTTTGAATAACACCAACAAATTCAAAAACCTCAACATGGAAAAACAACAACAAATTCAACTACAACCTCAATATTGAAAATCAGAAACAAATTCAAGAACAACCTCAACAATGAAAAACACCAACAAATTCAACAAAAACCTCAACAATGAAAAACACCAAAGAATTCATCAACAACATCAACATTCAAAAACACCAACAAATTCAACAAAAACCTCAACAATGAAAAACACCAAAAAATTCAACAACAACCTCAACATTCAAAAACACCAACAAAATCAACAAAAACCTCAACAATTAAAAACACCAAAAAATTCATCAACAACGTCAACTTTGAAAAACACCAACAAATTCAACAACCTCAACATTGAAAAACAACAACAAATTCAACAGCAACCTCAACATTGAAAAATTCCAACAAATTCAACAAAAACCTCAACAATGAAAAACACCAAAGAATTCAAAAACAACCTCAATATTCAAAAACACCAACAAATTCAACAACAACCTCAACAATGAAAAACAGCAAAATATTCAACAACATCCTCAACATTCAAAAACACCAACAAATTCAACAAAAACCTCAACAATTAAAAACACCAAAAAATTCATCAACAACCTCAACTTTCAAAAACACCAACAATTTCAACAACATCAACATTGAGAAACACTAACAAATTAAAGTGAAAACTCAACATTGAAAAATAGAAAAAATTAAAAAAAAAACATTGATAACAGCAATAAATTCAACAACAAACCCAATATTGAAAATCACCATCAAATTCATCAACAACCACAACAATGAAAAACAGCAAACAATTCAACAACAACGGCCACAAAAATGAAAAACACCAAAAAATTCAACAACAACCTTAGCATTGAAAAACTCCAACAATTTCAACAACAACCTCAACTATGAAAAACACCAAAAAATTCAACAACAAACCAAACATTGAAAATCACCAACAAATTCAACAACAACCTCAACAATGAAAATCATCAAATAATTCAACAACAACATCAACATTCAAAAACAACAACAAATTCAAAAAAAAACTCAACAATGAAAAACACCAACAAATTCAACAAAAATCTCAACAATGAAAACACCAAAAAATTCAACAACAATCACAACTTTGAAAAACACCAACAAATTCAACAACATCAACATTGAAATACACCAACAAATTAAAGTGCATACTCAACTTTGAAAAATACAAAAAAGTTTTAAAAAAAACATTGATAAAAGCAATAAATTCAACAACAACCCCAATATTGAAAATCACCATCAAATTCATCAACAACCTCAACAATGAAAAACAGCAAACAATTCAGCAACAACCTCAACAATGAAAAACATCAACAAATTCAACAAGTACTGCAACAATGAAAAACACCAAAAAATTCAACAACATCATCACTGAAAAAAACCAACAAATGAAAGTGCAAAATCAACTTTGAACAATACAAAAAAGTTTAAAAAAAAACATTGATAACACCAATAAATTCAACAACAACCTCAATTTTGAAAATCAACATCAAATTCATCAACAATCTCAACAATGAAAAACAGCAAACAGTTCAACAACAACGACCACAACAATGAAAAACACCAAAAAATTCAACAACAACCTCAACATTGAAAAACTCCAACAATTTCTACAACAAGCTCAACATTCAAAAACAACAACAAATTCAAAAAAAAACCTCAACGTTGAAAAACACCAAAAAATTCAACAACAAACTCAAATTTGAAAAACACCAAAAAATTCAACAACCTCAACATTGCGAAACAGCAACAAATTCAACTGCAACCTCAACTTTGAAAAATACAAAAAGATTAAAAAAAAACATTGAATACACCAATAAATTCAACAACAACCGCAATATTGAAAATCACCAAAAAATTCAACAACAACCTCAACATTGAAAAAAAGCAAAATATTCAAAAACAATCTCAACTTTGAAAAATACCAACAAATTCAAAAACCTCAACATGGAAAAACAACAACTAATTCAACTACAACCTCAATATTGAAAATCACAAACAAATTCAACAACAAACTCAACAATGAAAAACACCAACAAATTCAACAAAAACCTCAACAATGAAAAACACCAAAGAATTCATCAACAACCTCAACATTCAAAAACACCAACAAATTCAACAACAAACTCAACAATGAAAAACACCAAAAAATTCAACAACAACCTCAACATTCAAAAACACAAACAAATTCAACAAATACCTCAACAATTAAAAACACCAAAAAAATCATCAACAAGGTCAACTTTGAAAAACACCAACAAATTCAACAACCTCAACATTGAAAAAAACCAACAAATTCAACAGCAACCTCAACATTGAAAAACTCCAACAAATTCAACAAAAACCTCAACAATGAAAAACACCAAAGAATTCATAAACAACCTCAACACTCAATAACACCAACAAATTCAACAACAACCTCAACAATGAAAAACAGCAAAAAATTCAACAACATCCTCAACATTCAAAAACACCAACAAATTCAACAAAAACCTCAACAATTAAAAACAGCAGAAAATTCATCAACAACCTCAACTTTGAAAAACACCAACAGTTTCAACAACCTCAACATTGAAAAACAGCAACTTATTCAACTGCAACCTCAACATTGAAAAATACAAAAAAGATCAAAAAAACCATTGATAACACCAATAAATTCAACAACCTCAACATTGAAAATCACCAACAAATTCAACATCAACCGCAGAAATGAAAAACATCAAAAAATTCAACAACAACCTCAAGAATGAAAAACACCAACAAATTCAACAAGTACTGCATAAATGAAAAACACCAAAAAATTTAACAACAAACTCAAAATTGAAAATCACCATCAAAATCAACAAAAATCTCAACATTGAAAAACATCAAAAATTACAACAAAAGCCTCAACATTCCAAAACACCAACAAATTCAACAAAAATCTCAACAATGAAAACACCAAAAAATTCAACAACAATCACAACTTTGAAAAACACCAACAAATTCAACAACATCAACATTGAAAAACACCAACAAATTAAAGTGCAAACTCAACTTTGAAAAATACAAAAAAGTTTTAAAAAAAACATTGATAACAGCAATAAATTCAACAACAACCCCATTATTGAAAATCACAATCAAATTCATCAACAACCTCAACAATGAAAAACAGCAAACAATTCAACAACAACGGCCACAACAATGAAAAACACCAAAAAATTCAACAACAACCTTAGCATTGAAAAACTCCAACAATTTCAACAACAACCTCAACAATGAAAAACACCAAAAAATTCAACAACAAACTCAACATTGAAAATCACCAACAAATTCAACAACAACCTCAACATTGAAAAACTCCAACAATTTCTACAACAAGCTCAACATTCAAAAACAACAACAAATTCAACAAAAAACCTCAACATTGAAAGACACCAAAGATTTCAACAAGAACCTCAAATTTGAAAAACACCAAAAAATTCAACAACCTCAACATTGAGAAACAGCAACAAATTCAACTGCAACCTCAACTTTGAAAAATACAAAAAGATTAAAAAAAAACATTGAATACACCAATAAATTCAACATCAACCGCAATATTGAAAATCACCAAAAAATTCAACAACAACTTCAACATTGAAAAAAAGCAAAATATTCAAAAACAATCTCAACTTTGAATAACACCAACAAATTCAAAAACCTCAACATGGAAAAACAACAACAAATTCAACTACAACCTCAATATTGAAAATCAGAAACAAATTCAAGAACAACCTCAACAATGAAAAACACCAACAAATTCAACAAAAACCTCAACAATGAAAAACACCAAAGAATTCATCAACAACATCAACATTCAAAAACACCAACAAATTCAACAAAAACCTCAACAATGAAAAACACCAAAAAATTCAACAACAACCTCAACATTCAAAAACACCAACAAAATCAACAAAAACCTCAACAATTAAAAACACCAAAAAATTCATCAACAACGTCAACTTTGAAAAACACCAACAAATTCAACAACCTCAACATTGAAAAACAACAACAAATTCAACAGCAACCTCAACATTGAAAAATTCCAACAAATTCAACAAAAACCTCAACAATGAAAAACACCAAAGAATTCAAAAACAACCTCAATATTCAAAAACACCAACAAATTCAACAACAACCTCAACAATGAAAAACAGCAAAATATTCAACAACATCCTCAACATTCAAAAACACCAACAAATTCAACAAAAACCTCAACAATTAAAAACACCAAAAAAATTCATCAACAACCTCAACTTTCAAAAACACCAACAATTTCAACAACATCAACATTGAGAAACACTAACAAATTAAAGTGAAAACTCAACATTGAAAAATAGAAAAAATTAAAAAAAAAACATTGATAACAGCAATAAATTCAACAACAACCCCAATATTGAAAATCACCATCAAATTCATCAACAACCACAGCAATGAAAAACAGCAAACAATTCAACAACAACGGCCACAAAAATGAAAAACACCAAAAAATTCAACAACAACCTTAGCATTGAAAAACTCCAACAATTTCAACAACAACCTCAACTATGAAAAACACCAAAAAATTCAACAACAAACCAAACATTGAAAATCACCAACAAATTCAACAACAACCTCAACAATGAAAATCATCAAATAATTCAACAACAACATCAACATTCAAAAACAACAACAAATTCAAAAAAAAACTCAACAATGAAAAACACCAACAAATTCAACAAAAATCTCAACAATGAAAACACCAAAAAATTCAACAACAATCACAACTTTGAAAAACACCAACAAATTCAACAACATCAACATTGAAATACACCAACAAATTAAAGTGCATACTCAACTTTGAAAAATACAAAAAAGTTTTAAAAAAAACATTGATAAAAGCAATAAATTCAACAACAACCCCAATATTGAAAATCACCATCAAATTCATCAACAACCTCAACAATGAAAAACAGCAAACAATTCAGCAACAACCTCAACAATGAAAAACATCAACAAATTCAACAAGTACTGCAACAATGAAAAACACCAAAAAATTCAACAACATCATCACTGAAAAAAACCAACAAATGAAAGTGCAAAATCAACTTTGAACAATACAAAAAAGTTTAAAAAAAAACATTGATAACACCAATAAATTCAACAACAACCTCAATTTTGAAAATCAACATCAAATTCATCAACAATCTCAACAATGAAAAACAGCAAACAGTTCAACAACAACGACCACAACAATGAAAAACACCAAAAAATTCAACAACAACCTCAACATTGAAAAACTCCAACAATTTCTACAACAAGCTCAACATTCAAAAACAACAACAAATTCAAAAAAAAACCTCAACGTTGAAAAACACCAAAAAATTCAACAACAACCTCAAATTTGAAAAACACCAAAAAATTCAACAACCTCAACATTGCGAAACAGCAACAAATTCAACTGCAACCTCAACTTTGAAAAATACAAAAAGATTAAAAAAAAACATTGAATACACCAATAAATTCAACAACAACCGCAATATTGAAAATCACCAAAAAATTCAACAACAACCTCAACATTGAAAAAAAGCAAAATATTCAAAAACAATCTCAACTTTGAAAAATACCAACAAATTCAAAAACCTCAACATGGAAAAACAACAACTAATTCAACTACAACCTCAATATTGAAAATCACAAACAAATTCAACAACAAACTCAACAATGAAAAACACCAACAAATTCAACAAAAACCTCAACAATGAAAAACACCAAAGAATTCATCAACAACCTCAACATTCAAAAACACCAACAAATTCAACAACAAACTCAACAATGAAAATCACCAAAAAATTCAACAACAACCTCAACATTCAAAAACACAAACAAATTCAACAAATACCTCAACAATTAAAAACACCAAAAAAATCATCAACAAGGTCAACTTTGAAAAACACCAACAAATTCAACAACCTCAACATTGAAAAAAACCAACAAATTCAACAGCAACCTCAACATTGAAAAACTCCAACAAATTCAACAAAAACCTCAACAATGAAAAACACCAAAGAATTCATAAACAACCTCAACACTCAATAACACCAACAAATTCAACAACAACCTCAACAATGAAAAACAGCAAAAAATTCAACAACATCCTCAACATTCAAAAACACCAACAAATTCAACAAAAACCTCAACAATTAAAAACAGCAGAAAATTCATCAACAACCTCAACTTTGAAAAACACCAACAGTTTCAACAACCTCAACATTGAAAAACAGCAACTTATTCAACTGCAACCTCAACATTGAAAAATACAAAAAAGATCAAAAAAACCATTGATAACACCAATAAATTCAACAACCTCAACATTGAAAATCACCAACAAATTCAACATCAACCGCAGAAATGAAAAACATCAAAAAATTCAACAACAACCTCAAGAATGAAAAACACCAACAAATTCAACAAGTACTGCATAAATGAAAAACACCAAAAAATTTAACAACAAACTCAAAATTGAAAATCACCATCAAAATCAACAAAAATCTCAACATTGAAAAACATCAAAAATTACAACAAAAGCCTCAACATTCCAAAACACCAACAAATTCAACAAAAATCTCAACAATGAAAACACCAAAAAATTCAACAACAATCACAACTTTGAAAAACACCAACAAATTCAACAACATCAACATTGAAAAACACCAACAAATTAAAGTGCAAACTCAACTTTGAAAAATACAAAAAAGTTTTAAAAAAAACATTGATAACAGCAATAAATTCAACAACAACACCAATATTGAAAATCACAATCAAATTCATCAACAACCTCAACAATGAAAAACAGCAAACAATTCAACAACAACGGCCACAACAATGAAAAACACCAAAAAATTCAACAACAACCTCAACATTGAAAAACTCCAAAAATTTCAACAACAAGTTCAACATTCAAAAACAACAACAAATTCAACAAAATACTCAACATTGAAAGACACCAAAAATTTCAACAACAACCTCAAATTTGAAAGATACCAAAAAATTCAACAACCTCAACATTGAGAAACAGCAACAAATTCAACTGCAACCTCAACTTTGAAAAATACAAAAAGATTCAAAACAAAACATTGAGTACACTAATAAATTCAACAACAACCGCAATATTGAAAATCACCAAAAAATTCAACAACAACCTCAACTTTGAAAAACACTAACAAATTCAAAAACCTGAACATGGAAAAACAACAGCACAATTCAACTACAACCTCAATATTGGAAATCACAAACAAATTCAACAAAAACCTCAACATTGAAAAACTGTAACAATTTCAACAACAACCTGAACAATGAAAAACACCAACAAATTCAACAAAACTCTCAACAATAAATACAGCAAAAAATTCAACAACGATCATAACTTTGAAAAACACCAACAAATTCAACAACATCAACATTGAAAAAAACCAACAAATTAAAGTGCAAACTCAACTTTGAAAAATACAAAAAAGTTTTAAAAAAAACATTGATAACACCAATAAATTCAACAACAACCTCAATATTGAAAATCACCATCAAATTCATCAACAACCTCAACAATGAAAAACAGCAAACAATTCAATAACAACGACCACAACAATGAAAAACACCAAAAAATTCAAACAACAACCTTAGCATTGAAAAACTCCAACAATTTCAACAACAACCTCAACAATGAAAAACACCAAAAAATTCAACAGCAAACTCAACATTGAAAATCAACAACAAATTCAACAACAACCTCAACAATGAAAAACATCAAAAAATTCAACAACAACCTCCACATTCAAAAACAACAACAAATTCAACAAAAACCTCAACAATGAAAAACAACAAAAAATTCAACAACAACCTCAACTTTGAAAAACATCAAAAAATTCAAAAACAACAAGCTCAACAATGAAAAACACAAAACAATTCAACAACAAACTCAACATTCAAAAACATAAACAAATTCAACAACAACCTCAACAAGGAAAAACACCAAAAAAATCAACAACAACCTCAACATTCAAAAACACCAACAAATTCAACAAACACCTCAACAATTAAAGACACAAAAAATTCAACAACAACGTCAACTTTGAAAAACACCAAAAAATTCAACAACCTCAACATTGAAAACCACCATCAATTTCAGCAAAAATCTCAACATTGAAAAACATCAATACATACAACAACAACCTCAACATTCCAAAACAACAACAAATTCAACAAAAACCTCAATAATGAAAACACCAAAAACTTCAACAACAATCACAACTTTGAGAAACACCAACAAATTCAACAACACCATCATTGAAAAACAGCAACAAATTCAACTGCAAACTCATCTTTAAAAGATACGAAAAAGATTAAAAAATAACATTGCTAACACCAATAAATCTCAACAATCTCAATATTGAAAATCAACAACAAATTCATCACCAACCTCAACAATGAAAAACAGTAAACAATTCAACAACAACCTAAACAATGAAAAACACCAACAAATTCAACATGTACCGCAACAATGAAAAACACCAAAAAATTCAGCAACAAACTCAAATTTAAAAATCAAAATCAAATTCAACAAAAATCTCAACATTGAAAAACATCAAAAAATACAACAACAACCTCAGCATTCCAAAACACCAACAAATTCAACAAAAACCTCAACCATGAAAACACCAAAAAATTCAACAACAATCACAACCTTGAAAAACAACAACAAATTCAACAACATCATCAATGAAAAAAACCAACAAATTAAAGTGCAAACTCAACTTTGAAAAATACAAAAAAGTTTTAAAAAAAACATTGATAACAGCAATAAATTCAAGAACAACCCCAATATTGAAAATCACAATCAAATTCATCAACAACCTCAACAATGAAAAACAGCAAACAATTCAACAACAACGGCCACAACAATGAAAAACACCAAATAATTCAACAATAACCTTAGTATTGAAAAACTCCATCAATTTCAACAACAACTTCAACTATGAAAAACACCAAAAAATTCAACAACAAACTCAACATTGAAAATCACCAACAAATTCAACAACAACCTCAACAATGAAAAACACCAAAAAAATCAACAACAAACTCAACATTGAAAATCACCAACAAATTCAACAAAAAACTCAACAATGAAAAACACCAAAAAATTCAACAACAACCTCAACTTTGAAAAACATCAAAAAATACAACAACCTCAACATTGAGAAACAGCAACAAATTCAACTGCAAACTCAACTTTGAAAAATACAAAAAGATTAAAAAAAAAACATTGAATACACCAATAAATTCAACAACAACCGCAATATTGAAAATCACCAAAAAATTCAACAACAACCTCAACATTGAAAAAAACCAAAATATTCAACAACAACCTCAACTTTGAAAAACACCAACAAATTCCAAAAACTCAACATGGAAAAACAACAACAAATTCAACTACAACATCAATATTGAAAATCACAAACAAATTCAACAACAACCTCAACATTGAAAAACTGCAACAATTTCAACAACAACCTGAACAATGAAAAACACCAATAAATTCAACAACAAACTCAACATTGAAAATCACCAACAAATTCAACAACAACCTCAAAAATGAAAAACATCAAAAAATTCAACAATAACCTCAACATTCAAAAACGACAACTAATTCAACAAAAAACTCAACAATGAAAAACACCAACAAATTCAACAAAAATCTCAACAATGAAAACACCAAAAAATTCAACAACAATAACAACTTTGAAAAACACCAACAAATTCAACAACATCAACATTGAAAAACACCAACAAATTAAAGTGCATACTCAACTTTGAAAAATACAAAAAAGTTTTTAAAAAAACATTGATAAAAGCAATAAATTCAACAACAACCCCAATATTGAAAATCACCATCAAATTCATCAACAACCTCAACAATGAAAAACAGCAAACAACTCAACAACAACTGCCACAACAATGAATAACACCAAAAAATTCAACAACAACCTTAGCATTGAAAAACACCAACAATTCAAATAACAACCTCAACAATGAAAAACACCAAAAAATTCAACAACAACCTCAACATTCAAAAACAACAACAAATTCAACAAAAAACTCAACAATGAAAAACACCTAAAAATTCAACAACAACCTCAACTTTGAAAAACATCAAAAAATTCAACAACCTCAACATTGAGAAAAAGCAACAAATTCAACTACAACCTCAACTTTGAAAAATACAAAAAGATTAAAAAAAAACATTGAATACACCAATAAATTCAACAATAACCGCAATATTGAAAATCACCAAAAAATTCAACAACAACCTCAACATTGAAAAAAACCAAAATATTCAACAACAACCTCAACTTTGAAAAACACCAACAAATTCAAAAAACTCAACATGGAAAAACAACAACAAATTCAACTACAACCTCAATATTGAAAATCACAAACAAATTCAACAACAACCTCAACATTGAAAAACTGCAACAATTTCAACAACAACCTGAACAATGAAAAACACCAATAAATTCAACAACAAACTCAACATTGAAAACCACCAATAAATTCAACAACAACCTCAACAATGAAAAACATCAAAAAATTCAACAATAACCTCAACATTCAAAAACGACAACTAATTCAACAAAAAACCCAACAATGAAAAACACCAATAAATTCAACAAAAATCTCAACAATGAAAACACAAAAAAATTCAACAACAATCACAACATTGAAAAACACCAATAAATTCAACAACCTCAATATTGAAAATCACCATCAAATTCATCAACAACTTCAACCATGAAAAACAGCAAACAATTCAACAACAACCTCAACAATGAAAAACATCAAAAAATTCAACAACAACCTCAACATTCAAAAACAACAACAAATTCAACAAAAAACTCAACAATGAAAAACAGCAACAAATTCAACTGCAACCTCAACATTCAAAAATACAAAAAGATTCAAAATAAACATTGAATACACTAATAAGTTCAACAACAACCTCAATATTGATAATCACCAAAAAATTCAACAACAACCTCAACATTGAAAGACACCAAAATATTCTAGAACAACCTCAACTTTGAAAAACACCAACAAATTCAAAAACCTAAACATGGAAAAACACCAACAAATTCAAATACAACCTCAATATTGAAAATCACCAACAAATTCAACAACAACCTCAACAATGAAAAACACCAACAAATTCAACAAAAACCTCAACAATGAAAAACACCAAAACATTCAACAACTACCTCAAATTTGAAAAACATCAACAGATTTAACAACCTCAACATTCAAATACACCAACAAATTCAACAACAAATCCAGCTTTGAAAAACACAAACAAATTCAACAACCTCAACATTGAAAAACACCAAAAAAATCAACAACAACCTCAACTTTTAAAAATACAAAAAGCTTCAACAAAAAAAAAATTGATAACACCAACAATTTCAACAACAACCTCATTATTGAAAATCACCAACAACATTAACAACAACCTCAACAATGAAAAACATCAAAAAATACAAAAACAACAACCTCAACAATGAAAAACACAAAACAATTCAACAAAAAACTCAACAATGAAAAACACCAAAAAATTCAACTACAACCTCAATATTGAAAATCACAAACAAATTCAACAACAACCTCAACATTGAAAAACTGCAACAATTTCAACAACAACCTGAACAATGAAAAACGACAACTAATTCAACAACAACCTCAACTTTGAAAAACACCAACAAATTCAAAAAACTCAACATGGAAAAACAACAACAAATTCAACTACAACATCAATATTGAAAATCACAAACAAATTCAACAACAACCTCAACAATGAAAAACATCAAAATATTCAACAATAACCTCAACATTCAAAAACGACAACTAATTCAACAAAAAACTCAACAATGAAAAACACCAACAAATTCAACAAAAATCTCAACAATGAAAAATATCAAAACATTCAACAACCTCAACATTGAGAAACAGCAACAAATTCAACTGCAACCTCAACTTTGATAAATACAAAAAGATTCAAAAAAAAACATTGAATACACCAATAAATTCAACAACAATCGCAATATTGAAAATCACCAAAAAATTCAACAACAACCTCAACATTGAAAAAAAACAAAATACTCAACAACAACCTCAACTTTGAAAAACACCAACAAATTCAAAAAACTCAACATGGAAAAACAACAACAAATTCAACTACAACCTCAATATTGAAAATCACAAACAAATTCAACAACAACCTCAACATTGAAAAACTGCAACAATTTCAACAACAACCTGAACAATGAAAAACACCAATAAATTCAACAACAAACTCAACATTGAAAACCACCAACAAATTCAACAACAACCTCAACAATGAAAAACATCAAAAAATTCAACAATAACCTCAACATTCAAAAACGACAACTAATTCAACAAAAAACCCAACAATGAAAAACACCAATAAATTCAACAAAAATCTCAACAATGAAAACACAAAAAAATTCAACAACAATCACAACATTGAAAAACACCAACAAATTCAACAACTTCAATATTGAAAAACACCAACAAATTAAAGTGCAAACTCAACTTTGAAAAATACAAAAAAGTTTAAAAAAAAACATTGATAACACCAATAAATTCAACAACAACCTCAATATTGAAAAACACCATCAAATTCATCAACAACCTCAACCATGAAAAACAGCAAACAATTCAACAACAACGACCACAACAATGAAAAACACCAAAAAATTCAACAACAACCTCAACATTGAAAATCACCAACAAATTCAACAACAACCTCAACAATGAAAAACACCAAAAAAATCAACAACAAACTCAACATTGAAAATCACCAACAAATTCAACAAAAAACTCAACAATGAAAAACACCAAAAAATTCAACAACAACCTCAACTTTGAAAAACATCAAAAAATACAACAACCTCAACATTGAGAAACAGCAACAAATTCAACTGCAAACTCAACTTTGAAAAATACAAAAAGATTAAAAAAAAAACATTGAATACACCAATAAATTCAACAACAACCGCAATATTGAAAATCACCAAAAAATTCAACAACAACCTCAACATTGAAAAAAACCAAAATATTCAACAACAACCTCAACTTTGAAAAACACCAACAAATTCCAAAAACTCAACATGGAAAAACAACAACAAATTCAACTACAACATCAATATTGAAAATCACAAACAAATTCAACAACAACCTCAACATTGAAAAACTGCAACAATTTCAACAACAACCTGAACAATGAAAAACACCAATAAATTCAACAACAAACTCAACATTGAAAATCACCAACAAATTCAACAACAACCTCAAAAATGAAAAACATCAAAAAATTCAACAATAACCTCAACATTCAAAAACGACAACTAATTCAACAAAAAACTCAACAATGAAAAAAACCAACAAATTCAACAAAAATCTCAACAATGAAAACACCAAAAAATTCAACAACAATAACAACTTTGAAAAACACCAACAAATTCAACAACATCAACATTGAAAAACACCAACAAATTAAAGTGCATACTCAACTTTGAAAAATACAAAAAAGTTTTTAAAAAAACATTGATAAAAGCAATAAATTCAACAACAACCCCAATATTGAAAATCACCATCAAATTCATCAACAACCTCAACAATGAAAAACAGCAAACAACTCAACAACAACTGCCACAACAATGAATAACACCAAAAAATTCAACAACAACCTTAGCATTGAAAAACACCAACAATTCAAATAACAACCTCAACAATGAAAAACACCAAAAAATTCAACAACAACCTCAACATTCAAAAACAACAACAAATTCAACAAAAAACTCAACAATGAAAAACACCTAAAAATTCAACAACAACCTCAACTTTGAAAAACATCAAAAAATTCAACAACCTCAACATTGAGAAAAAGCAACAAATTCAACTGCAACCTCAACTTTGAAAAATACAAAAAGATTAAAAAAAAACATTGAATACACCAATAAATTCAACAATAACCGCAATATTGAAAATCACCAAAAAATTCAACAACAACCTCAACATTGAAAAAAACCAAAATATTCAACAACAACCTCAACTTTGAAAAACACCAACAAATTCAAAAAACTCAACATGGAAAAACAACAACAAATTCAACTACAACCTCAATATTGAAAATCACAAACAAATTCAACAACAACCTCAACATTGAAAAACTGCAACAATTTCAACAACAATCTGAACAATGAAAAACACCAATAAATTCAACAACAAACTCAACATTGAAAACCACCAATAAATTCAACAACAACCTCAACAATGAAAAACATCAAAAAATTCAACAATAACCTCAACATTCAAAAACGACAACTAATTCAACAAAAAACCCAACAATGAAAAACACCAATAAATTCAACAAAAATCTCAACAATGAAAACACAAAAAAATTCAACAACAATCACAACATTGAAAAACACCAATAAATTCAACAACCTCAATATTGAAAATCACCATCAAATTCATCAACAACCTCAACCATGAAAAACAGCAAACAATTCAACAACAACCTCAACAATGAAAAACATCAAAAAATTCAACAACAACCTCAACATTCAAAAACAACAACAAATTCAACAAAAAACTCAACAATGAAAAACAGCAACAAATTCAACTGCATCCTCAACATTCAAAAATACAAAAAGATTCAAAATAAACATTGAATACACTAATAAGTTCAACAACAACCTCAATATTGATAATCACCAAAAAATTCAACAACAACCTCAACATTGAAAGACACCAAAATATTCTAGAACAACCTCAACTTTGAAAAACACCAACAAATTCAAAAACCTAAACATGGAAAAACACCAACAAATTCAAATACAACCTCAATATTGAAAATCACCAACAAATTCAACAACAACCTCAACAATGAAAAACACCAACAAATTCAACAAAAACCTCAACAATGAAAAACACCAAAACATTCAACAACTACCTCAAATTTGAAAAACATCAACAGATTTAACAACCTCAACATTCAAATACACCAACAAATTCAACAACAAATCCAGCTTTGAAAAACACAAACAAATTCAACAACCTCAACATTGAAAAACACCAAAAAAATCAACAACAACCTCAACTTTTAAAAATACAAAAAGCTTCAACAAAAAAAAAATTGATAACACCAACAATTTCAACAACAACCTCATTATTGAAAATCACCAACAACATTAACAACAACCTCAACAATGAAAAACATCAAAAAATACAAAAACAACAACCTCAACAATGAAAAACACAAAACAATTCAACAAAAAACTCAACAATGAAAAACACCAAAAAATTCAACTACAACCTCTATATTGAAAATCACAAACAAATTCAACAACAACCTCAACATTGAAAAACTGCAACAATTTCAACAACAACCTGAACAATGAAAAACGACAACTAATTCAACAACAACCTCAACTTTGAAAAACACCAACAAATTCAAAAAACTCAACATGGAAAAACAACAACAAATTCAACTACAACATCAATATTGAAAATCACAAACAAATTCAACAACAACCTCAACAATGAAAAACATCAAAATATTCAACAATAACCTCAACATTCAAAAACGACAACTAATTCAACAAAAAACTCAACAATGAAAAACACCAACAAATTCAACAAAAATCTCAACAATGAAAAATATCAAAACATTCAACAACCTCAACATTGAGAAACAGCAACAAATTCAACTGCAACCTCAACTTTGATAAATACAAAAAGATTCAAAAAAAAACATTGAATACACCAATAAATTCAACAACAACCGCAATATTGAAAATCACCAAAAAATTCAACAACAACCTCAACATTGAAAAAAAACAAAATACTCAACAACAACCTCAACTTTGAAAAACACCAACAAATTCAAAAAACTCAACATGGAAAAACAACAACAAATTCAACTACAACCTCAAGATTGAAAATCACAAACAAATTCAACAACAACCTCAACATTGAAAAACTGCAACAATTTCAACAACAACCTGAACAATGAAAAACACCAATAAATTCAACAACAAACTCAACATTGAAAACCACCAACAAATTCAACAACAACCTCAACAATGAAAAACATCAAAAAATTCAACAATAACCTCAACATTCAAAAACGACAACTAATTCAACAAAAAACCCAACAATGAAAAACACCAATAAATTCAACAAAAATCTCAACAATGAAAACACAAAAAAATTCAACAACAATCACAACATTGAAAAACACCAACAAATTCAACAACATCAATATTGAAAAACACCAACAAATTAAAGTGCAAACTCAACTTTGAAAAATACAAAAAAGTTTAAAAAAAAACATTGATAACACCAATAAATTCAACAACAACCTCAATATTGAAAATCACCATCAAATTCATCAACAACCTCAACCATGAAAAACAGCAAACAATTCAACAACAACGACCACAACAATGAAAAACACCAAAAAATTCAACAACAACCTCAACATTGAAAAACTCCAAAAATTTCAACAACAACCTCAACAATGAAAAACATCAAAAAATTCAACAACAACCTCAACATTCAAAAACAACAACAAATTCAACAAAAAACTCAACAATGAAAAGCAGCAAAAAATTCATCAACAACCTCAACTTTGAAAAACATCAAAAAATTCAACAACCTTATCATTGATAAACAGCAACAAATTCAACTGCAACCTCAACATTCAAAAATACAAAAAGATTCAAAAAAAACATTGAATACACTAATACATTCAACAACAACCTCCATATTGAAAATCACCAAAAAATTCAACAACAACCTCAACATTGAACAACACCAAAATATTCTAGAACAACCTCAACTTTGAAAAACACCAACAAATTCAAAAACCTAAACATGGAAAAACACCAACAAATTCAACTACAACCTCAATATTGAAAATCACCAACAAATTCAACAACAACCTCAACAATGAAATACACCAACAAATTCAACAAAAACCTCAACAATGAAAATCACCAAAACATTCAACAACTACCTCAATTTTGAAAAACACCAACAGATTTAACAACCTCAACATTCAAATACACCAACAAATTCAACAACAAATCCAGCTTTGAAAAACACAAATAAATTCAACAACATCAACATTGAAAAACACCAACAAATTCAACAACAACCTCAACTTTTAAAATACAAAAAGCTTCAACAATATAAAAATTGATAACACCAACAATTTCAACAACAACCTCATTATTGAAAATAACCAACAACTTTAACAACAACCTGAACAATGAAAAACATCAAAAAATTCAAAAACAACAACCTCAACAATGAAAAACACAAAACAATTCAATAACAAACTCAACATTCAAAAACATAAACAAATTCAACAACAACCTCAACATTCAAAAACACAAACAAATTCAACAAAAACCTCAACAATTAAAGACACCAAAATATTCAACAACAACGTCAACTTTGAAAAACACCAAACAATTCAACAACCTCAACATTGAAAACCACCATCAATTTCAGCAAAAATCTCAACATTGAAAACCATCAATAAATACAACAACAACCTCAACATTCCAAAACACCAACAAATTCAACAAAAACCTCAACAATGAAAACACACCAAAAAATTCAACAACAATCACAACTTTGAGAAACACCAACAAATTCAACAACATCACCATTGAAAAACAGCAACAAATTCAACTGCAAACTCATCTTTAAAAAATACGAAAAAGATTAATAAATAACATTGATAACACCAATAAATTCAACAACAACCTCAATATTGAAAATCAACAACAAATTCATCACCAACCTCAACAATGAAAAACAGCAAACAATTCAACAACAACCTCAACAATGAAAAACACCAACAAATTCAACAAGTACAGCAACAATGAAAAACACCAAAAAATTCAGCAACAAACTCAAAATTGAAAATCACCATCAAATTCAACAAAAACCTCAACATTGAAATACATCAAAAAATACAACAACAACCTCAACATTCCAAAACACCAACAAATTCAACAAAAACCTCAACCATGAAAACACCAAAAAATTCATCAACAATCACAACCTTGAAAAACAACAACAAATTCAACAACATCAATATTGAAAAAAACCAACAAATTAAAGTGCAAACACAACTTTGAACAATACAAAAAAGTTTAAAAAAAAACATTGATAACACCAAAAAATTCAACAACAACCTCAATATTGAAAATCACCATCAAATTCATCAACAACCTCAACAATGAAAAACAGCAAACAGTTCAATAAAAACGACCACAACAATGAAAAACACCAAAAAATTCAACAACAACCTCAACATTGAAAAACTCCAAAAATTTCAACAACAAGCTCAACATTCAAAAACAACAACAAATTCAACAAAAAACTCAACATTGAAAAACACCAAAAATTTCAACAACAACCTCAAATTTGAAAGATACCAAAAAATTCAACAACCTCAACATTGAGAAACAGCAACAAATTCAACTGCAACCTCAACTTTGAAAAATACAAAAAGATTCAAAACAAAACATTGAATACACTAATAAATTCAACAACATCCGCAATATTGAAAATCACCAAAAAATTCAACAACAACCACAACTTTGAAAAACACTAACAAATTCAAAAACCTCAACATGGAAAAACAACAACAAATTAAACTACAACCTCAATATTGGAAATCACAAAGAAATTCAACAACAACCTCAACATTGAAAAACTGCAACAATTTCAACAACAACCTGAACAATGAAAAACACCAATAAATTCAACAACAAACACAACGTTGAAAACCACCAACAAATTCAACAACAACCTCAACAATGAAAAACATCAAAAAATTCAACAATAACCTCAACATTCAAAAACGACAACTAATTCAACAAAAAACTCAACAATGAAAAACACCAACAAATTCAACAAAACTCTCAACAATAAAAACACCAAAGAATTCAACTACAATCACAACTTTGAAAAACACCAACAAATTCAACAACATCAACATTGAAAAACACCAACAAATTAAAGTGCAAACTCAACTTTGAAAAATACAAAAAAGTTTTAAATAAAACATTGATAACACCAATAAATTCAACAACAACCTCAATATTGAAAATCACCATCAAATTCATCAACAACCTCAACAATGAAAAACAGCAAACAATTCAATAACAACGACCACAACAATGAAAAACACCAAAAAATTCAACAACAACCTTAGCATTGAAAAACTCCAACAATTTCAACAACAACCTCAACAATGAAAAACACCAAAAAATTCAACAGCAAACTCAACATTGAAAATCAACAACAAATTCAACAACAATCTCAACTATGAAAAACATCAAAAAATTCAACAACAACCTCCACATTCAAAAACAACAGCAAATTCAACAAAACTCAACAATGAAATACAACTAAAAATTCAACAACAACCACAACTTTGAAAAACATCAAAAAATTCAAAAACAACAAGCTCAACAATGAAAAACACAAAACAATTCAACAACAAACTCAACATTCAAAAACATAAACAAATTCAACAACAACCTCAACAAGGAAAAACAACAAAAAATTCAACAACAACCTCAACATTCAAAAACACCAACAAATTCAACAAAAACCTCAACAATTAACGACACCAAAAAATTCAACAACAACGTCAACTTTGAAAAACACCAAAAAATTCAACGAACCTCAACATTGAAAACCACCATCAATTTCAGCAAAAATCTCAACATTGAAAAACATCAATACATACAACAACAACCTCAACTTTCCAAAACACCAACAAATTCAACAAAAACCTCAACAATGAAAACACCAAAAAATTCAACAACAATCACAACTTTGAGAAACACCAACAAATTCAACAACATCACCATTGAAAAACAGCAACAAATTCAACTGCAAACTCATCTTTAAAAAATACGAAAAAGATTAAAAAATAACATTGATAACACCAATAAATTCAACAACAATCTCAATATTGAAAATCAACAACAAATTCATCACCAACTTCGACAATGAAAAACAGCAAACAATTCAACAACAACCTCAACAATGAAAAACACCAACAAATTCAACAAGTACAGCAACAATGCGAAACACCAACAAATTCAGCAACAAACTCAAAATTGAAAATCAACATCAAATTCAACAAAAATCTCAACATTGAAAAACATCAAAAAATACAACAACAACCACAACATTCCAAAACACCAACAAATTCAACAAAAACCTCAACCATGAAGACACCAAAAAATTCATCAACAATCACAACCTTGAAAAACAACAACAAATTCAACAACATCATCATTGAAAAAAACCAACAAATTAAAGTGCAAACTCAACTTTGAAAAATACAAAAAAGTTTTTAAAAAAACATTGATAACAGCAATAAATTCAACAACAACTCCAATATTGAAAATCACAATCAAATTCATCAACAACCTCAACAATGAAAAACAGCAAACAATTCAACAACAACGGCCACAACAATGAAAAACACCAAAAAATTCAACAACAACCTTAGCATTGAAAAACTCCAACAATTTCAACAAGAACCTCAACTATGAAAAACACCAAAAAATTCAACAACAAACTTAACATTGAAAATCACCAACAAATTCAACAACAACCTCAACAATGAAAAACACCAAAAAATTCAACAACAAACTCAACATTGAAAATCACTAACAAATTCAACAAAAAACTCAACTATGAAAAACACCTAAAAATTCAACAACAACCTCAACATTGAAGAAAACCAAAATATTCAACAACAACCTAAACTTTGAAAAATACAAAAAGATTCAAAAAAAAACATTGAATACACCAATAAATTCAACAACAACCGCAATATTAAAAATCACCAAAAAATTCAACAACAACCTCAACATTGAAGAAAACCAAAATATTCAACAACAACCTCAACTTTGAAAAACACCAACAAATTCAAAAAACTCAACATGGAAAAACAACAACAAATTCAACTACAACATCAATATTGAAAATCACAAACAAATTCAACAACAACCTCAACATTGAAAAACTGCAACAATTTCAACAACAACCTGAACAATGAAAAACACCAATAAATTCAACAACAAACTCAACATTGAAAATCACCAACAAATTCAACAACAACCTCAACAATGAAAAACATCAAAAAATTCAACAATAACCTCAACATTCAAAAACGACAACTAATTCAAAAAAAAACTCAACAATGAAAAACACCAACAAATTCAACAAACATCTCAACAATGAAATCACCAAAAAATTCAACAACAATCACAACTTTCAAAAACACCAACAAATTCAACAACATCAACATTGAAAAACACCAACAAATTTAAGTGCATACTCAACTTTGAAAAATACAAAAAAGTTTTTAAAAAAACATTGATAAAAGCAATAAATTCAACAACAACCCGAATATTGAAAATCACCATCAAATTCATCAACAACCTCAACAATGAAAAACAGCAAACAATTCAACAACAACTGCCACAACAATGAAAAACACCAAAAAATTCAACAACAACCTGAGCATTGAAAAACACCAACAATTCAAATAACAACCTCAACAATGAAAAACACCAAAAAATTAAAGTGCAAACTCAACATTGAAAATCACCAACAAATTCAACAACCACCTCAACAATGAAAAACATCAAAAAATTCAACAACAACCTAAACATTCAAAAACAACAACAAATTCAACAAAAAACTCAACAATGAAAAACACCAAAAAATTCAACAACAACCTCAACTTTGAAAAACATCAAAAAATTCAACAACCTCAACATTGAGAAACAGCAACAAATTCAAATGCAACCTCAACTTTGAAAAATACAATAAGATTCAAAAAAAACATTGAATACACCAATAAATTCAACAATAACCGCAATATTGAAAATCACCAAAAAAATCAACAACAACCTCAACATTGAAAAAAACCAAAATATTCAACAACAACCTCAACTTTGAAAAACACCAACAAATTCAAAAAACTCAACATGGAAAAACAACAACAAATTCAACTACAACCTCAATATTGAAAATCACAAACAAATTCAACAACAACCTCAACATTGAAAAACTGCAACAATTTCAACAACAACCTGAACAATGAAAAACACCAATAAATTCAACAACAAACTCAACATTGAAAACCACCAACAAATTCAACAATAACCTCAACTTTCAAAAACGACAACTAATTCAACAAAAAACCCAACAATGAAAAACACCAATAAATTCAACAAAAATCTCAACAATGAAAACACAGAAAAATTCAACAACAATCACAACATTGAAAAACACCAACAAATTCAACAACATCAATATTGAATAACACCAACAAATTAAAGTGCAAACTCAACTTTGAAAAATACAAAAAAGTTTAAAAAAAAACATTGATAACACCAATAAATTCAACAACAACCTCAATATTGAAAATCACCATCAAATTCATCAACAACCTCAACCATGAAAAACAGCAAACAATTCAACAACAACGACCACAACAATGAAAAACACCAAAAAATTCAACAACAAACTCAACATTGAAAATCACCAACAAATTCAACAACAACCTCAACAATGAAAAACATCAAAAAATTCAACAACAACCTCAACATTCAAAAACAACAACAAATTCAACAAAAAACTCAACAATGAAAAGCACCAAAAAATTCAACAACAACCTCAAGATTGAAAAACACCAAAATATTCTAGAACAACCTCAACTTTGAAAAACACCAACAAATTCAAAAACCTAAACATGGAAAAACACCAACAAATTCAACTACAACCATAATATTGAAAATCACCAACAAATTCAACAACAACCTCAACAATGAAAAACTCCAACAAATTCAACAAAAACCTCAACAATGAAAAACACCAAAACATTCAACAACTACCTCAATTTTGAAATACACCAACAGATTTAACAAGCTCAACATTCAAATACACCAACAAATTCAACAACAAATCCAGCTTTGAAAAACACAAACAAATTCAACAACCTCAACATTGAAAAACACAAACAAATTCAACAACAACCTCAACTTTTAAAAATACAAAAAGCTTCAACAAAATAAAAATTGATAACACCAACAAATTCAACAACAACCTCATTATTGAAAATCACCAACAACTTTAACAATAACCTCAACAATGAAAAACATCTAAAAATTCAAAAACAACAACCTCAACAATGAAAAACACAAAACAATTCAACAACAAACTCAACATTCAAAAACACCAACAAATTCAACAACAACCTCAAAAAGGAAAAACACCAAAATATTCAACAACAACCTCAACATTCAAAAACAACAACAAATTCAACAAAAACCTCAACAATTAAAGACACCAAAAAATTCAACAACAACGTCAACTTTGAAAAACACCAAAAAATTCAACAACCTCAACATTGAAAACCACCATCAATTTCAGCAAAAATCTCAACATTGAAAACCATCAATAAATACAACAACAACCTCAACATTCCAAAACACCAACAAATTCAACAAAAACCTCAACAATGAAAACACACCAAAAAATTCAACAACAATCACAACTTTGAGAAACACCAACAAATTCAACAACATCACCATTGAAAAACAGCAACAAATTCAACTGCAAACTCATCTTTAAAAAATACGAAAAAGATTAATAAATAACATTGATAACACCAATAAATTCAACAACAACCTCAATATTGAAAATCAACAACAAATTCATCACCAACCTCAACAATGAAAAACAGCAAACAATTCAACAACAACCTCAACAATGAAAAACACCAACAAATTCAACAAGTACAGCAACAATGAAAAACACCAAAAAATTCAGCAACAAACTCAAAATTGAAAATCACCATCAAATTCAACAAAAACCTCAACATTGAAATACATCAAAAAATACAACAACAACCTCAACATTCCAAAACACCAACAAATTCAACAAAAACCTCAACCATGAAAACACCAAAAAATTCATCAACAATCACAACCTTGAAAAACAACAACAAATTCAACAACATCAATATTGAAAAAAACCAACAAATTAAAGTGCAAACACAACTTTGAACAATACAAAAAAGTTTTAAAAAAAACATTGATAACACCAAAAAATTCAACAACAACCTCAATATTGAAAATCACCATCAAATTCATCAACAACCTCAACAATGAAAAACAGCAAACAATTCAATAACAACGACCACAACAATGAAAAACACCAAAAAATTCAACAACAACCTCAACATTGAAAAACTCCAACAATTTCAACAACAACCTCAACAATGAAAAACACCAAAAAATTCAGCAACAAACTCAACATTGAAAATCACCAACAAATTCAACAACAACCTCAACAATGAAAAACATCAAAAAATTCAACAACAACCTCAACATTCAAAAACAACAACAAATTCAACAAAAAACTCAGCAATGAAAACCACCAAAAAATTCAACAACAACTTCAACTTTGAAAAACATCAAAATATTCAACAACCTCAACATTGAGAAACAGCAACAAATTCAACTGCAACCTCAACATTCAAAAATACAAAAAGATTAAAAAATAACATTGATAACACCAATAAATTCAACAACAACCTCAATATTGAAAATCAACAACAAATTCATCAACAACCTCAACAATGAAAAACACCAAACAATTCAACAACAACCTCAACATTGAAAAACATCAACAAATTCAACAACAACCTCAACTTTTAAGGATACCAAAATGTTCAACAAAATAAAAATTGATAACACCAACAAATTCAACAACAACCTCAATATTGAAAATCACCAACAACCTTAACAACAACCTGAACAATGAAAAACATCAAAAAATTCAACAACAACAGCCTCAACATTGAAAAACACCAAACAATTCAACAATAACCTCAACATTCAAAAACACCAACAAATTCAACAAATACCTCAACAATGAAAAACACAAAAAATTCAAAAACAACCTCAACATTCAAAAACACCAACAAATTCAACAATAACCTCAACAATTAAAAACACCAAAAAATTCAACAGCAACCTCAACTTTGAAAAACACCAACAAATTCAACCACCTCAACATTGAAAATCACCATCAAATTCAACAAAAAGCTCAACATTGAAAAACATCAAAAAATACAACAACAACCTCAAAATTCCAAAACACCAACATATTCAACAAAAATCTCAACAGTGAAAACACCAAAAAATTCAACAACATTCACAACTTTGAAAAACACCAACAAATTCAACTGCAAACTCAACTTTGAAAAATACAAAAAAGATTAAAAAAAAACATTGATAATACCAATAAATTCAACAACAACCTCAATATTGAAAATCAACAACAAATTCATCAACAACTTCAACAATGAAAATAGGCAAACAATTAAACAACAACGACCTCAACAATGAAAAACACCAAAAAATTCAACAACAACCTCAACATTGAAAAACTCCAACAATTTCAACAACAACCTCAACAATGAAAAACAACAAAAAATTCAACAACAAACTCAAAATGGAAAAACACCAAAATATTCAACAACAACCTCAACTTTGAAAAACACCAACAAATTCAAAACCCTCAACATGGAAAAACACCAACAAATTCAACTACAACCTCAATATTGAAAATCACCAACAAATTCAACAACAACCTCAACAATGAAAAACACCAACAAATTCAACAAAAACCTCAACAATGAAAAACACCAAAAAATTCATCAACAACCTCAACATTCAAAAACACCAACAAATTCAACAACCACCTCAACATTCAAAAACACCAACAAATTCAACAAAAACCTCAACATTGAAAAACACCAAAAAATTCAACAATAGCCTCAAAAATGAAAAACACCAATAAATTCATCAACAACCTCAACATTCAAAAACACCAACAAATTCAACAAAAACCTCAACAATGAAAAATACCAAAAAATTCAACAACAACCTCAACATTCAAAAACAACAACAAATTCAACAAAAAACTCAACAATGAAAAGCACCAAAGAATTCAACAACAATCTCAACATTCAAAACACCAACAAATTCAACAACAACCTCAACACTCGAAAACACCAACAAATTCAACAACAACCTCAACAATGAAAAACACCAAAAAATTCAACAACAACCTCAACATTCAAAAACACCAACAAATTCAACAACAACCTCAGCAATGAAAAACAGCAAACATTTCAAAAACAACGACCTCAACAATGAAAAATGCCAAAAAAATTCATCAACAACCTCAGGAATTAAAAACAGCAAATAATTCAACAACGACCCCAACAATGAAAAATACCAAAAAATTCAACAAAAAACTCAACATTGAAAATCACCAACAAATTCATCAACAACCTGAACATTGCAAAACACCAACAAATTCAACTGCAACCTCTACATTGAAACATACAAAAAAGTTAAAAAATAACCATTGATAACAACAATATATTCAACAACAACCACAATATTGAAAATCAGCAAAAAGTTCAAAAACAACCTCAACATTCAATAACACCAACAAATTCAACAACAACCTCAGCAATGAAAAACAGCAAACAATTCAACAACAACGACCTCAACAATGAAAAACACCAAAAAATTCATCAACAGCCTCAGCAATGAAAAACAGCAATAAATTCAACAACAACGACCTCAACAATGAAAAATACCGAAAGATTCAACAACAACCTCAACGTTGAAAAACTGCAACAATTTCAAAAACAACCTCAACAATGAAAAACACCAAAAAATTCAACAACAAACTCAACATTGAAAATCACCAACAAATTCAAAAACAACCTCAACAATGAATAACATCAAAAAATTCAACTGCAACCTCAACTTTGAAAAATACAAAAAGATTCAAAAAAAAAAACATTGAATACACCAATAAATTCTACAACAACCTCAATATTGAAAATCACCAAAAAATTCAACAACAACATTAACATTGATAAACTCCAAAATATTCAACAACAACCTCAACTTTGAAAAACAGCAACAAATTCAAAAACCTCAACATGGAAAAACACCAACAAATTCAACTACAACCTCAATATTGAAAGTCACCAAAAAATTCAACAACAACCTTAACATTGAAAAACACCCAAATATTCAACAACAAGCTCAACTTTGAAAAACAGCAACAAATTCAAAAACCTCAACATGGAAAAACATCAACAAATTCAACTACAACCTCAATATTGAAAATCACCAACAATTTCAACAACAACCTCAACATTGAAAAACATCAAATAATTCAACAACAATCTCAATATTCAAAACACCAACAAATTCAACAACAACTTCAACATTCGAAAACACCAACAAATTCAGCAACAACCTCAGCAATGAAAAACAGCAAACAAATCAACAACAACGACCTGAACAATGAAAAACACCAAAAAATTCATCAACAACCTCAGCAATGAAAAACAGCAATAAATTCAACAACAACGACCACAACAATGAAAAATACCGAAAGATTCAACAACAACCTCAACATTGAAAATCAACAACAAATTCAAAAACAACCTCAACAATGAAAAACACCAAAAAATTCAACAACAAACTCAACATTGAAAATCAACAACAAATTTAAAAACAACCTCAACAATGAAAAACATCAAATAATTCAACTGCAACCTCAACTTTGAAAAATACAAAAAGATTCAAAAAAAAACATTGAATACACCAGTAAATGCAACAACAACCTCAATATTGAATATCACCATAAAA
The DNA here is from genome assembly GCF_964194155.1 of Cetorhinus maximus. Lineage (NCBI taxonomy): Eukaryota > Metazoa > Chordata > Chondrichthyes > Lamniformes > Cetorhinidae > Cetorhinus > Cetorhinus maximus. Next base: position 319,448 of record NW_027596130.1, read on the forward strand.
TTCAACAACTACCTTAACATTGAAAAAGACCAAAATATTCAACAACAACCTCAACTTTGAAATACACCAACAAATTCAAAATCCTCAACATGGAAGAACACCAACAAATTCAACTACAACCTCAATATTGAAAATCACAAATAAATTGAACAACAAGCTTAAAAATGAAAAACACCAACATATTCAACAAAAAGCTCAACAATGAAAAACACCAAAAAATTCATCAACAACCTCAACATTCAAAAACACCAACAAATTCAACAAAAACCTCAACAATGCAAAACACTAAAAAATTCAACAACAACCTTAACATTGAAAAACACCCAAATATTCAACAACAACCTCAACTTTGAGAAACAGCAACAAATTCAAAAACCTCAACATGGAAAAACACCAACAAATTCAACTACAACCTCAATATTGAAAGTCACCAAAAAATTCAACAACAACCTTAACATTGAAAAACACCCAAATATTCAACAACAAGCTCAACTTTGAAAAACAGCAACAAATTCAAAAACCTCAACATGGAAAAACACCAACAAATTCAACTACAACCTCAATATTGTAAATCACCAACAAATTCAACAACAACCTCAACATTGAAAAATATCAAATAATTCAACAACAATCTCAATATTCAAAACACCAACAAATTCAACAACAACCTCAACATTCGAAAACACCAACAAATTCAGCAACAACCTCAGCAATGAAAAACAGCAAACAATTCAACAACAACGACCTGAACAATGAAAAACACCAAAAAATTCATCAACAACCTCAGCAATGAAAAACAGCAATAAATTCAACAACAACGACCACAGCAATGAAAAATACCGAAAGATTCAACAACAACCTCAACATTGAAAAATTCCAACAATTTCAAAAACAACCTCAACAATGAAAAACACCAAAAAATTCAACAACAAACTCAACATTGAAAATCACCAACAAATTCAAAAACAACCTCAACAATGAAAAACATCAAAAAATTCAACTGCAACCTCAACTTTGAAAAATACAAAAAGATTCAAAAAAAAACATTGAATACACAAGTAAATACAACAACAACCTCAATATTGAATATCACCACAAATTCAACAACAACCTCAACAATGAAAAACACCAAAAAATTCAACAACAACTTCAACATTCAAAAACACCAACAAATTCAACAACAACCTCAGCAATGAAAAACAGCAAACAATTCAACAACAACGACCTCAACAATGAAAAACACCAAAAAATTCATCAACAACCTCAGCAATGAAAAACGGCAATAAAGTCAACAACAACGACATCAACATTGAAAAACACCAAAAAATTCAACAACGACCATAACTTTGAAAAACACCAACAAATTTAACAACCTCAACATTGAAAATCACCAACAAATTCAACAACAACCTCAACAATGAAAAACATCAAATAATTCAACTGTACCCTCAACATTGAAAAATACAAAAAGATTCAAAAAAAAACATTGAATGCACCAATAAATTCAACAACAACCTCAATATTGAAAGTCACCAAAAAATTCAACAACAACCTTAACATTGAAAAACACCCAAATATTCAACAACAACCTCAACTTTGAAAAACAGCAACAAATTCAAAAACCTCAACATGGAAAAACACCAACAAATTCAACTACAACCTCAATATTGAAAATCACCAACAAATTCAACAATAACCTCAACATTGAAAAACATCAAATAATTCAACAACAATCTCAATATTCAAAACACCAACAAATTCAACAACAACCTCAACATTCGAAAACACCAACAAATTAAGCAACAACCTCAGCAATGAAAAACAGCAAACCATTCAACAACAACGACCTCAACAATGAAAAACACCAAAAAATTCATCAACAACCTCAGCAATGAAAAACAGCAATAAATTCAACAACAACGACCTCAACAATGAAAAATAGCGAAAGATTCAACAACAACCTCAACATTGAAAAACTCCAACAATTTCAAAAACAACCTCAACAATGAAAAACACCAAAAAATTCAACAACAAACTCAACATTGAAAATCACCAACAAATTCAAAAACAACCTCAACAATGAAAAACATCAAAAAATTCAACTGCAACCTCAACTTTGAAAAATACAAAAAGGTTCAAAAAAAAACATTGAATACACCAATAAATTCAACAACAACCTCAATATTGAAAATCACCAAAAAATTCAACAACAACATTAACATTGAAAAACTCCAAAATATTCAACAACAACCTCAACTTTGAAAAACACCAACAAATTCAAAAACCTCAACATGGAAGAACACCAACAAATTCAACTACAACCTCAATATTTAAAATCACCAACAAATTCATCAACAACCTCAACATTCAAAAACACCAACAAATTCAACAACAACCTCAGCAATGAAAAACAGCAAACAATTCAACAACAACGACCTCAACAATGAAAAACACCAAAAAATTCATCAACAGCCTCAGCAATGAAAAACAGCAATAAATTCAACAACAACGACCACAGCAATGAAAAATACCGAAAGATTCAACAACAACCTCAACATTGAAAAATTCCAACAATTTCAAAAACAACCTCAACAATGAAAAACACCAAAAAATTCAACAACAAACTCAACATTGAAAATCACCAACAAATTCAAAAACAACCTCAACAATGAAAAACATCAAAAAATTCAACTGCAACCTCAACTTTGAAAAATACAAAAAGATTCAAAAAAAAACATTGAATACACAAGTAAATACAACAACAACCTCAATATTGAATATCACCACAAATTCAACAACAACCTCAACAATGAAAAACACCAAAAAATTCAACAACAACTTCAACATTCAAAAACACCAACAAATTCAACAACAACCTCAGCAATGAAAAACAGCAAACAATTCAACAACAACGACCTCAACAATGAAAAACACCAAAAAATTCATCAACAACCTCAGCAATGAAAAACAGCAATAAAGTCAACAACAACGACCTCAACATTGAAAAACACCAAAAAATTCAACAACGACCATAACTTTGAAAAACACCAACAAATTTAACAACCTCAACATTGAAAATCACCAACAAATTCAACAACAACCTCAACAATGAAAAACATCAAATAATTCAACTGTACCCTCAACATTGAAAAATACAAAAAGATTCAAAAAAAAACATTGAATGCACCAATAAATTCAACAACAACCTCAATATTGAAAGTCACCAAAAAATTCAACAACAACCTTAACATTGAAAAACACCCAAATATTCAACAACAACCTCAACTTTGAAAAACAGCAACAAATTCAAAAACCTCAACATGGAAAAACACCAACAAATTCAACTACAACCTCAATATTGAAAATCACCAACAAATTCAACAATAACCTCAACATTGAAAAACATCAAATAATTCAACAACAATCTCAATATTCAAAACACCAACAAATTCAACAACAACCTCAACATTCGAAAACACCAACAAATTAAGCAACAACCTCAGCAATGAAAAACAGCAAACCATTCAACAACAACGACCTCAACAATGAAAAACACCAAAAAATTCATCAACAACCTCAGCAATGAAAAACAGCAATAAATTCAACAACAACGACCTCAACAATGAAAAATAGCGAAAGATTCAACAACAACCTCAACATTGAAAAACTCCAACAATTTCAAAAACAACCTCAACAATGAAAAACACCAAAAAATTCAACAACAAACTCAACATTGAAAATCACCAACAAATTCAAAAACAACCTCAACAATGAAAAACATCAAAAAATTCAACTGCAACCTCAACTTTGAAAAATACAAAAAGGTTCAAAAAAAAACATTGAATACACCAATAAATTCAACAACAACCTCAATATTGAAAATCACCAAAAAATTCAACAACAACATTAACATTGAAAAACTCCAAAATATTCAACAACAACCTCAACTTTGAAAAACACCAACAAATTCAAAAACCTCAACATGGAAGAACACCAACAAATTCAACTACAACCTCAATATTTAAAATCACCAACAAATTCATCAACAACCTCAACATTCAAAAACACCAACAAATTCAACAACAACCTCAGCAATGAAAAACAGCAAACAATTCAACAACAACGACCTCAACAATGAAAAACACCAAAAAATTCATCAACAGCCTCAGCAATGAAAAACAGCAATAAATTCAACAACAACGACCTCAACAATGAAAAATACCGAAAGATTCAACAACAACCTCAACGTTGAAAAACGGCAACAATTTCAAAAACAACCTCAACAATGAAAAACACCCAAAAATTCAACAACAAACTCAACATTGAAAATCACCAACAAATTCAAAAACAACCTCAACAATGAATAACATCAAAAAATTCAACTGCAACCTCAACTTTGAAAAATACAAAAAGATTCAAAAAAAAAACATTGAATACACCAATAAATTCAACAACAACCTCAATATTGAAAATCACCAAAAAATTCAACAACAACATTAACATTGATAAACTCCAAAATATTCAACAACAACCTCAACTTTGAAAAACAGCAACAAATTCAAAAACCTCAACATGGAAAAACACCAACAAATTCAACTACAACCTCAATATTGAAAGTCACCAAAAAATTCAACAACAACCTTAACATTGAAAAACACCCAAATATTCAACAACAAGCTCAACTTTGAAAAACAGCAACAAATTCAAAAACCTCAACATGGAAAAACATCAACAAATTCAACTACAACCTCAATATTGAAAATCACCAACAAATTCAACAACAACCTCAACATTGAAAAACATCAAATAATTCAACAACAATCTCAATATTCAAAACACCAACAAATTCAACAACAACCTCAACATTCGAAAACACCAACAAATTCAGCAACAACCTCAGCAATGAAAAACAGCAAACAAATCAACAACAACGACCTGAACAATGAAAAACACCAAAAAATTCATCAACAACCTCAGCAATGAAAAACAGCAATAAATTCAACAACAACGACCACAACAATGAAAAATACCGAAAGATTCAACAACAACCTCAACATTGAAAAACTCCAACAATTTCAAAAACAACCTCAACAATGAAAAACACCAAAAAATTCAACAACAAACTCAACATTGAAAATCAACAACAAATTCAAAAACAACCTCAACAATGAAAAACATCAAATAATTCAACTGCAACCTCAACTTTGAAAAATACAAAAAGATTCAATAAAAAACATTGAATACACCAGTAAATACAACAGCAACCTCAATATTGAATATCACCATAAAATTCAACAACAACCTTAACATTGAAAAACTCCAAAATATTCAACAACAACCTCAACTTTGAAATACACCAACAAATTCAAAATCCTCAACATGGAAGAACACCAACAAATTCAACTACAACCTCAATATTGAAAATCACAAATAAATTGAACAACAAGCTTAAAAATGAAAAACACCAACATATTCAACAAAAAGCTCAACAATGAAAAACACCAAAAAATTCATCAACAACCTCAACATTCAAAAACACCAACAAATTCAACAAAAACCTCAACAATGCAAAACACTAAAAAATTCAACAACAACCTTAACATTGAAAAACACCCAAATATTCAACAACAACCTCAACTTTGAGAAACAGCAACAAATTCAAAAACCTCAACATGGAAAAACACCAACAAATTCAACTACAACCTCAATATTGAAAGTCACCAAAAAATTCAACAACAACCTTAACATTGAAAAACACCCAAATATTCAACAACAAGCTCAACTTTGAAAAACAGCAACAAATTCAAAAACCTCAACATGGAAAAACACCAACAAATTCAACTACAACCTCAATATTGTAAATCACCAACAAATTCAACAACAACCTCAACATTGAAAAATATCAAATAATTCAACAACAATCTCAATATTCAAAACACCAACAAATTCAACAACAACCTCAACATTCGAAAACACCAACAAATTCAGCAACAACCTCAGCAATGAAAAACAGCAAACAATTCAACAACAACGACCTGAACAATGAAAAACACCAAAAAATTCATCAACAACCTCAGCAATGAAAAACAGCAATAAATTCAACAACAACGACCACAGCAATGAAAAATAGCGAAAGATTCAACAACAACCTCAACATTGAAAAATTCCAACAATTTCAAAAACAACCTCAACAATGAAAAACACCAAAAAATTCAACAACAAACTCAACATTGAAAATCACCAACAAATTCAAAAACAACCTCAACAATGAAAAACATCAAAAAATTCAACTGCAACCTCAACTTTGAAAAATACAAAAAGATTCAAAAAAAAACATTGAATACACAAGTAAATACAACAACAACCTCAATATTGAATATCACCACAAATTCAACAACAACCTCAACAATGAAAAACACCAAAAAATTCAACAACAACTTCAACATTCAAAAACACCAACAAATTCAACAACAACCTCAGCAATGAAAAACAGCAAACAATTCAACAACAACGACCTCAACAATGAAAAACACCAAAAAATTCATCAACAACCTCAGCAATGAAAAACAGCAATAAAGTCAACAACAACGACCTCAACATTGAAAAACACCAAAAAATTCAACAACGACCATAACTTTGAAAAACACCAACAAATTTAACAACCTCAACATTGAAAATCACCAACAAATTCAACAACAACCTCAACAATGAAATACATCAAATAATTCAACTGTACCCTCAACATTGAAAAATACAAAAAGATTAAAAAAAAAACATTGAATGCACCAATAAATTCAACAACAACCTCAATATTGAAAGTCACCAAAAAATTCAACAACAACCTTAACATTGAAAAACACCCAAATATTCAACAACAAGCTCAACTTTGAAAAACAGCAACAAATTCAAAAACCTCAACATGGAAAAACACCAACAAATTCAACTACAACCTCAATATTGAAAATCACCAACAAATTCAACAATAACCTCAACATTGAAAAACATCAAATAATTCAACAACAATCTCAATATTCAAAACACCAACAAATTCAACAACAACCTCAACATTCGAAAACACCAACAAATTAAGCAACAACCTCAGCAATGAAAAACAGCAAACCATTCAACAACAACGACCTCAACAATGAAAAACACCAAAAAATTCATCAACAACCTCAGCAATGAAAAACAGCAATAAATTCAACAACAACGACCTCAACAATGAAAAATAGCGAAAGATTCAACAACAACCTCAACATTGAAAAACTCCAACAATTTCAAAAACAACCTCAACAATGAAAAACACCAAAAAATTCAACAACAAACTCAACATTGAAAATCACCAACAAATTCAAAAACAACCTCAACAATGAAAAACATCAAAAAATTCAACTGCAACCTCAACTTTGAAAAATACAAAAAGGTTCAAAAAAAAAATTGAATACACCAATAAATTCAACAACAACCTCAATATTGAAAATCACCAAAAAATTCAACAACAACATTAACATTGAAAAACTCCAAAATATTCAACAACAACCTCAACTTTGAAAAACACCAACAAATTCAACTACAACCTCAATATTTAAAATCACCAACAAATTCATCAACAACCTCAACATTCAAAAACACCAACAAATTCAACAACAACCTCAGCAATGAAAAACAGCAAACAATTCAACAACAACGACCTCAACAATGAAAAACACCAAAAAATTCATCAACAGCCTCAGCAATGAAAAACAGCAATAAATTCAACAACAACGACCACAGCAATGAAAAATACCGAAAGATTCAACAACAACCTCAACATTGAAAAATTCCAACAATTTCAAAAACAACCTCAACAATGAAAAACACCAAAAAATTCAACAACAAACTCAACATTGAAAATCACCAACAAATTCAAAAACAACCTCAACAATGAAAAACATCAAAAAATTCAACTGCAACCTCAACTTTGAAAAATACAAAAAGATTCAAAAAAAAACATTGAATACACAAGTAAATACAACAACAACCTCAATATTGAATATCACCACAAATTCAACAACAACCTCAACAATGAAAAACACCAAAAAATTCAACAACAACTTCAACATTCAAAAACACCAACAAATTCAACAACAACCTCAGCAATGAAAAACAGCAAACAATTCAACAACAACGACCTCAACAATGAAAAACACCAAAAAATTCATCAACAACCTCAGCAATGAAAAACAGCAATAAAGTCAACAACAACGACCTCAACATTGAAAAACACCAAAAAATTCAACAACGACCATAACTTTGAAAAACACCAACAAATTTAACAACCTCAACATTGAAAATCACCAACAAATTCAACAACAACCTCAACAATGAAAAACATCAAATAATTCAACTGTACCCTCAACATTGAAAAATACAAAAAGATTAAAAAAAAAACATTGAATGCACCAATAAATTCAACAACAACCTCAATATTGAAAGTCACCAAAAAATTCAACAACAACCTTAACATTGAAAAACACCCAAATATTCAACAACAAGCTCAACTTTGAAAAACAGCAACAAATTCAAAAACCTCAACATGGAAAAACACCAACAAATTCAACTACAACCTCAATATTGAAAATCACCAACAAATTCAACAATAACCTCAACATTGAAAAACATCAAATAATTCAACAACAATCTCAATATTCAAAACACCAACAAATTCAACAACAACCTCAACATTCGAAAACACCAACAAATTAAGCAACAACCTCAGCAATGAAAAACAGCAAACCATTCAACAACAACGACCTCAACAATGAAAAACACCAAAAAATTCATCAACAACCTCAGCAATGAAAAACAGCAATAAATTCAACAACAACGACCTCAACAATGAAAAATAGCGAAAGATTCAACAACAACCTCAACATTGAAAAACTCCAACAATTTCAAAAACAACCTCAACGTTGAAAAACGGCAACAATTTCAAAAACAATCTCAACAATGAAAAACACCCAAAAATTCAACAACAAACTCAACATTGAAAATCACCAACAAATTCAAAAACAACCTCAACAATGAATAACATCAAAAAATTCAACTGCAACCTCAACTTTGAAAAATACAAAAAGATTCAAAAAAAAAACATTGAATACACCAATAAATTCAACAACAACCTCAATATTGAAAATCACCAAAAAATTCAACAACAACATTAACATTGATAAACTCCAAAATATTCAACAACAACCTCAACTTTGAAAAACAGCAACAAATTCAAAAACCTCAACATGGAAAAACACCAACAAATTCAACTACAACCTCAATATTGAAAGTCACCAAAAAATTCAACAACAACCTTAACATTGAAAAACACCCAAATATTCAACAACAAGCTCAACTTTGAAAAACAGCAACAAATTCAAAAACCTCAACATGGAAAAACATCAACAAATTCAACTACAACCTCAATATTGAAAATCACCAACAAATTCAACAACAACCTCAACATTGAAAAACATCAAATAATTCAACAACAATCTCAATATTCAAAACACCAACAAATTCAACAACAACCTCAACATTCGAAAACACCAACAAATTCAGCAACAACCTCAGCAATGAAAAACAGCAAACAAATCAACAACAACGACCTGAACAATGAAAAACACCAAAAAATTCATCAACAACCTCAGCAATGAAAAACAGCAATAAATTCAACAACAACGACCACAACAATGAAAAATACCGAAAGATTCAACAACAACCTCAACATTGAAAAACACCAACAATTTCAAAAACAACCTCAACAATGAAAAACACCAAAAAATTCAACAACAAACTCAACATTGAAAATCAACAACAAATTCAAAAACAACCTCAACAATGAAAAACATCAAATAATTCAACTGCAACCTCAACTTTGAAAAATACAAAAAGATTCAATAAAAAACATTGAATACACCAGTAAATACAACAGCAACCTCAATATTGAATATCACCATAAAATTCAACAACAACCTTAACATTGAAAAACTCCAAAATATTCAACAACAACCTCAACTTTGAAATACACCAACAAATTCAAAATCCTCAACATGGAAGAACACCAACAAATTCAACTACAACCTCAATATTGAAAATCACAAATAAATTGAACAACAAGCTTAAAAATGAAAAACACCAACATATTCAACAAAAAGCTCAACAATGAAAAACACCAAAAAATTCATCAATAACATCAACATTCAAAAACACCAACAAATTCAACAAAAACCTCAACAATGCAAAACACTAAAAAATTCAACAACAACCTTAACATTGAAAAACACCCAAATATTCAACAACAACCTCAACTTTGAAAAACAGCAACAAATTCAAAAACCTCAACATGGAAAAACACCAACAAATTCAACTACAACCTCAATATTGAAAGTCACCAAAAAATTCAACAACAACCATAACATTGAAAAACACCCAAATATTCAACAACAAGCTCAACTTTGAAAAACAGCAACAAATTCATAAACCTCAACATGGAAAAACACCAACAAATTCAACTACAACCTCAATATTGAAAATCACCAACAAATTCAACAACAACCTCAACATTGAAAAATATCAAATAATTCAACAACAATCTCAATATTCAAAACACCAACAAATTCAACAACAACCTCAACATTCGAAAACACCAACAAATTCAGCAACAACCTCAGCAATGAAAAACAGCAAACAATTCAACAACAACGACCTGAACAATGAAAAACACCAAAAAATTCATCAACAACCTCAGCAATGAAAAACAGCAATAAATTCAACAACAACGACCACAGCAATGAAAAATACCGAAAGATTCAACAACAACCTCAACATTGAAAAATTCCAACAATTTCAAAAACAACCTCAACAATGAAAAACACCAAAAAATTCAACAACAAACTCAACATTGAAAATCACCAACAAATTCAAAAACAACCTCAACAATGAAAAACATCAAAAAATTCAACTGCAACCTCAACTTTGAAAAATACAAAAAGATTCAAAAAAAAACATTGAATACACCAGTAAATACAACAACAACCTCAATATTGAATATCACCATAAAATTCAACAACAACCTCAACTTTGAAATACACCAACAAATTCAAAATCCTCAACATGGAAGAACACCAACAAATTCAACTACAACCTCAATATTGAAAATCACCAATAAATTGAACAACAAGCTTAAAAATGAAAAACAGCAACATATTCAACAAAAAGCTCAACAATGAAAAACACCAAAAAATTCATCAACAACCTCAACATTCAAAAACACCAACAAATTCAACAAAAACCTCAACAATGCAAAACACTAAAAAATTCAACAACAACCTCAACATTGAAAAACACCAACAAATTCAACAACAACCTCAACATTCAAAAGCACCAACAAATTCAACAAAAACCTCAACGTTGAAAAACATCGAAAAATTCAACAACAACCTCATCTTTGAAAAACAACAACAAATTCAACAACCTCAACTTTGAAAAATACCATCAAATTCAACTGCAACCTCAAATTTGAAAATTACAAAAAGGTTCAAGCAAAATCATTGATAACACCAATAAATTCAACTAGAACCTTAATATTGAAAATCCACAATAAATTCAACAACAACCTCAACAATGAAAAATATCAAATAATTCAACAACAATCTCAATGTTCAAAACACCAACAAATTCAACAACAACCTCAACTTTCGAAAACACAAACAAATTCAACAACAACCTCAACAATGAAAAACACCAAAAAATTCAACAACAACCTCAACATTCAAAAACACCAACAAATTCAACAACAACCTCAGCAATGAAAAACAGCAAACAATTCAACAACAACGACCTCAACAATGAAAAACACCAAAAAATTAATCAACAACCTCAGCAATGACAAACAGCAATAAAGTCAACAACAACGACCTCAACATTGAAAAACATCAAAAAATTCAACAACCACCATAACTTTGAAAAACACCAACAAATTTAACAACCTCAACATTGAAAATCACCAACAAATTCAACAACAACCTCAACAATGAAAAACATCAAATAATTCAACTGTACCCTCAACATTGAAAAATACAAAAAGATTCAAAAAAAAACATTGAATGCACCAATAAATTCAACAACGACCTCAATATTGAAAGTCACCAAAAAATTCAACAACAACCTTAACATTGAAAAACACCCAAATATTCAACAACAACCTCAACTTTGAAAAACAGCAACAAATTCAAAAACCTCAACATTGAAAAACACCAATAAATTCAACTACAACCTCAATATTGAAAATCACCAACAAATTCAACAATAACCTCAACATTGAAAAACATCAAATAATTCAACAACAATCTCAATATTCAAAACACCAACAAATTCAACAACAACCTTAACATTCGAAAACACCAACAAATTAAGCAACAACCTCAGCAATGAAAAACAGCAAACCATTCAACAACAACGACCTCAACAATGAAAAACACCAAAAAATTCATCAACAACCTCAGCAATGAAAAACAGCAATAAATTCAACAACAACGACCTCAACAATGAAAAATAGCGAAAGATTCAACAACAACCTCAACATTGAAAAACTCCAACAATTTCAAAAACAACCTCAACAATGAAAAACACCAAAAAATTCAACAACAAACTCAACATTGAAAATCACCAACAAATTCAAAAACAACCTCAACAATGAAAAACATCAAAAAATTCAACTGCAACCTCAACTTTGAAAAATACAAAAAGATTCAAAAAAAAACATTGAATACACCAATAAATTCAACAACAACCTCAATATTGAAAATCACCAAAAAATTCAACAACAACATTAACATTGAAAAACTCCAAAATATTCAACAACAACCTCAACTTTGAAAAACACCAACAAATTCAAAAACCTCAACATGGAAAAACACCAACAAATTCAACTACAACCTCAATATTTAAAATCACCAACAAATTCATCAACAACCTCAACATTCAAAAACACCAACAAATTCAACAACAACCTCAACAATGAAAAACACCGAAAAATTCAACAACAACCTCAACATTGAAAAACACCAACAAATTCTACAACAACATCAACATTCAAAAAGACCAACAAATTCAACATAAACCTCAACAATGAAAAACACCAAAAAATTCAACAACAATCTCAACATTCAATAACGCCAACAAATTCAACAACAACCTCATGAATGATAAACAGCAAACAATTCAACAACAACGACCTCAACAATGAAAAAACACCAAAAAATTCATCAACAACCTCAGCTATGAAAAACAGCAATAAATTCAACAAAAACGACCTCAACAATGAAAAACACCAAAAAATTCATCAACAACCTCAGCAATGAAAATCACCAAAATATTCAACAACAACCGTAACATTGAAAATACACCAAAATATTCAACAAGAACCTCAACCTTGAAAAACACCAACAAATTCAAATACCTCAACATGGAAAAACACCAATAAATTCAACTACAACCTCAATATTGAAAAACACCAACAAATTCAACAACAACCTCAACACTGAAAAACACCAACATATTCAACAAAAACCTCAACAATGAAAAACACCAACAAATTCATCAACAACCTCAACATTGAAAAACACCAACAAATTCAACAAAAACCTCAACAATGAAAAACACCGAAAAAAAAAACAACAACCTCAACATTGAAAAACACCAACAAATTCAATAACAACCTCAGCATTCAAAAAGAGCAACAAATTCAACAAAAACCTCAACAATGAAAAACACCAAAAAATTCAACAACAACCTCAACATTCGAAAACACCAACAAATTCAACAACAACGTCAACAATGAAAAACACCACAAAATTCAACAACAACCTCAACATTCAAAAACACCAACAAATTCAACAACAACCTCGGCAATGAAAAACAGCAAACAATTCAACAACAACGACCTCAACAATGAAAAACACCAAAAAATTCATCAACAACATCACAATGAAAAACAGCAATAAATTCAACAACAACGACCTCAAGAATGAAAAATACCAAAAGATTCAACAACAACCTCAATATTGAAAAACTCCAACAATTTCAACAACAACCTCAACAATGAAAAACACCAAAAAATTCAGCAACAAACTCAACATTTAAAATCACCATCAAATTCAACAACAACCGCAACAATGAAAAACATCAAAAAATTCAACTGCAACCTCAACTTTGAAAAATACAAAAAGAATCAAAAAAAATTTTGAATGCACCAATAAATTCAACAACAACCTCAATATTGAAAATCACCAAAAAATTCAACAACAACCTTAACATTGAAAAACAGCAAAATATTCAACAACAACCTCAACTTTGAAAAACACCAACAAATTCAAAAACCTCAACATGGAAAAACACCAACAAATTCAACTGCAACCTCAATATTGAAAATCACCAACAAATTCAATAACAACCTCAACAATGAAAAACATCAAATAATTCAACAACAATATCAATATTCAAAACACCAACAAATTCAACAACAACCTCAACATTCGAAAACACCAACAAATTCAGCAACAACCTCAACAATGAAAAACACCAAAAAATTCAACAACAACCTCAACATTCAATAACACCAACAAATTCAACAACAACCTCAGCAATGAAAAACAGCAAACAATTCAACAACAACGACCTCAACAATGAAAAACACCAAAAAATTCATCAACAACCTCATCAATGAAAAACAGCAATAAATTCAACAACAACGACCTCAACAATGAAAAATACCAAAAGATTCAACAACAACCTCAACATTGAAAAACTCCAACAATTTCAACAACAACCTCAATAATGAAAAACACCAACAAATTCAACAACAACCTCAACAATGAAAAACATCAAAAAATTCAACTGCAGCCTCAACTTTGAAAAATACAAAAAGAATAAAAAAAAATTGAGTACACCAATAAATTCAACTGCAACCTCAATATTGAAAATCACCCAAAAATTCAACAACAACCTTAACATTGAAAAACACCAAAATATTCAACAACAACCTCAACTTTGAAAAACAGCAACAAATTCAAAAATCTCAACATGGAAAAACACCAACAAATTCAACTACAACCTCAATATTGAAAATCACCAACAAATTCAACAACAACCTCAACAATGAATAACATCAAATAATTCAACAACAATCTCAATATTCAAAACACCAACAAATTCAACAACAAACTCGACATTCGAAAACACCAGCAAATTCAACAACAACCTCAACAATGAAAAACACCAAAAAATTCAACAACAACTTCAACATTCAATAACACCAACAAATTCAACAACAACCGCAGCAATGATAAACAGCAAACAATTCAACAACAACGACCTCAACAATGAAAAAACCAAAAAATTCATCAACATCCTCAGCAATGAAAAACAGCAATAAATTCAACAACAACGACCTCAACAATGAAAAATACCAAAAGATTCAACAACAACCTCAACATTGAAAAACTCCAACAATTTCAACAACAACCTCAACAATGAAAAACACCATAAAATTCAAAAACAATCTCAACATTGAAAATCGCCAACAAATTCAACAACAACCTCAAAAATGAAAAACACCAAAAATTCAAATGCAACCTGAACTTTGAATAATACAAAAAGAAACAAAAAAAAACATTGAATACACCAATAAATTCATCAACCACCTCAATATTGAAAATCACCATAAATTCAACAACAACCTTAACATTGAAAAACACCAAAATATTCAACAACAACCTCAACTTTGAAAAACACCAACAAATTCAAAAACCTCAACATGGAAAAACACCAACAAATTCAACTACAACCTCAATATTAAAAATCACCAACACATTCAACAACAACCTCAACAATGAAAAACATCAAATAATTCAACAACAATCTCAAAATTCAAAACACCAACAAATTCAACAACAACCTCAACATTCGAAAACACCAACAAATTCAGCAACAACCTCAACAATGAAAAACACCAAACAATTCAACAACAACCTCAACATTCAATAACACCAACAAATTCAACAACAACCTCAGCAATGAAAAACAGCAAACAATTCAGCAACAACGACCTCAACAATGAAAAACACCAAAAAATTCAACAACAACCTCAACATTTAATAACACCAGCAAATTCATCAACAACCTCAGCAATGAAAAACAGCAATAAATTCAACAACAACGACCTCAACAATGAAAAATACCAAAAGATTCAACAACTACCTCAACATTGAAAAACTCCAACAATTTCAACAACAACCTCAACAATGAAAAACACTAAAAAATTCAACAACAAACTCAACATTGAAAATCACCAACAAATTGAACAACAACCGCAACAATGAAAAACATCAAAAAATTCAACTACAATCTCAATTTGAAAAATACAAAAAGAATCAAAAAAAAATTTTGAATGCATCAATAAATTCAACAACAACCTCAATATTGAAAATCACCAAAAAATTCAACAACAACCTTAACATTGAAAAACAGCAATATATTCAACAACAACCTCAACTTTGAAAAACACCAACAAATTCAAAAACCTCAACATGGAAAAACACCAACAAATTCAACTGCAACCTCAATATTGAAAATCACCAACAAATTCAATAACAACCTCCACAATGAAAAACATCAAATAATTCAACAACAATATCAATATTCAAAACACCAACAAATTCAACAACAACCTCAACATTCGAAAACACCAACAAATTCATCAACAACCTCAACAATGAAAAACACCACAAAATTCAACAACAACCTCAACATTCAATAACACCAACAAATTCAACAACAACCTCAGCAATGAAAAACAGCAAACAATTCAACAACAACGACCTCAACAATGAAAAACACCAAAAAAATCAACAATAACCTCATCAATGAAAAACAGCAATAAATTCAACAACAACGACCTCAACAATGAAAAATACCAAAAGATTCAACAACAACCTCAACATTGAAAAACTCCAACAATTTCAACAACAACCTCAATAATGAAAAACACCAACAAATTCAACAACAACCTCAACAATGAAAAACATCAAAAAATTCAACTGCAACCTCAACTTTGAAAAATACAAAAAGAATTAAAAAAAAAAATTGAATACACCAATAAATTCAACAGCAACCTCAATATTGAAAATCACCCAAAAATTCAACAACAACCTTAACATTGAAAAACACCAAAATATTCAACAACAACCTCAACTTTGAAAAACAGCAACAAATTCAAAAATCTCAACATGGAAAAACACCAACAAATTCAACTACAACCTCAATATTGAAAATCACCAACAAATTCAACAACAACCTCAACAATGAATAACATCAAATAATTCAACAACAATCTCAATATTCAAAACACCAACAAATTCAACAACAAACTCGACATTCGAAAACACAAACAAATTCAACAACAACCTCAACAATGAAAAACACCAAAAAATTCAAAAATCTCAACATGGAAAAACACCAACAAATTCAACTACAACCTCAATATTGAAATTCACCAACAAATTCAACAACAACCTCAACAATGAAAAACACCAACAAATTCAACAAAAACCTCAACAATGAAAAATACCAAAAAATTCATCAACAACCTCAACATTCAAAAACACCAACAAATTCAACAAGAACCTCAACAATGAAAAACACCAAAAAATTCAAAAACAACATCAACATTGAAAAACACCAACAAATTCAACAACCACCTCAACATTCAAAAACACCAACAAATTCAACAAAAACCTCAACATTGAAAAACACCAAAAAATTCAACAATAGCCTCAAAAATGAAAAACACCAATAAATTCATCAACAACCTCAACATTCAAAAACACCAACAAATTCATCAACCACCTCAACAATGAAAAATACCAAAAAATTCAACAACAACCTCAACATTCAAAAACAACAACAAATTCAACAAAAAACTCAACAATGAAAAGCACCAAAGAATTCAACAACAATCTCAACATTCAAAACACCAACAAATTCAACAACGCTCAAAATTGAAAATCACCAACAAGATTCAACAACAACCTCAACTTTATAAAGAAGAGAAAACGTTCAATAAAAACATTGATAACACCAAGAAATTCAACAACAACTTCAATATTGAAAGACGCCAACAAATTCAATAACAACCTCAATATTGAAAGACACCAACAAATTCAACAACAACCTCAACATTGAAAATCACAAACAAATTCAACAACATCAATATCGATTATCACCAACAAATTCAACAACAACCACAACATTGAAAAACACCAACAAATTCAAAAACAACCTCAAAATTGAAAAAAACCTACAAATTCAACAACAAGCTCAACATTGAAAAACACCAACAAATTCAACAACAACCTCAACTTTATAAAGAAGAGAAAAAGTTCAATAAAAACATTGATAACACCAAGAAATTCAACAACAACCTCAACATTGAAAGACGCCAACAAATTCAATAACCTCCTCAATATTGAAAGACACCAACAAATTAAACAACGACCTCAACAATAAAAATCTCCAACAAAATCAACAACATCACTATTGAATAACACAACAAATTCAACAGCCTGAACATTGAAAAATACAAAAAAGTTCAAAAATAACATGAAAACACCAACAAAATTCAACAACAACCTCAACATTGAAAATCACCAACAAATTCAACAACAACCTCAACATTGCAAAACACCAAAAAATTCAACAACAACCTCAACAATGAAAAACACCAAAAAATTCAACAACCGCAACAATGAATAACATCAAAAAATTCAACTGCAACCTCAACTTTGAAAAATACAAAAAGATTAAAAAAAAACATTGAATACACCAATAAATTCAACAACAACCTCAATATTGAAAATCACCAAAAAATTCAACAACAACATTAACATTGATAAACTCCAAAATATTCAACAACAACCTCAACTTTGAAAAACACCAACAAATTCAAAAACCTCAACATGGAAAAACACCAACAAATTCAACTACAACCTCAATATTGAAAATCACCATCAAATTCAACAACAACCTAAACAATGAAAAACAGCAACATATTCAACAACAACCTCAACAATACAAAACACCAAAAAATTCAACAACAACCTCAACATTGAAAAACACCAACAAATTCAACAACAATCTCAACATTCAAAAACACCAACAAATTCACGAAAAACCTCAACATTGAAAAACATCGAAAAATTCAACAACAACCTCATCTTTGAAAAACACCAACAAATTCAACAACCTCAACTTTGAAAAATACCAACAAATTCAACTGCAACCTCAACTTTGAAAATTACAAAAAAGTTCAAACAAAATCATTGATAACACCAATAAATTCAACAAGAACCTTAATATTGAAAATCAACAATAAATTCAACAACAACCTCAACAATGAAAATCATCAAATAATTCAACAACAATCTCAATGTTCAAAACACCAACAACTTCAACAACAACTTCAACTTTCGAAAACACCAACAAATTCAACAACAACCTCAACAATGAAAAACACCAAAAAATTCAACAACCACCTCAACATTCAAAAACACCAACAAATTCAACAACAACCTCAGCAATGAAAAACAGCAAACAATTCAACAACAACGAACTCAACAATGAAAAACACCAAAAAATTCTTCAACAACCTCAGCAATGAAAAACAGCAATAAATTGAACAACAACGACCTCAACAATGAAAAATACCAAAAGATTCAACAACAACTTCAACATTGAAAAACACCAAAAAATTCATCAACAACCTTAACATTGAAAAACCCCCAAATATTCAACAACAACCTCAACTTTGAAAAACAGCAACAAATTCAAAAACCTCAACATGGAAAAACACCAACAAATTCAACTACAACCTCAATATTGAAAGTCACCAAAAAATTCAACAACAACCTTAACATTGAAAAACACCCAAATATTCAACAACAAGCTCAACTTTGAAAAACAGCAACAAATTCAAAAACCTCAACATGGAAAAACATCAACAAATTCAACTACAACCTCAATATTGAAAATCACCAACAAATTCAACAACAACCTCAACATTGAAAAACATCAAATAATTCAACAACAATCTCAATATTCAAAACACCAACAAATTCAACAACAACCTCAACATTCGAAAACACCAACAAATTCAGCAACAACCTCAGCAATGAAAAACAGCAAACAAATCAACAACAACGACCTGAACAATGAAAAACACCAAAAAATTCATCAACAACCTCAGCAATGAAAAACAGCAATAAATTCAACAACAACGACCACAACAATGAAAAATACCGAAAGATTCAACAACAACCTCAACATTGAAAAACTCCAACAATTTCAAAAACAACCTCAACAATGAAAAACACCAAAAAATTCAACAACAAACTCAACATTGAAAATCAACAACAAATTCAAAAACAACCTCAACAATGAAAAACATCAAATAATTCAACTGCAACCTCAACTTTGAAAAATACAAAAAGATTCAAAAAAAACATTGAATACACCAGTAAATACAACAACAACCTCAATATTGAATATCACCATAAAATTCAACAACAACCTTAACATTGAAAAAGACCAAAATATTCAACAACAACCTCAACTTTGAAATACACCAACAAATTCAAAATCCTCAACATGGAAGAACACCAACAAATTCAACTACAACCTCAATATTGAAAATCACAAATATATTGAACAACAAGCTTAAAAATGAAAAACGCCAACATATTCAACAAAAAGCTCAACAATGAAAAACACCAAAAAATTCATCAACAACCTCAACATTCAAAAACACCAACAAATTCAACAAAAACCTCAACAATGCAAAACACTAAAAAAAACAACAACAACCTTAACATTGAAAAACACCCAAATATTCAACAACAACCTCAACTTTGAAAAACAGCAACAAATTCAAAAACCTCAACATGGAAAAACACCAACAAATTCAACTACCACCTCAATATTGAAAGTCACCAAAAAATTCAACAACAACCTTAACATTGAAAAACACCCAAATATTCAACAACAAGCTCAACTTTGAAAAACAGCAACAAATTCAAAAACCTCAACATGGAAAAACACCAACAAATTCAACTGCAACCTCAACTTTGAAAATTACAAAAAAGTTCAAGCAAAATCATTCATAACACCAATAAATTCAAGAAGAACCTTAATATTGAAAATCAACAATAAATTCAACAACAACCTCAACAATGAAAAACATCAAATAATTCAACAACAATCTCAATGTTCAAAACACCAACAAATTCAACAACAACTTCAACTTTCGAAAACACCAACAAATTCAACAACAACCTCAACAATGAAAAACACCAAAAAATTCAACAACCACCTAAACATTCAAAAACACCAACAAATTCAACAACAACCTCAGCAATGAAAAACAGCAAACAATTCAACAACAACGACCTCAACAATGAAAAACACCAAAAAATTCTTCAACAACCTCAGCAATGAAAAACAGCAATAAATTGAACAACAACGACCTCAACAATGAAAAATACCAAAAGATTCAACAACAACTTCAACATTGAAAAACACCAAAAAATTCAACAACAACTTTAACATTGAAAAACACCCAAATATTCAACAACAACCTCAACTTTGAAAAACAGCAACAAATTCAAAAACCTCAACATGGAAAACCACCAACAAATTCAACTACAACCTCAATATTGAAAGTCACCAAAAAATTCAACAACAACCTTAACATTAAATAACACCCAAATATTCAACAACAAGCTCAACTTTGAAAAACAGCAACAAGTTCAAAAACCTCAACATGGAAAAACATCAACAAATTCAACTACAACCTCAATATTGAAAATCACCAACAAATTCAACAACAACCTCAACATTGAAAAATATCAAATAATTCAACAACAATCTCAATATTCAAAACACCAACAAATTCAACAACAACCTCAACATTCGAAAACACCAACAAATTCAGCAACAACCTCAGCAATGAAAAACAGCAAACAAATCAACAACAACGTCCTGAACAATGAAAAACACCAAAAAATTCATCAACAACCTCAGCAATGAAAAACAGCAATAAATTCAACAACAACGACCACAACAATGAAAAATACCGAAAGATTCAACAACAACCTCAACATTGAAAAACTCCAACAATTTCAAAAACAACCTCAACAATGAAAAACACCAAAAAATTCAACAACAAACTCAACATTGAAAATCAACAACAAATTCAAAAACAACCTCAACAATGAAAAACATCAAATAATTCAACTGCAACCTCAACTTTGAAAAATACAAAAAGATTCAAAAAAAAACATTGAATACACCAGTAAATACAACAACAACCTCAATATTGAATATCACCATAAAATTCAACAACAACCTTAACATTGAAAAACTCCAAAATATTCAACAACAACCTCAACTTTGAAATACACCAACAAATTCAAAATCCTCAACATGGAAGAACACCAACAAATTCAACTACAACCTCAACATTTAAAATCACAAATAAATTGAACAACAAGCTTAAAAATGAAAAACACCAACATATTCAACAAAAAGCTCAACAATGAAAAACACCAAAAAATTCATCAACAACCTCAACATTCAAAAACACCAACAAATTCAACAAAAACCTCAACAATGCAAAACACTAAAAAATTCAACAACAACCTTAACATTGAAAAACACCCAAATATTCAACAACAACCTCAACTTTGAAAAACAGCAACAAATTCAAAAACCTCAACATGGAAAAACACCAACAAATTCAACTACAACCTCAATATTGAAAGTCACCAAAAAATTCAACAACAACCTTAACATTGAAAAACACCCAAATATTCAACAACAACCTCAACTTTGAAAAACAGCAACAAATTCAAAAACCTCAACATGGAAAAACACCAACAAATTCAACTACAACCTCAATATTGAAATACACCAACAAATTCAACAACAACCTCAACATTGAAAAATATCAAATAATTCAACAACAATCTCAATATTCAAAACACCAACAAATTCAACAACAACCTCAACATTCGAAAACACCAACAAATTCAGC
Source organism: Cetorhinus maximus (assembly GCF_964194155.1). NCBI lineage: Eukaryota > Metazoa > Chordata > Chondrichthyes > Lamniformes > Cetorhinidae > Cetorhinus > Cetorhinus maximus. The sequence continues at coordinate 342,624 of NW_027596130.1, forward strand.
AACAACCTCAGCAATGAAAAACAGAAAACCATTCAACAACAACGACCTCAACAATGAAAAACACCAAAAAATTCATCAACAACCTCAGCAATGAAAAACAGCAATAAATTCAACAACAACGACCTCAACAATGAAAAATAGCGAAAGATTCAACAACAACCTCAACATTGAAAAACTCCAACAATTTCAAAAAAAACCTCAACAATGAAAAACACCAAAAAATTCAACGACAAACTCAACATTGAAAATCACCAACAAATTCAAAAACAACCTCAACAATGAAAAACATCAAAAAATTCAACTGCAACCTCAACTTTGAAAAATACAAAAAGATTCAAAAAAAAACATTGAATACACCAATAAATTCAACAACAACCTCAATATTGAAAATCACCAAAAAATTCAACAACAACATTAACATTGAAAAACTCCAAATTATTCAACAACAACCTCAACTTTGAAAAACACCAACAAATTCAAAAACCTCAACATGGAAAAACACCAACAAATTCAACTACAACCTCAATATTTAAAATCACCAACAAATTCATCAACAACCTCAACATTCAAAAACACCAACAAATTCAACAACAACCTCAACATTGAAAAACACCAAAAAATTCAACAATAGCCTCAAAAATTAAAAACACCAATAAATTCATCAACAACCTCAACATTCAAAAACACCAACAAATTCAACAAAAACCTCAACAATGAAAAATACCAAAAAATTCAACAACAACCTCAACATTCAAAAACAACAACAAATTCAACAAAAAACTCAACAATGAAAAGCACCAAAGAATTCAACAACAATCTCAACATTCAATAACGCCAACAAATTCAACAACAACCTCATGAATGATAAACAGCAAACAATTCAACAACAACGACCTCAACAATGAAAAACACCAAAAAATTCATCAACAACCTCAGCTATGAAAAACAGCAATAAATTCAACAAAAACGACCTCAACAATGAAAAACACCAAAAAATTCATCAACAACCTCAGCAATGAAAATCACCAAAATATTCAACAACAACCGTAACATTGAAAATACACCAAAATATTCAACAAGAACCTCAACCTTGAAAAACACCAACAAATTCAAAAACCTCAACATGGAAAAACACCAATAAATTCAACTACAACCTCAATATTGAAAAACACCAACAAATTCCACAACAACCTCAACACTGAAAAACACCAACATATTCAACAAAAACCTCAACAATGAAAAACACCAACAAATTCATCAACAACCTCAACATTGAAAAACACCAACAAATTCAACAAAAACCTCAACAATGAAAAACACCGAAAAATTCAACAACAACCTCAACATTGAAAAACACCAACAAATTCAACAACAACCTCAACATTCAAATAGACCAACAAATTCAACAAAAACCTCAACAATGAAAAACACCAAAAAATTCAACAACAACCTCAACATTCGAAAACACCAACAAATTCAACAACAACGTCAACAATGAAAAACACCACAAAATTCAACAACAACCTCAACATTCAAAAACACCAACAATTTCAACAACAACCTCGGCAATGAAAAACAGCAAACAATTCAACAACAACGACCTCAACAATGAAAAACACCAAAAATTCATCAACAACATCACAATGAAAAACAGCAATAAATTCAACAACAACGACCTCAACAATGAAAAATACCAAAAGATTCAACAACAACCTCAATATTGAAAAACTCCAACAATTTCAACAACAACTTCAACAATGAAAAACAACAAAAAATTCAGCAACAAACTCAACATTGAAAATCACCAACAAATTCAAAAACAACCTCAACAATGAATAACATCAAAAAATTCAACTGCAACCTCAACTTTGAAAAATACAAAAAGATTAAAAAAAAACATTGAATACACCAATAAATTCAACAACAACCTCAATATTGAAAATCACCAAAAAATTCAACAACAACATTAACATTGATAAACTCCAAAATATTCAACAACAACCTCAACTTTGAAAAACACCAACAAATTCAAAAACCTCAACATGGAAAAACACCAACAAATTCAACTACAACCTCAATATTGAAAATCACTATCAAATTCAACAACAACCTAAACAATGAAAAACAGCAACATATTCAACAACAACCTCAACAATACAAAACACCAAAAAATTCAACAACAACCTCAACATTGAAAAACACCAACAAATTCAACAACAATCTCAACATTCAAAAAAACCAACAAATTCACGAAAAACCCCAACATTGAAAAACACCATAAAATTCAACAACCTCAACATTGAAAATCACCAACAAATTCAAAAACAACCTCAACAATGAAAAACATCAAAAAATTCAACTGCAACCTCAATTTTGAAAAATACAAAAAGATTTTTAAAAAAACTTTGAATATACCAGTAAATACAACAACAACCTCAATATTGAATATCACCATAAAATTCAACAACAACCTTAACAATGAAAAAGACCAAAATATTCAACAACAACCTCAACTTTGAAATACATCAACAAATTCAAAATCCTCAACATGGAAGAACACCAACAAATTCAACTACAACCTCAATATTGAAAATCACCAATAAATTGAACAACAAGCTTAAAAATGAAAAACACCAACATATTCAACAAAAAGCTCAACAATGAAAAACACCAAAAAATTCATCAACAACCTCAACATTCAAAAACACCAACAAATACAACAAAAACCTCAACAATGCAAAACACTAAAAAATTCAACAACAACCTAAACATTGAAAAACACCAACAAATTCAACAACAACCTCAACATTCAAAAACACCAACAAATTCAACAAAAACCTCAACATTGAAAAACATCGAAAAATTCAACAACAACCTCATCTTTGAAAAACACCAACAAATTCAACAACCTCAACTTTGAAAAATACCAACAAATTCAACTGCAACCTCAACTTTGAAAATTACAAAAAAGTTCAAGCAAAATCATTGATAACACCAATAAATTCAACTAGAACCTTAATATTGAAAATCAACAATAAATTCAACAACAACCTCAACTTTGAAAAACAGCAACAAATTCAAAAACCTCAACATGGAAAAACACCAACAAATTCAACTACAACCTCAATATTGAAAATCACCAACAAATTCAACAATAACCTCAACATTGAAAAACATCAAATAATTCAACAACAATCTCAATATTCAAAACACCAACAAATTCAACAACAACCTTAACATTCGAAAACACCAACAAATTAAGCAACAACCTCAGCAATGAAAAACAGAAAACCATTCAACAACAACGACCTCAACAATGAAAAACACCAAAAAATTCATCAACAACCTCAGCAATGAAAAACAGCAATAAATTCAACAACAACGACCTCAGCAATGAAAAATAGCGAAAGATTCAACAACAACCTCAACATTGAAAAACTCCAACAATTTCAAAAACAACCTCAACAATGAAAAACACCAAAAAATTCAACAACAAACTCAACATTGAAAATCAACAACAAATTCAAAAACAACCTCAACAATGAAAAACATCAAATAATTCAACTGCAACCTCAACTTTGAAAAATACAAAAAGATTCAAAAAAAAACATTGAATACACCAGTAAATACAACAACAACCTCAATATTGAATATCACCATAAAATTCAACAACAACCTTAACATTGAAAAACTCCAAAATATTCAACAACAACCTCAACTTTGAAATACACCAACAAATTCAAAATCCTCAACATGGAAGAACACCAACAAATTCAACTACAACCTCAACATTTAAAATCACAAATAAATTGAACAACAAGCTTAAAAATGAAAAACACCAACATATTCAACAAAAAGCTCAACAATGAAAAACACCAAAAAATTCATCAACAACCTCAACATTCAAAAACACCAACAAATTCAACAAAAACCTCAACAATGCAAAACACTAAAAAATTCAACAACAACCTTAACATTGAAAAACACCCAAATATTCAACAACAACCTCAACTTTGAAAAACAGCAACAAATTCAAAAACCTCAACATGGAAAAACACCAACAAATTCAACTACAACCTCAATATTGAAAGTCACCAAAAAATTCAACAACAACCTTAACATTGAAAAACACCCAAATATTCAACAACAACCTCAACTTTGAAAAACAGCAACAAATTCAAAAACCTCAACATGGAAAAACACCAACAAATTCAACTACAACCTCAATATTGAAATACACCAACAAATTCAACAACAACCTCAACATTGAAAAATATCAAATAATTCAACAACAATCTCAATATTCAAAACACCAACAAATTCAACAACAACCTCAACATTCGAAAACACCAACAAATTCAGCAACAACCTCAGCAATGAAAAACAGAAAACCATTCAACAACAACGACCTCAACAATGAAAAACACCAAAAAATTCATCAACAACCTCAGCAATGAAAAACAGCAATAAATTCAACAACAACGACCTCAACAATGAAAAATAGCGAAAGATTCAACAACAACCTCAACATTGAAAAACTCCAACAATTTCAAAAAAAACCTCAACAATGAAAAACACCAAAAAATTCAACGACAAACTCAACATTGAAAATCACCAACAAATTCAAAAACAACCTCAACAATGAAAAACATCAAAAAATTCAACTGCAACCTCAACTTTGAAAAATACAAAAAGATTCAAAAAAAAACATTGAATACACCAATAAATTCAACAACAACCTCAATATTGAAAATCACCAAAAAATTCAACAACAACATTAACATTGAAAAACTCCAAATTATTCAACAACAACCTCAACTTTGAAAAACACCAACAAATTCAAAAACCTCAACATGGAAAAACACCAACAAATTCAACTACAACCTCAATATTTAAAATCACCAACAAATTCATCAACAACCTCAACATTCAAAAACACCAACAAATTCAACAACAACCTCAACATTGAAAAACACCAAAAAATTCAACAATAGCCTCAAAAATTAAAAACACCAATAAATTCATCAACAACCTCAACATTCAAAAACACCAACAAATTCAACAAAAACCTCAACAATGAAAAATACCAAAAAATTCAACAACAACCTCAACATTCAAAAACAACAACAAATTCAACAAAAAACTCAACAATGAAAAGCACCAAAGAATTCAACAACAATCTCAACATTCAATAACGCCAACAAATTCAACAACAACCTCATGAATGATAAACAGCAAACAATTCAACAACAACGACCTCAACAATGAAAAACACCAAAAAATTCATCAACAACCTCAGCTATGAAAAACAGCAATAAATTCAACAAAAACGACCTCAACAATGAAAAACACCAAAAAATTCATCAACAACCTCAGCAATGAAAATCACCAAAATATTCAACAACAACCGTAACATTGAAAATACACCAAAATATTCAACAAGAACCTCAACCTTGAAAAACACCAACAAATTCAAAAACCTCAACATGGAAAAACACCAATAAATTCAACTACAACCTCAATATTGAAAAACACCAACAAATTCCACAACAACCTCAACACTGAAAAACACCAACATATTCAACAAAAACCTCAACAATGAAAAACACCAACAAATTCATCAACAACCTCAACATTGAAAAACACCAACAAATTCAACAAAAACCTCAACAATGAAAAACACCGAAAAATTCAACAACAACCTCAACATTGAAAAACACCAACAAATTCAACAACAACCTCAACATTCAAATAGACCAACAAATTCAACAAAAACCTCAACAATGAAAAACACCAAAAAATTCAACAACAACCTCAACATTCGAAAACACCAACAAATTCAACAACAACGTCAACAATGAAAAACACCACAAAATTCAACAACAACCTCAACATTCAAAAACACCAACAAATTCAACAACAACCTCGGCAATGAAAAACAGCAAACAATTCAACAACAACGACCTCAACAATGAAAAACACCAAAAATTCATCAACAACATCACAATGAAAAACAGCAATAAATTCAACAACAACGACCTCAAGAATGAAAAATACCAAAAGATTCAACAACAACCTCAATATTGAAAAACTCCAACAATTTCAACAACAACTTCAACAATGAAAAACACCAAAAAATTCAGCAACAAACTCAACATTGAAAATCACCAACAAATTCAAAAACAACCTCAACAATGAATAACATCAAAAAATTCAACTGCAACCTCAACTTTGAAAAATACAAAAAGATTAAAAAAAAACATTGAATACACCAATAAATTCAACAACAACCTCAATATTGAAAATCACCAAAAAATTCAACAACAACAATAACATTGATAAACTCCAAAATATTCAACAACAACCTCAACTTTGAAAAACACCAACAAATTCAAAAACCTCAACATGGAAAAACACCAACAAATTCAACTACAACCTCAATATTGAAAATCACCATCAAATTCAACAACAACCTAAACAATGAAAAACAGCAACATATTCAACAACAACCTCAACAATACAAAACACCAAAAAATTCAACAACAACCTCAACATTGAAAAACACCAACAAATTCAACAACAATCTCAACATTCAAAAAAACCAACAAATTCACGAAAAACCCCAACATTGAAAAACACCATAAAATTCAACAACCTCAACATTGAAAATCACCAACAAATTCAAAAACAACCTCAACAATGAAAAACATCAAATAATTCAACTGCAACCTCAACTTTGAAAAATACAAAAAGATTTTTAAAAAAACTTTGAATATACCAGTAAATACAACAACAACCTCAATATTGAATATCACCATAAAATTCAACAACAACCTTAACATTGAAAAAGACCAAAATATTCAACAACAACCTCAACTTTGAAATACACCAACAAATTCAAAATCCTCAACATGGAAGAACACCAACAAATTCAACTACAACCTCAATATTGAAAATCACCAATAAATTGAACAACAAGCTTAAAAATGAAAAACACCAACATATTCAACAAAAAGCTCAACAATGAAAAACACCAAAAAATTCATCAACAACCTCAACATTCAAAAACACCAACAAATACAACAAAAACCTCAACAATGCAAAACACTAAAAAATTCAACAACAACCTAAACATTGAAAAACACCAACAAATTCAACAACAACCTCAACATTCAAAAACACCAACAAATTCAACAAAAACCTCAACATTGAAAAACATCGAAAAATTCAACAACAACCTCATCTTTGAAAAACACCAACAAATTCAACAACCTCAACTTTGAAAAATACCAACAAATTCAACTGCAACCTCAACTTTGAAAATTACAAAAAAGTTCAAGCAAAATCATTGATAACACCAATAAATTCAACTAGAACCTTAATATTGAAAATCAACAATAAATTCAACAACAACCTCAACTTTGAAAAACAGCAACAAATTCAAAAACCTCAACATGGAAAAACACCAACAAATTCAACTACAACCTCAATATTGAAAATCACCAACAAATTCAACAATAACCTCAACATTGAAAAACATCAAATAATTCAACAACAATCTCAATATTCAAAACACCAACAAATTCAACAACAACCTTAACATTCGAAAACACCAACAAATTAAGCAACAACCTCAGCAATGAAAAACAGAAAACCATTCAACAACAACGACCTCAACAATGAAAAACACCAAAAAATTCATCAACAACCTCAGCAATGAAAAACAGCAATAAATTCAACAACAACGACCTCAACAATGAAAAATAGCGAAAGATTCAACAACAACCTCAACATTGAAAAACTCCAACAATTTCAAAAAAAACCTCAACAATGAAAAACACCAAAAAATTCAACGACAAACTCAACATTGAAAATCACCAACAAATTCAAAAACAACCTCAACAATGAAAAACATCAAAAAATTCAACTGCAACCTCAACTTTGAAAAATACAAAAAGATTCAAAAAAAAACATTGAATACACCAATAAATTCAACAACAACCTCAATATTGAAAATCACCAAAAAATTCAACAACAACATTAACATTGAAAAACTCCAAATTATTCAACAACAACCTCAACTTTGAAAAACACCAACAAATTCAAAAACCTCAACATGGAAAAACACCAACAAATTCAACTACAACCTCAATATTTAAAATCACCAACAAATTCATCAACAACCTCAACATTCAAAAACACCAACAAATTCAACAACAACCTCAACATTGAAAAACACCAAAAAATTCAACAATAGCCTCAAAAATTAAAAACACCAATAAATTCATCAACAACCTCAACATTCAAAAACACCAACAAATTCAACAAAAACCTCAACAATGAAAAATACCAAAAAATTCAACAACAACCTCAACATTCAAAAACAACAACAAATTCAACAAAAAACTCAACAATGAAAAGCACCAAAGAATTCAACAACAATCTCAACATTCAATAACGCCAACAAATTCAACAACAACCTCATGAATGATAAACAGCAAACAATTCAACAACAACGACCTCAACAATGAAAAACACCAAAAAATTCATCAACAACCTCAGCTATGAAAAACAGCAATAAATTCAACAAAAACGACCTCAACAATGAAAAACACCAAAAAATTCATCAACAACCTCAGCAATGAAAATCACCAAAATATTCAACAACAACCGTAACATTGAAAATACACCAAAATATTCAACAAGAACCTCAACCTTGAAAAACACCAACAAATTCAAAAACCTCAACATGGAAAAACACCAATAAATTCAACTACAACCTCAATATTGAAAAACACCAACAAATTCCACAACAACCTCAACACTGAAAAACACCAACATATTCAACAAAAACCTCAACAATGAAAAACACCAACAAATTCATCAACAACCTCAACATTGAAAAACACCAACAAATTCAACAAAAACCTCAACAATGAAAAACACCGAAAAATTCAACAACAACCTCAACATTGAAAAACACCAACAAATTCAACAACAACCTCAACATTCAAATAGACCAACAAATTCAACAAAAACCTCAACAATGAAAAACACCAAAAAATTCAACAACAACCTCAACATTCGAAAACACCAACAAATTCAACAACAACGTCAACAATGAAAAACACCACAAAATTCAACAACAACCTCAACATTCAAAAACACCAACAATTTCAACAACAACCTCGGCAATGAAAAACAGCAAACAATTCAACAACAACGACCTCAACAATGAAAAACACCAAAAATTCATCAACAACATCACAATGAAAAACAGCAATAAATTCAACAACAACGACCTCAACAATGAAAAATACCAAAAGATTCAACAACAACCTCAATATTGAAAAACTCCAACAATTTCAACAACAACTTCAACAATGAAAAACAACAAAAAATTCAGCAACAAACTCAACATTGAAAATCACCAACAAATTCAAAAACAACCTCAACAATGAATAACATCAAAAAATTCAACTGCAACCTCAACTTTGAAAAATACAAAAAGATTAAAAAAAAACATTGAATACACCAATAAATTCAACAACAACCTCAATATTGAAAATCACCAAAAAATTCAACAACAACATTAACATTGATAAACTCCAAAATATTCAACAACAACCTCAACTTTGAAAAACACCAACAAATTCAAAAACCTCAACATGGAAAAACACCAACAAATTCAACTACAACCTCAATATTGAAAATCACTATCAAATTCAACAACAACCTAAACAATGAAAAACAGCAACATATTCAACAACAACCTCAACAATACAAAACACCAAAAAATTCAACAACAACCTCAACATTGAAAAACACCAACAAATTCAACAACAATCTCAACATTCAAAAAAACCAACAAATTCACGAAAAACCCCAACATTGAAAAACACCATAAAATTCAACAACCTCAACATTGAAAATCACCAACAAATTCAAAAACAACCTCAACAATGAAAAACATCAAAAAATTCAACTGCAACCTCAATTTTGAAAAATACAAAAAGATTTTTAAAAAAACTTTGAATATACCAGTAAATACAACAACAACCTCAATATTGAATATCACCATAAAATTCAACAACAACCTTAACAATGAAAAAGACCAAAATATTCAACAACAACCTCAACTTTGAAATACATCAACAAATTCAAAATCCTCAACATGGAAGAACACCAACAAATTCAACTACAACCTCAATATTGAAAATCACCAATAAATTGAACAACAAGCTTAAAAATGAAAAACACCAACATATTCAACAAAAAGCTCAACAATGAAAAACACCAAAAAATTCATCAACAACCTCAACATTCAAAAACACCAACAAATACAACAAAAACCTCAACAATGCAAAACACTAAAAAATTCAACAACAACCTAAACATTGAAAAACACCAACAAATTCAACAACAACCTCAACATTCAAAAACACCAACAAATTCAACAAAAACCTCAACATTGAAAAACATCGAAAAATTCAACAACAACCTCATCTTTGAAAAACACCAACAAATTCAACAACCTCAACTTTGAAAAATACCAACAAATTCAACTGCAACCTCAACTTTGAAAATTACAAAAAAGTTCAAGCAAAATCATTGATAACACCAATAAATTCAACTAGAACCTTAATATTGAAAATCAACAATAAATTCAACAACAACCTCAACTTTGAAAAACAGCAACAAATTCAAAAACCTCAACATGGAAAAACACCAACAAATTCAACTACAACCTCAATATTGAAAATCACCAACAAATTCAACAATAACCTCAACATTGAAAAACATCAAATAATTCAACAACAATCTCAATATTCAAAACACCAACAAATTCAACAACAACCTTAACATTCGAAAACACCAACAAATTAAGCAACAACCTCAGCAATGAAAAACAGAAAACCATTCAACAACAACGACCTCAACAATGAAAAACACCAAAAAATTCATCAACAACCTCAGCAATGAAAAACAGCAATAAATTCAACAACAACGACCTCAACAATGAAAAATAGCGAAAGATTCAACAACAACCTCAACATTGAAAAACTCCAACAATTTCAAAAAAAACCTCAACAATGAAAAACACCAAAAAATTCAACGACAAACTCAACATTGAAAATCACCAACAAATTCAAAAACAACCTCAACAATGAAAAACATCAAAAAATTCAACTGCAACCTCAACTTTGAAAAATACAAAAAGATTCAAAAAAAAACATTGAATACACCAATAAATTCAACAACAACCTCAATATTGAAAATCACCAAAAAATTCAACAACAACATTAACATTGAAAAACTCCAAATTATTCAACAACAACCTCAACTTTGAAAAACACCAACAAATTCAAAAACCTCAACATGGAAAAACACCAACAAATTCAACTACAACCTCAATATTTAAAATCACCAACAAATTCATCAACAACCTCAACATTCAAAAACACCAACAAATTCAACAACAACCTCAACATTGAAAAACACCAAAAAATTCAACAATAGCCTCAAAAATTAAAAACACCAATAAATTCATCAACAACCTCAACATTCAAAAACACCAACAAATTCAACAAAAACCTCAACAATGAAAAATACCAAAAAATTCAACAACAACCTCAACATTCAAAAACAACAACAAATTCAACAAAAAACTCAACAATGAAAAGCACCAAAGAATTCAACAACAATCTCAACATTCAATAACGCCAACAAATTCAACAACAACCTCATGAATGATAAACAGCAAACAATTCAACAACAACGACCTCAACAATGAAAAACACCAAAAAATTCATCAACAACCTCAGCTATGAAAAACAGCAATAAATTCAACAAAAACGACCTCAACAATGAAAAACACCAAAAAATTCATCAACAACCTCAGCAATGAAAATCACCAAAATATTCAACAACAACCGTAACATTGAAAATACACCAAAATATTCAACAAGAACCTCAACCTTGAAAAACACCAACAAATTCAAAAACCTCAACATGGAAAAACACCAATAAATTCAACTACAATCTCAATATTGAAAAACACCAACAAATTCCACAACAACCTCAACACTGAAAAACACCAACATATTCAACAAAAACCTCAACAATGAAAAACACCAACAAATTCATCAACAACCTCAACATTGAAAAACACCAACAAATTCAACAAAAACCTCAACAATGAAAAACACCGAAAAATTCAACAACAACCTCAACATTGAAAAACACCAACAAATTCAACAACAACCTCAACATTCAAATAGACCAACAAATTCAACAAAAACCTCAACAATGAAAAACACCAAAAAATTCAACAACAACCTCAACATTCGAAAACACCAACAAATTCAACAACAACGTCAACAATGAAAAACACCACAAAATTCAACAACAACCTCAACATTCAAAAACACCAACAAATTCAACAACAACCTCGGCAATGAAAAACAGCAAACAATTCAACAACAACGACCTCAACAATGAAAAACACCAAAAATTCATCAACAACATCACAATGAAAAACAGCAATAAATTCAACAACAACGACCTCAAGAATGAAAAATACCAAAAGATTCAACAACAACCTCAATATTGAAAAACTCCAACAATTTCAACAACAACTTCAACAATGAAAAACACCAAAAAATTCAGCAACAAACTCAACATTGAAAATCACCAACAAATTCAAAAACAACCTCAACAATGAATAACATCAAAAAATTCAACTGCAACCTCAACTTTGAAAAATACAAAAAGATTAAAAAAAAACATTGAATACACCAATAAATTCAACAACAACCTCAATATTGAAAATCACCAAAAAATTCAACAACAACAATAACATTGATAAACTCCAAAATATTCAACAACAACCTCAACTTTGAAAAACACCAACAAATTCAAAAACCTCAACATGGAAAAACACCAACAAATTCAACTACAACCTCAATATTGAAAATCACCATCAAATTCAACAACAACCTAAACAATGAAAAACAGCAACATATTCAACAACAACCTCAACAATACAAAACACCAAAAAATTCAACAACAACCTCAACATTGAAAAACACCAACAAATTCAACAACAATCTCAACATTCAAAAAAACCAACAAATTCACGAAAAACCCCAACATTGAAAAACACCATAAAATTCAACAACCTCAACATTGAAAATCACCAACAAATTCAAAAACAACCTCAACAATGAAAAACATCAAATAATTCAACTGCAACCTCAACTTTGAAAAATACAAAAAGATTTTTAAAAAAACTTTGAATATACCAGTAAATACAACAACAACCTCAATATTGAATATCACCATAAAATTCAACAACAACCTTAACATTGAAAAAGACCAAAATATTCAACAACAACCTCAACTTTGAAATACACCAACAAATTCAAAATCCTCAACATGGAAGAACACCAACAAATTCAACTACAACCTCAATATTGAAAATCACCAATAAATTGAACAACAAGCTTAAAAATGAAAAACACCAACATATTCAACAAAAAGCTCAACAATGAAAAACACCAAAAAATTCATCAACAACCTCAACATTCAAAAACACCAACAAATACAACAAAAACCTCAACAATGCAAAACACTAAAAAATTCAACAACAACCTAAACATTGAAAAACACCAACAAATTCAACAACAACCTTAACATTCAAAAACACCAACAAATTCAACAAAAACCTCAACATTGAAAAACATCGAAAAATTCAACAACAACCTCATCTTTGAAAAACACCAACAAATTCAACAACCTCAACTTTGAAAAATACCAACAAATTCAACTGCAACCTCAACTTTGAAAATTACAAAAAGGTTCAAGCAAAATCATTGATAACACCAATAAATTCAACTAGAACCTTAATATTGAAAATCAACAATAAATTCAACAACAACCTCAACTTTGAAAAACAGCAACAAATTCAAAAACCTCAACATGGAAAAACACCAACAAATTCAACTACAACCTCAATATTGAAAATCACCAACAAATTCAACAATAACCTCAACATTGAAAAACATCAAATAATTCAACAACAATCTCAATATTCAAAACACCAACAAATTCAACAACAACCTTAACATTCGAAAACACCAACAAATTAAGCAACAACCTCAGCAATGAAAAACAGAAAACCATTCAACAACAACGACCTCAACAATGAAAAACACCAAAAAATTCATCAACAACCTCAGCAATGAAAAACAGCAATAAATTCAACAACAACGACCTCAGCAATGAAAAATAGCGAAAGATTCAACAACAACCTCAACATTGAAAAACTCCAACAATTTCAAAAAAAACCTCAACAATGAAAAACACCAAAAAATTCAACGACAAACTCAACATTGAAAATCACCAACAAATTCAAAAACAACCTCAACAATGAAAAACATCAAAAAATTCAACTGCAACCTCAACTTTGAAAAATACAAAAAGATTCAAAAAAAAACATTGAATACACCAATAAATTCAACAACAACCTCAATATTGAAAATCACCAAAAAATTCAACAACAACATTAACATTGAAAAACTCCAAATTATTCAACAACAACCTCAACTTTGAAAAACACCAACAAATTCAAAAACCTCAACATGGAAAAACACCAACAAATTCAACTACAACCTCAATATTTAAAATCACCAACAAATTCATCAACAACCTCAACATTCAAAAACACCAACAAATTCAACAACAACCTCAACATTGAAAAACACCAAAAAATTCAACAATAGCCTCAAAAATTAAAAACACCAATAAATTCATCAACAACCTCAACATTCAAAAACACCAACAAATTCAACAAAAACCTCAACAATGAAAAATACCAAAAAATTCAACAACAACCTCAACATTCAAAAACAACAACAAATTCAACAAAAAACTCAACAATGAAAAGCACCAAAGAATTCAACAACAATCTCAACATTCAAAAACAACAACAAATTCAACAAAAAACTCAACAATGAAAAGCACCAAAGAATTCAACAACAATCTCAACATTCAAAAACAACAACAAATTCAACAAAAAACTCAACAATGAAAAGCACCAAAGAATTCAACAACAATCTCAACATTCAATAACGCCAACAAATTCAACAACAACCTCATGAATGATAAACAGCAAACAATTCAACAACAACGACCTCAACAATGAAAAACACCAAAAAATTCATCAACAACCTCAGCTATGAAAAACAGCAATAAATTCAACAAAAACGACCTCAACAATGAAAAACACCAAAAAATTCATCAACAACCTCAGCAATGAAAATCACCAAAATATTCAACAACAACCGTAACATTGAAAAACTCCAACAATTTCAACAACAACTTCAACAATGAAAAACAACAAAAAATTCAGCAACAAACTCAACATTGAAAATCACCAACAAATTCAAAAACAACCTCAACAATGAATAACATCAAAAAATTCAACTGCAACCTCAACTTTGAAAAATACAAAAAGATTAAAAAAAAACATTGAATACACCAATAAATTCAACAACAACCTCAATATTGAAAATCACCAAAAAATTCAACAACAACATTAACATTGATAAACTCCAAAATATTCAACAACAACCTCAACTTTGAAAAACACCAACAAATTCAAAAACCTCAACATGGAAAAACACCAACAAATTCAACTACAACCTCAATATTGAAAATCACTATCAAATTCAACAACAACCTAAACAATGAAAAACAGCAACATATTCAACAACAACCTCAACAATACAAAACACCAAAAAATTCAACAACAACCTCAACATTGAAAAACACCAACAAATTCAACAACAATCTCAACATTCAAAAAAACCAACAAATTCACGAAAAACCCCAACATTGAAAAACACCATAAAATTCAACAACCTCAACATTGAAAATCACCAACAAATTCAAAAACAACCTCAACAATGAAAAACATCAAAAAATTCAACTGCAACCTCAATTTTGAAAAATACAAAAAGATTTTTAAAAAAACTTTGAATATACCAGTAAATACAACAACAACCTCAATATTGAATATCACCATAAAATTCAACAACAACCTTAACAATGAAAAAGACCAAAATATTCAACAACAACCTCAACTTTGAAATACATCAACAAATTCAAAATCCTCAACATGGAAGAACACCAACAAATTCAACTACAACCTCAATATTGAAAATCACCAATAAATTGAACAACAAGCTTAAAAATGAAAAACACCAACATATTCAACAAAAAGCTCAACAATGAAAAACACCAAAAAATTCATCAACAACCTCAACATTCAAAAACACCAACAAATACAACAAAAACCTCAACAATGCAAAACACTAAAAAATTCAACAACAACCTAAACATTGAAAAACACCAACAAATTCAACAACAACCTCAACATTCAAAAACACCAACAAATTCAACAAAAACCTCAACATTGAAAAACATCGAAAAATTCAACAACAACCTCATCTTTGAAAAACACCAACAAATTCAACAACCTCAACTTTGAAAAATACCAACAAATTCAACTGCAACCTCAACTTTGAAAATTACAAAAAAGTTCAAGCAAAATCATTGATAACACCAATAAATTCAACTAGAACCTTAATATTGAAAATCAACAATAAATTCAACAACAACCTCAACTTTGAAAAACAGCAACAAATTCAAAAACCTCAACATGGAAAAACACCAACAAATTCAACTACAACCTCAATATTGAAAATCACCAACAAATTCAACAATAACCTCAACATTGAAAAACATCAAATAATTCAACAACAATCTCAATATTCAAAACACCAACAAATTCAACAACAACCTTAACATTCGAAAACACCAACAAATTAAGCAACAACCTCAGCAATGAAAAACAGAAAACCATTCAACAACAACGACCTCAACAATGAAAAACACCAAAAAATTCATCAACAACCTCAGCAATGAAAAACAGCAATAAATTCAACAACAACGACCTCAACAATGAAAAATAGCGAAAGATTCAACAACAACCTCAACATTGAAAAACTCCAACAATTTCAAAAAAAACCTCAACAATGAAAAACACCAAAAAATTCAACGACAAACTCAACATTGAAAATCACCAACAAATTCAAAAACAACCTCAACAATGAAAAACATCAAAAAATTCAACTGCAACCTCAACTTTGAAAAATACAAAAAGATTCAAAAAAAAACATTGAATACACCAATAAATTCAACAACAACCTCAATATTGAAAATCACCAAAAAATTCAACAACAACATTAACATTGAAAAACTCCAAATTATTCAACAACAACCTCAACTTTGAAAAACACCAACAAATTCAAAAACCTCAACATGGAAAAACACCAACAAATTCAACTACAACCTCAATATTTAAAATCACCAACAAATTCATCAACAACCTCAACATTCAAAAACACCAACAAATTCAACAACAACCTCAACATTGAAAAACACCAAAAAATTCAACAATAGCCTCAAAAATTAAAAACACCAATAAATTCATCAACAACCTCAACATTCAAAAACACCAACAAATTCAACAAAAACCTCAACAATGAAAAATACCAAAAAATTCAACAACAACCTCAACATTCAAAAACAACAACAAATTCAACAAAAAACTCAACAATGAAAAGCACCAAAGAATTCAACAACAATCTCAACATTCAATAACGCCAACAAATTCAACAACAACCTCATGAATGATAAACAGCAAACAATTCAACAACAACGACCTCAACAATGAAAAACACCAAAAAATTCATCAACAACCTCAGCTATGAAAAACAGCAATAAATTCAACAAAAACGACCTCAACAATGAAAAACACCAAAAAATTCATCAACAACCTCAGCAATGAAAATCACCAAAATATTCAACAACAACCGTAACATTGAAAATACACCAAAATATTCAACAAGAACCTCAACCTTGAAAAACACCAACAAATTCAAAAACCTCAACATGGAAAAACACCAATAAATTCAACTACAACCTCAATATTGAAAAACACCAACAAATTCCACAACAACCTCAACACTGAAAAACACCAACATATTCAACAAAAACCTCAACAATGAAAAACACCAACAAATTCATCAACAACCTCAACATTGAAAAACACCAACAAATTCAACAAAAACCTCAACAATGAAAAACACCGAAAAATTCAACAACAACCTCAACATTGAAAAACACCAACAAATTCAACAACAACCTCAACATTCAAATAGACCAACAAATTCAACAAAAACCTCAACAATGAAAAACACCAAAAAATTCAACAACAACCTCAACATTCGAAAACACCAACAAATTCAACAACAACGTCAACAATGAAAAACACCACAAAATTCAACAACAACCTCAACATTCAAAAACACCAACAAATTCAACAACAACCTCGGCAATGAAAAACAGCAAACAATTCAACAACAACGACCTCAACAATGAAAAACACCAAAAATTCATCAACAACATCACAATGAAAAACAGCAATAAATTCAACAACAACGACCTCAAGAATGAAAAATACCAAAAGATTCAACAACAACCTCAATATTGAAAAACTCCAACAATTTCAACAACAACTTCAACAATGAAAAACACCAAAAAATTCAGCAACAAACTCAACATTGAAAATCACCAACAAATTCAAAAACAACCTCAACAATGAATAACATCAAAAAATTCAACTGCAACCTCAACTTTGAAAAATACAAAAAGATTAAAAAAAAACATTGAATACACCAATAAATTCAACAACAACCTCAATATTGAAAATCACCAAAAAATTCAACAACAACAATAACATTGATAAACTCCAAAATATTCAACAACAACCTCAACTTTGAAAAACACCAACAAATTCAAAAACCTCAACATGGAAAAACACCAACAAATTCAACTACAACCTCAATATTGAAAATCACCATCAAATTCAACAACAACCTAAACAATGAAAAACAGCAACATATTCAACAACAACCTCAACAATACAAAACACCAAAAAATTCAACAACAACCTCAACATTGAAAAACACCAACAAATTCAACAACAATCTCAACATTCAAAAAAACCAACAAATTCACGAAAAACCCCAACATTGAAAAACACCATAAAATTCAACAACCTCAACATTGAAAATCACCAACAAATTCAAAAACAACCTCAACAATGAAAAACATCAAATAATTCAACTGCAACCTCAACTTTGAAAAATACAAAAAGATTTTTAAAAAAACTTTGAATATACCAGTAAATACAACAACAACCTCAATATTGAATATCACCATAAAATTCAACAACAACCTTAACATTGAAAAAGACCAAAATATTCAACAACAACCTCAACTTTGAAATACACCAACAAATTCAAAATCCTCAACATGGAAGAACACCAACAAATTCAACTACAACCTCAATATTGAAAATCACCAATAAATTGAACAACAAGCTTAAAAATGAAAAACACCAACATATTCAACAAAAAGCTCAACAATGAAAAACACCAAAAAATTCATCAACAACCTCAACATTCAAAAACACCAACAAATACAACAAAAACCTCAACAATGCAAAACACTAAAAAATTCAACAACAACCTAAACATTGAAAAACACCAACAAATTCAACAACAACCTTAACATTCAAAAACACCAACAAATTCAACAAAAACCTCAACATTGAAAAACATCGAAAAATTCAACAACAACCTCATCTTTGAAAAACACCAACAAATTCAACAACCTCAACTTTGAAAAATACCAACAAATTCAACTGCAACCTCAACTTTGAAAATTACAAAAAGGTTCAAGCAAAATCATTGATAACACCAATAAATTCAACTAGAACCTTAATATTGAAAATCAACAATAAATTCAACAACAACCTCAACTTTGAAAAACAGCAACAAATTCAAAAACCTCAACATGGAAAAACACCAACAAATTCAACTACAACCTCAATATTGAAAATCACCAACAAATTCAACAATAACCTCAACATTGAAAAACATCAAATAATTCAACAACAATCTCAATATTCAAAACACCAACAAATTCAACAACAACCTTAACATTCGAAAACACCAACAAATTAAGCAACAACCTCAGCAATGAAAAACAGAAAACCATTCAACAACAACGACCTCAACAATGAAAAACACCAAAAAATTCATCAACAACCTCAGCAATGAAAAACAGCAATAAATTCAACAACAACGACCTCAGCAATGAAAAATAGCGAAAGATTCAACAACAACCTCAACATTGAAAAACTCCAACAATTTCAAAAAAAACCTCAACAATGAAAAACACCAAAAAATTCAACGACAAACTCAACATTGAAAATCACCAACAAATTCAAAAACAACCTCAACAATGAAAAACATCAAAAAATTCAACTGCAACCTCAACTTTGAAAAATACAAAAAGATTCAAAAAAAAACATTGAATACACCAATAAATTCAACAACAACCTCAATATTGAAAATCACCAAAAAATTCAACAACAACATTAACATTGAAAAACTCCAAATTATTCAACAACAACCTCAACTTTGAAAAACACCAACAAATTCAAAAACCTCAACATGGAAAAACACCAACAAATTCAACTACAACCTCAATATTTAAAATCACCAACAAATTCATCAACAACCTCAACATTCAAAAACACCAACAAATTCAACAACAACCTCAACATTGAAAAACACCAAAAAATTCAACAATAGCCTCAAAAATGAAAAACACCAATAAATTCATCAACAACCTCAACATTCAAAAACACCAACAAATTCAACAAAAACCTCAACAATGAAAAATACCAAAAAATTCAACAACAACCTCAACATTCAAAAACAACAACAAATTCAACAAAAAACTCAACAATGAAAAGCACCAAAGAATTCAACAACAATCTCAACATTCAATAACGCCAACAAATTCAACAACAACCTCATAAATGATAAACAGCAAACAATTCAACAACAACGACCTCAACAATGAAAAACACCAAAAAATTCATCAACAACCTCAGCTATGAAAAACAGCAATAAATTCAACAAAAACGACCTCAACAATGAAAAACACCAAAAAATTCATCAACAACCTCAGCAATGAAAATCACCAAAATATTCAACAACAACCGTAACATTGAAAATACACCAAAATATTCAACAAGAACCTCAACCTTGAAAAACACCAACAAATTCAAATACCTCAACATGGAAAAACACCAATAAATTCAACTACAACCTCAATATTGAAAAACAGCAACAAATTCAACAACAACCTCAACATTGAAAAACACCAACAAATTCAACAAAAACCTCAACAATGAAAAACACCGAAAAATTCAACAACAACCTCAACATTGAAAAACACCAACAAATTCAACAACAACCTCAACATTCAAATAGACCAACAAATTCAACAAAAACCTCAACAATGAAAAACACCAAAAAATTCAACAACAACCTCAACATTCGAAAACACCAACAAATTCAACAACAACGTCAACAATGAAAAACACCACAAAATTCAACAACAACCTCAACATTCAAAAACACCAACAAATTCAACAACAACCTCGGCAATGAAAAACAGCAAACAATTCAACAACAACGACCTCAACAATGAAAAACACCAAAAATTCATCAACAACATCACAATGAAAAACAGCAATAAATTCAACAACAACGACCTCAAGAATGAAAAATACCAAAAGATTCAACAACAACCTCATTATTGAAAAACTCCAACAATTTCAACAACAACCTCAACAATGAAAAACACCAAAAAATTCAGCAACAAACTCAACATTTAAAATCACCATCAAATTCAACAACAACCGCAACAATGAAAAACATCAAAAAATTCAACTGCAACCTCAACTTTGAAAAATACAAAAAGAATCAAAAAAAAATTTTGAATGCACCAATAAATTCAACAACAACCTCAATATTGAAAATCACCAAAAAATTCAACAACAACCTTAACATTGAAAAACAGCAAAATATTCAACAACAACCTCAACTTTGAAAAACACCAACAAATTCAAAAACCTCAACATGGAAAAACACCAACAAATTCAACTGCAACCTCAATATTGAAAATCACCAACAAATTCAATAACAACCTCAACAATGAAAAACATCAAATAATTCAACAACAATATCAATATTCAAAACACCAACAAATTCAACAACAACCTCAACATTCGAAAACACCAACAAATTCAGCAACAACCTCAACAATGAAAAACACCAAAAAATTCAACAACAACCACAACATTCAATAACACCAACAAATTCAACAACAACCTCAGCAATGAAAAACAGCAAACAATTCAACAACAACGACCTCAACAATGAAAAACACCAAAAAATTCATCAACAACCTCATCAATGAAAAACAGCAATAAATTCAACAACAACGACCTCAACAATGAAAAATACCAAAAGATTCAACAACAACCTCAACATTGAAAAACTCCAACAATTTCAACAACAACCTCAAAAATGAAAAACACCAACAAATTCAACAACAACCTCAACAATGAAAAACATCAAAAAATTCAACTGCAACCTCAACTTTGAAAAATACAAAAAGAATAAAAAAAAATTGAATTCACCAATAAATTCAACAGCAACCTCAATATTGAAAATCACCCAAAAATTCAACAACAACCTTAACATTGAAAAACACCAAAATATTCAACAACAACCTCAACTTTGAAAAATACCAACAAATTCAAAAATCTCAACATGTAAAAACACCAACAAATTCAACTACAACCTCAATATTGAAAATCACCAACAAATTCAACAACAACCTCAACAATGAATAACATCAAATAATTGAACAACAATCTCAATATTCAAAACACCAACAAATTCAACAACAAACTCGACATTCGAAAACACAAACAAATTCAACAACAACCTCAACAATGAAAAACACCAAAAAATTCAACAACAACTTCAACATTCAATAACACCAACAAATTCAACAACAACCTCAGCAATGAAAAACAGCAAACAATTCAACAACAACGACCTCAACAATGAGAAAACCAAAAAATTCATCAACAGCCTCAGCAATGAAAAACAGCAATAAATTCAACAACAACGACCTCAACAATGAAAAATACCAAAATATTCAACAACAACCTCAACTTTGAAAAACAGCAACAAATTCAAAAACCTCAACATGGAAAAACACCAACAAATTCAACTGCAACCTCAATATTGAAAATCACCAACAAATTCAATAACAACCTCAACAATGAAAAAAATCAAATAATTCAACAACAATATCAATATTCAAAACACCAACAAATTCAACAACAACCTCAACATTCGAAAACACCAACAAATTCAGCAACAACCTCAACAATGAAAAACACCAAAAAATTCAACAACAACCTCAACATTCAATAACACCAACAAATTCAACAACAACCTCAGCAATGAAAAACAGCTAACAATTCAACAACAACGACCTCAACAATGAAAAACACCAAAAAATTCATCAACAACCTCATCAATGAAAAACAGCAATAAATTCAACAACAACGACCTCAACAATGAAAAATACCAAAAGATTCAACAACAACCTCAACATTGAAAAACTCCAACAATTTCAACAACAACCTCAAAAATGAAAAACACCAACAAATTCAACAACAACCTCAACAATGAAAAACATCAAAAAATTCAACTGCAACCTCAACTTTGAAAAATACAAAAAGAATAAAAAAAAAATTGAATACACCAATAAATTCAACAGCAACCTCAATATTGAAAATCACCCAAAAATTCAACAACAACCTTAACATTGAAAAACACCAAAATATTCAACAACAACCTCAACTTTGAAAAACACCAACAAATTCAAAAATCTCAACATGTAAAAACACCAACAAATTCAACTACAACCTCAATATTGAAAATCACCAACAAATTCAACAACAACCTCAACAATGAATAACATCAAATAATTGAACAACAATCTCAATATTCAAAACACCAACAAATTCAACAACAAACTCGACATTCGAAAACACAAACAAATTCAACAACAACCTCAACAATGAAAAACACCAAAAAATTCAACAACAACTTCAACATTCAATAACACCAACAAATTCAACAACAACCTCAGCAATGAAAAACAGCAAACAATTCAACAACAACGACCTCAACAATGAAAAAACCAAAAAATTCATCAACAGCCTCAGCAATGAAAAACAGCAATAAATTCAACAACAACGACCTCAAGAATGAAAAATACCAAAAGATTCAACAACAACCTCAACATTGGAAAACTCCAACAATTTCAACAACAACCTCAACAATGAAAAACACCATAAAATTCAAAGACAATCTCAACATTGAAAATCGCCAACAAATTCAACAACAACCTCAAAAATGAAAAACATCAAAAAATTCAAATGCAACCTGAACTTTGAATAATACAAAAAGAAACAAAAAAAAACATTGAATACACCAATAAATTCATCAACCACCTCAATATTGAAAATCACCATAAATTCAACAACAACCTTAACATTGAAGAACACCAAAATATTCAACAACAACCTCAACTTTGAAAAACACCAACAAATTCAAAAACCTCAACATGGAAAAACACCAACAAATTCAACTACAACCTCAATATTGAAAATCACCAACACATTCAACAACAACCTCAACAATGAAAAACATCAAATAATTCAACAACAATCTCAATATTCAAAACACCAACAAATTCAAGAACAACCTCAACATTCGAAAACACCAGCAAATTCAGCAACAACCTCAACAATGAAAAACACCAAACAATTCAACAACAACTTCAAAATTCAATAACACCAACAAATTCAACAACAACCTCAGCAATGAAAAACAGCAAACAATTCAGCAACAACGACCTCAACAATGAAAAACACCAAAAAATTCAACAACAACCTCAACATTTAATAACACCAACAAATTCATCAACAACCTCAGCAATGAAAAACAGCAATAAATTCAACAACAACGACCTCAACAATGAAAAATACCAAAAGATTCAACAACTACCTCAACATTGAAAAACTCCAACAATTTCAACAACAACCTCAACAATGAAAAACACTAAAAAATTCAACAACAAACTCAACATTGAATATCACCAACAAATTCAACAAAAACCGCAACAATGAAAAACATCAAAAAATTCAACTGCAATCTCAACTTTGAAAAATACAAAAAGAATCAAAAAAAAATTTTGAATGCACCAATAAATTCAACAACAACCTCAATATTGAAAATCACCAAAAAATTCAACAACAACCTTAACATTGAAAAACAGCAAAATATTCAACAACAACCTCAACTTTGAAAAACACCAACAAATTCAAAAACCTCAACATGGAAAAACACCAACAAATTCAACTGCAACCTCAATATTGAAAATCACCAACAAATTCAATAACAACCTCCACAATGAAAAACATCAAATAATTCAACAACAATATCAATATTCAAAACACCAACAAATTCAACAACAACCTCAACATTCGAAAACACCAACAAATTCAGCAACAACCTCAACAATGAAAAACACCAAAAAATTCAACAACAACCTCAACATTCAATAACACCAACAAATTCAACAACAACCTCAGCAATGAAAAACAGCTAACAATTCAACAACAACGACCTCAACAATGAAAAACACCAAAAAATTCATCAACAGCCTCATCAATGAAAAACAGCAATAAATTCAACAACAACGACCTCAACAATGAAAAATACCAAAAGATTCAACAACAACCTCAACATTGAAAAACTCCAACAATTTCAACAACAACCTCAAAAATGAAAAACACCAACAAATTCAACAACAACCTCAACAATGAAAAACATCAAAAAATTCAACTGCAACCTCAACTTTGAATAATACAAAAAGAATAAAAAAAAAATTGAATACACCAATAAATTCAACAGCAACCTCAATATTGAAAATCAACCAAAAATTCAACAACAACCTTAACATTGAAAAACACCAAAATATTCAACAACAACCTCAAATTTGAAAAACACCAACAAATTCAAAAATCTCAACATGTAAAAACACCAACAAATTCAACTACAACCTCAATATTGAAAATCACCAACAAATTCAACAACAACCTCAACAATGAATAACATCAAATAATTGAACAACAATCTCAATATTCAAAACACCAACAAATTCAACAACAAACTCGACATTCGAAAACACAAACAAATTCAACAACAACCTCAACAATGAAAAACACCAAAAAATTCAACAACAACTTCAACATTCAATAACACCAACATATTCAACAACAACCTCAGCAATGAAAAACAGCAAACAATTCAACAACAACGACCTCAACAATGAAAAAACCAAAAAATTCATCAACAGCATCAGCAATGAAAAACAGCAATAAATTCAACAACAACGACCTCAACAATGAAAAATACCAAAAGATTCAACAACAACCTTAACATTGAAAAACAGCAAAATATTCAACAACAACCTCAACTTTGAAAAACACCAACAAATTCAAAAACCTCAACATGGAAAAACACCAACAAATTCAACTGCAACCTCAATATTGAAAATCACCAACAAATTCAATAACAACCTCAACAATGAAAAACATCAAATAATTCAACAACAATATCAATATTCAAAACACCAACAAATTCAACAACAACCTCAACATTCGAAAACACCAACAAATTCAGCAACAACCTCATCAATGAAAAACACCAAAAAATTCAACAACAACCTC
Source organism: Cetorhinus maximus (assembly GCF_964194155.1). Taxonomy (NCBI): domain Eukaryota; kingdom Metazoa; phylum Chordata; class Chondrichthyes; order Lamniformes; family Cetorhinidae; genus Cetorhinus; species Cetorhinus maximus. The sequence goes on from NW_027596130.1 coordinate 369,493, forward strand.
AACATTCAATAACACCAACAAATTCAACAACAACCTCAGCAATGAAAAACAGCAAACAATTCAACAACAACGACCTCAACAATGAAAAACACCAAAAAATTCATCAACAACCTCATCAATGAAAAACAGCAATAAATTCAACAACAACGACCTCAACAATGAAAAATACCAAAAGATTCAACAACAACCTCAAAAATGAAAAACACCAACAAATTCAACAACAACCTCAACAATGAAAAACATCAAAAAATTCAACTGCAACCTCAACTTTGAAAAATACAAAAAGATTCAAAAAAAAACATTGAATACACCAATAAATTCAACAACAACCTCAATATTGAAAATCACCAAAAAATTCAACAACAACATTAACATTGAAAAACTCCAAATTATTCAACAACAACCTCAACTTTGAAAAACACCAACAAATTCAAAAACCTCAACATGGAAAAACACCAACAAATTCAACTACAACCTCAATATTTAAAATCACCAACAAATTCATCAACAACCTCAACATTCAAAAACACCAACAAATTCAACAACAACCTCAACATTGAAAAACACCAAAAAATTCAACAATAGCCTCAAAAATGAAAAACACCAATAAATTCATCAACAACCTCAACATTCAAAAACACCAACAAATTCAACAAAAACCTCAACAATGAAAAATACCAAAAAATTCAACAACAACCTCAACATTCAAAAACAACAACAAATTCAACAAAAAACTCAACAATGAAAAGCACCAAAGAATTCAACAACAATCTCAACATTCAATAACGCCAACAAATTCAACAACAACCTCATAAATGATAAACAGCAAACAATTCAACAACAACGACCTCAACAATGAAAAACACCAAAAAATTCATCAACAACCTCAGCTATGAAAAACAGCAATAAATTCAACAAAAACGACCTCAACAATGAAAAACACCAAAAAATTCATCAACAACCTCAGCAATGAAAATCACCAAAATATTCAACAACAACCGTAACATTGAAAATACACCAAAATATTCAACAAGAACCTCAACCTTGAAAAACACCAACAAATTCAAATACCTCAACATGGAAAAACACCAATAAATTCAACTACAACCTCAATATTGAAAAACAGCAACAAATTCAACAACAACCTCAACATTGAAAAACACCAACAAATTCAACAAAAACCTCAACAATGAAAAACACCGAAAAATTCAACAACAACCTCAACATTGAAAAACACCAACAAATTCAACAACAACCTCAACATTCAAATAGACCAACAAATTCAACAAAAACCTCAACAATGAAAAACACCAAAAAATTCAACAACAACCTCAACATTCGAAAACACCAACAAATTCAACAACAACGTCAACAATGAAAAACACCACAAAATTCAACAACAACCTCAACATTCAAAAACACCAACAAATTCAACAACAACCTCGGCAATGAAAAACAGCAAACAATTCAACAACAACGACCTCAACAATGAAAAACACCAAAAATTCATCAACAACATCACAATGAAAAACAGCAATAAATTCAACAACAACGACCTCAAGAATGAAAAATACCAAAAGATTCAACAACAACCTCATTATTGAAAAACTCCAACAATTTCAACAACAACCTCAACAATGAAAAACACCAAAAAATTCAGCAACAAACTCAACATTTAAAATCACCATCAAATTCAACAACAACCGCAACAATGAAAAACATCAAAAAATTCAACTGCAACCTCAACTTTGAAAAATACAAAAAGAATCAAAAAAAAATTTTGAATGCACCAATAAATTCAACAACAACCTCAATATTGAAAATCACCAAAAAATTCAACAACAACCTTAACATTGAAAAACAGCAAAATATTCAACAACAACCTCAACTTTGAAAAACACCAACAAATTCAAAAACCTCAACATGGAAAAACACCAACAAATTCAACTGCAACCTCAATATTGAAAATCACCAACAAATTCAATAACAACCTCAACAATGAAAAACATCAAATAATTCAACAACAATATCAATATTCAAAACACCAACAAATTCAACAACAACCTCAACATTCGAAAACACCAACAAATTCAGCAACAACCTCAACAATGAAAAACACCAAAAAATTCAACAACAACCACAACATTCAATAACACCAACAAATTCAACAACAACCTCAGCAATGAAAAACAGCAAACAATTCAACAACAACGACCTCAACAATGAAAAACACCAAAAAATTCATCAACAACCTCATCAATGAAAAACAGCAATAAATTCAACAACAACGACCTCAACAATGAAAAATACCAAAAGATTCAACAACAACCTCAACATTGAAAAACTCCAACAATTTCAACAACAACCTCAAAAATGAAAAACACCAACAAATTCAACAACAACCTCAACAATGAAAAACATCAAAAAATTCAACTGCAACCTCAACTTTGAAAAATACAAAAAGAATAAAAAAAAATTGAATTCACCAATAAATTCAACAGCAACCTCAATATTGAAAATCACCCAAAAATTCAACAACAACCTTAACATTGAAAAACACCAAAATATTCAACAACAACCTCAACTTTGAAAAATACCAACAAATTCAAAAATCTCAACATGTAAAAACACCAACAAATTCAACTACAACCTCAATATTGAAAATCACCAACAAATTCAACAACAACCTCAACAATGAATAACATCAAATAATTGAACAACAATCTCAATATTCAAAACACCAACAAATTCAACAACAAACTCGACATTCGAAAACACAAACAAATTCAACAACAACCTCAACAATGAAAAACACCAAAAAATTCAACAACAACTTCAACATTCAATAACACCAACAAATTCAACAACAACCTCAGCAATGAAAAACAGCAAACAATTCAACAACAACGACCTCAACAATGAGAAAACCAAAAAATTCATCAACAGCCTCAGCAATGAAAAACAGCAATAAATTCAACAACAACGACCTCAACAATGAAAAATACCAAAATATTCAACAACAACCTCAACTTTGAAAAACAGCAACAAATTCAAAAACCTCAACATGGAAAAACACCAACAAATTCAACTGCAACCTCAATATTGAAAATCACCAACAAATTCAATAACAACCTCAACAATGAAAAAAATCAAATAATTCAACAACAATATCAATATTCAAAACACCAACAAATTCAACAACAACCTCAACATTCGAAAACACCAACAAATTCAGCAACAACCTCAACAATGAAAAACACCAAAAAATTCAACAACAACCTCAACATTCAATAACACCAACAAATTCAACAACAACCTCAGCAATGAAAAACAGCTAACAATTCAACAACAACGACCTCAACAATGAAAAACACCAAAAAATTCATCAACAACCTCATCAATGAAAAACAGCAATAAATTCAACAACAACGACCTCAACAATGAAAAATACCAAAAGATTCAACAACAACCTCAACATTGAAAAACTCCAACAATTTCAACAACAACCTCAAAAATGAAAAACACCAACAAATTCAACAACAACTTCAACATTCAATAACACCAACAAATTCAACAACAACCTCAGCAATGAAAAACAGCAAACAATTCAACAACAACGACCTCAACAATGAGAAAACCAAAAAATTCATCAACAGCCTCAGCAATGAAAAACAGCAATAAATTCAACAACAACGACCTCAACAATGAAAAATACCAAAATATTCAACAACAACCTCAACTTTGAAAAACAGCAACAAATTCAAAAACCTCAACATGGAAAAACACCAACAAATTCAACTGCAACCTCAATATTGAAAATCACCAACAAATTCAATAACAACCTCAACAATGAAAAAAATCAAATAATTCAACAACAATATCAATATTCAAAACACCAACAAATTCAACAACAACCTCAACATTCGAAAACACCAACAAATTCAGCAACAACCTCAACAATGAAAAACACCAAAAAATTCAACAACAACCTCAACATTCAATAACACCAACAAATTCAACAACAACCTCAGCAATGAAAAACAGCTAACAATTCAACAACAACGACCTCAACAATGAAAAACACCAAAAAATTCATCAACAACCTCATCAATGAAAAACAGCAATAAATTCAACAACAACGACCTCAACAATGAAAAATACCAAAAGATTCAACAACAACCTCAACATTGAAAAACTCCAACAATTTCAACAACAACCTCAAAAATGAAAAACACCAACAAATTCAACAACAACCTCAACAATGAAAAACATCAAAAAATTCAACTGCAACCTCAACTTTGAAAAATACAAAAAGAATAAAAAAAAAATTGAATACACCAATAAATTCAACAGCAACCTCAATATTGAAAATCACCCAAAAATTCAACAACAACCTTAACATTGAAAAACACCAAAATATTCAACAACAACCTCAACTTTGAAAAACACCAACAAATTCAAAAATCTCAACATGTAAAAACACCAACAAATTCAACTACAACCTCAATATTGAAAATCACCAACAAATTCAACAACAACCTCAACAATGAATAACATCAAATAATTGAACAACAATCTCAATATTCAAAACACCAACAAATTCAACAACAAACTCGACATTCGAAAACACAAACAAATTCAACAACAACCTCAACAATGAAAAACACCAAAAAATTCAACAACAACTTCAACATTCAATAACACCAACAAATTCAACAACAACCTCAGCAATGAAAAACAGCAAACAATTCAACAACAACGACCTCAACAATGAAAAAACCAAAAAATTCATCAACAGCCTCAGCAATGAAAAACAGCAATAAATTCAACAACAACGACCTCAAGAATGAAAAATACCAAAAGATTCAACAACAACCTCAACATTGGAAAACTCCAACAATTTCAACAACAACCTCAACAATGAAAAACACCATAAAATTCAAAGACAATCTCAACATTGAAAATCGCCAACAAATTCAACAACAACCTCAAAAATGAAAAACATCAAAAAATTCAAATGCAACCTGAACTTTGAATAATACAAAAAGAAACAAAAAAAAACATTGAATACACCAATAAATTCATCAACCACCTCAATATTGAAAATCACCATAAATTCAACAACAACCTTAACATTGAAGAACACCAAAATATTCAACAACAACCTCAACTTTGAAAAACACCAACAAATTCAAAAACCTCAACATGGAAAAACACCAACAAATTCAACTACAACCTCAATATTGAAAATCACCAACACATTCAACAACAACCTCAACAATGAAAAACATCAAATAATTCAACAACAATCTCAATATTCAAAACACCAACAAATTCAAGAACAACCTCAACATTCGAAAACACCAGCAAATTCAGCAACAACCTCAACAATGAAAAACACCAAACAATTCAACAACAACTTCAAAATTCAATAACACCAACAAATTCAACAACAACCTCAGCAATGAAAAACAGCAAACAATTCAGCAACAACGACCTCAACAATGAAAAACACCAAAAAATTCAACAACAACCTCAACATTTAATAACACCAACAAATTCATCAACAACCTCAGCAATGAAAAACAGCAATAAATTCAACAACAACGACCTCAACAATGAAAAATACCAAAAGATTCAACAACTACCTCAACATTGAAAAACTCCAACAATTTCAACAACAACCTCAACAATGAAAAACACTAAAAAATTCAACAACAAACTCAACATTGAATATCACCAACAAATTCAACAAAAACCGCAACAATGAAAAACATCAAAAAATTCAACTGCAATCTCAACTTTGAAAAATACAAAAAGAATCAAAAAAAAATTTTGAATGCACCAATAAATTCAACAACAACCTCAATATTGAAAATCACCAAAAAATTCAACAACAACCTTAACATTGAAAAACAGCAAAATATTCAACAACAACCTCAACTTTGAAAAACACCAACAAATTCAAAAACCTCAACATGGAAAAACACCAACAAATTCAACTGCAACCTCAATATTGAAAATCACCAACAAATTCAATAACAACCTCCACAATGAAAAACATCAAATAATTCAACAACAATATCAATATTCAAAACACCAACAAATTCAACAACAACCTCAACATTCGAAAACACCAACAAATTCAGCAACAACCTCAACAATGAAAAACACCAAAAAATTCAACAACAACCTCAACATTCAATAACACCAACAAATTCAACAACAACCTCAGCAATGAAAAACAGCAAACAATTCAACAACAACGACCTCAACAATGAAAAACACCAAAAAATTCATCAACAGCCTCATCAATGAAAAACAGCAATAAATTCAACAACAACGACCTCAACAATGAAAAATACCAAAAGATTCAACAACAACCTCAACATTGAAAAACTCCAACAATTTCAACAACAACCTCAAAAATGAAAAACACCAACAAATTCAACAACAACCTCAACAATGAAAAACATCAAAAAATTCAACTGCAACCTCAACTTTGAATAATACAAAAAGAATAAAAAAAAAATTGAATACACCAATAAATTCAACAGCAACCTCAATATTGAAAATCAACCAAAAATTCAACAACAACCTTAACATTGAAAAACACCAAAATATTCAACAACAACCTCAAATTTGAAAAACACCAACAAATTCAAAAATCTCAACATGTAAAAACACCAACAAATTCAACTACAACCTCAATATTGAAAATCACCAACAAATTCAACAACAACCTCAACAATGAATAACATCAAATAATTGAACAACAATCTCAATATTCAAAACACCAACAAATTCAACAACAAACTCGACATTCGAAAACACAAACAAATTCAACAACAACCTCAACAATGAAAAACACCAAAAAATTCAACAACAACTTCAACATTCAATAACACCAACATATTCAACAACAACCTCAGCAATGAAAAACAGCAAACAATTCAACAACAACGACCTCAACAATGAAAAAACCAAAAAATTCATCAACAGCATCAGCAATGAAAAACAGCAATAAATTCAACAACAACGACCTCAACAATGAAAAATACCAAAAGATTCAACAACAACCTTAACATTGAAAAACAGCAAAATATTCAACAACAACCTCAACTTTGAAAAACACCAACAAATTCAAAAACCTCAACATGGAAAAACACCAACAAATTCAACTGCAACCTCAATATTGAAAATCACCAACAAATTCAATAACAACCTCAACAATGAAAAACATCAAATAATTCAACAACAATATCAATATTCAAAACACCAACAAATTCAACAACAACCTCAACATTCGAAAACACCAACAAATTCAGCAACAACCTCATCAATGAAAAACACCAAAAAATTCAACAACAACCTCAACATTCAATAACACCAACAAATTCAACAACAACCTCAGCAATGAAAAACAGCAAACAATTCAACAACAACGACCTCAACAATGAAAAACACCAAAAAATTCATCAACAACCTCATCAATGAAAAACAGCAATAAATTCAACAACAACGACCTCAACAATGAAAAATACCAAAAGATTCAACAACAACCTCAAAAATGAAAAACACCAACAAATTCAACAACAACCTCAACAATGAAAAACATCAAAAAATTCAACTGCAACCTCAACTTTGAAAAATACAAAAAGAATAAAAAAAAAAAATTGAATACACCAATAAATTCAACAGCAACCTCAATATTGAAAATCACCCAAAAATTCAACAACAACCTTAACATTGAAAAACACCAAAATATTCAACAACAACCTCAACTTTGAAAAACACCAACAAATTCAAAAATCTCAACATGTAAAAACACCAACAAATTCAACTACAACCTCAATATTGAAAATCACCAACAAATTCAACAACAACCTCAACAATGAATAACATCAAATAATTCAACAACAATCTCAATATTCAAAACACCAACAAATTCAACAACAAACTCGACATTCGAAAACACAAACAAATTCAACAACAACCTCAACAATGAAAAACACCAAAAAATTCAACAACAACTTCAACATTCAATAACACCAACAAATTCAACAACAACCTCAGCAATGAAAAACAGCAAACAATTCAACAACATCGACCTCAACAATGAGAAAACCAAAAAATTCATCAACAGCCTCAGCAATGAAAAACAGCAATAAATTCAACAACAACGACCTCAACAATGAAAAATACCAAAAGATTCAAGAACAACCTCAACATTGAAAAACTCCAACAATTTCAACAACAACCTCAACAATGAAAAACACCATAAAATTCAAAGACAATCTCAACATTGAAAATCACCAACAAATTCAACAACAACCTCAAAAATGAAAAACATCAATAAATTCAACTGCAACCTGAACTTTGAATAATACAAAAAGAAACAAAAAAAAACATTGAATACACCAATAAATTCATCAATCACCTCAATATTGAAAATCACCAAAAAATTTAACAACAACCTTAACATTGAAAAACACCAAAATATTCAACAACAACCTCAACTTTGAAAAACACCAACAAATTCAAAAACCTCAACATGGAAAAACACCTACAAATTCAACTACAACCTCAATATTGAAAATCACCAACACATTCAACAACAACCTCAACAATGAAAAACATCAAATAATTCAACAACAATCTCAATATTCAAAACACCAACAAATTCAACAACAACCTCAACATTCGAAAACACCAAAAAATTCAGCAACAACCTCAACAATGAAAAACACCAAACAATTCAACAACAACCTCAACATTCAATAACACCAACAAATTCAACAACAACCTCAGCAATGAAAAACAGCAAACAATTCAGCAACAACGACCTCAACAGTGAAAAACACCAAAAAATTCAACAACAACCTCAACATTTAATAACACAAACAAATTCATCAACAACCTCAGCAATGAAAAACAGCAATAAATCAACAACAACGACCTCAACAATGAAAAATACCAAAAGATTCAACAACTACCTCAACATTGAAAAACTCCAACAATTTCAACAACAACCTCAACAATGAAAAACACTAAAAAATTCAACAACAAACTCAACATTGAAAATCACCAACAAATTCAACAACAAGCACAACAATGAATAACATTTAAAAATTCAACAACAATCTCAACTTTGAAAAATACAAAAAGAATCAATAAAAAACATTGAATACACCAATAAATTCAACAAAAACCTCAATATTGAAAATCACCAAAAAATTCAACAACAACCTCAACTTTGAAAAACACCAACAAATTCAAAAACCTCAACATGGAATAACACCAACAAATTCAACTACAACCTCAATATTGAAAATCACCAACAAATTCAATAACAACCTCCATAATGAAAAACATCAAATAATTCAACAACAATATCAATATTCAAAACAGCAACAAATTCAACAACAACCTCAACATTCGAAAACACCAACAAATTCAGCAACAACCTCAACAATGAAAAACACCAAAAAATTCAACAACAACCTCAACATTCAATAACACCAACAAATTCAACAACAACCTCAGCAATGAAAAACAGCAAACAATTCAACAACAACAACCTCAACAATGAAAAACACCAAAAAATTCATCAACAGCCTCATCAATGAAAAACAGCAATAAATTCAACAACAACGACCTCAACAATGAAAAATACCAAAAGATTCAACAAGAACCTCAACATTGAAAAACTCCAACAATTTCAACAACAACCTCAAAAATGAAAAACACCAACAAATTCAACAACAACCTCAACAATGAAAAACATCAAAAAATTCAACTGCAACCTCAACTTTGAAAAATACAAAAAGAATAAAAAAAAAATTGAATACACCAATAAATTCAACAGCAACCTCAATATTGAAAATCACCCAAAAATTCAACAACAACCTTAACATTGAAAAACACCAAAATATTCAACAACAACCTCAACTTTGAAAAACACCAACAAATTCAAAAATCACAACATGGAAAAACACCAACAAATTCAACTACAACCTCAATATTGAAAATCACCAACAAATTCAACAACAACCTCAACAATGAATAACATCAAATAATTCAACAACAATCTCAATATTCAAAACACCAACAAATTCAACAACAAACTCGACATTCGAAAACACAAACAAATTCAACAACAACCTCAACAATGAAAAACACCAAAAAATTCAACAACAACTTCAACATTCAATAACACCAACAAATTCAACAACAACCTCAGCAATGAAAAACAGCAAACAATTCAACAACAACGACCTCAACAATGAAAAAACCAAAAAATTCATCAACAGCATCAGCAATGAAAAACAGCAATAAATTCAACAACAACGACCTCAAGAATGAAAAATACCAATAGATTCAACAACAACCTTAACATTGAAAAACAGCAAAATATTCAACAACAACCTCAACTTTGAAAAACACCAACAAATTCAAAAACCTCAACATGGAAAAACACCAACAAATTCAACTGCAACCTCAATATTGAAAATCACCAACAAATTCAATAACAACCTCAACAATGAAAAACATCAAATAATTCAACAACAATATCAATATTCAAAACACCAACAAATTCAACAACAACCTCAACATTCGAAAACACCAACAAATTCAGCAACAACCTCATCAATGAAAAACACCAAAAAATTCAACAACAACCTCAACATTCAATAACACCAACAAATTCAACAACAACCTCAGCAATGAAAAACAGCAAACAATTCAACAACAACGACCTCAACAATGAAAAACACCAAAAAATTCATCAACAACCTCATCAATGAAAAACAGCAATAAATTCAACAACAACGACCTCAACAATGAAAAATACCAAAAGATTCAACAACAACCTCAACATTTAAAAACTCCAACAATTTCAACAACAACCTCAAAAATGAAAAACACCAACAAATTCAACAACAACCTCAACAATGAAAAACATCAAAAAATTCAACTGCAACCTCAACTTTGAAAAATACAAAAAGAATAAAAAAAAAAAATTGAATACACCAATAAATTCAACAGCAACCTCAATATTGAAAATCACCCAAAAATTCAACAACAACCTCAACATTGAAAAACACCAAAATATTCAACAACAACCTCAACTTTGAAAAACACCAACAAATTCAAAAATCTCAACATGTAAAAACACCAACAAATTCAACTACAACCTCAATATTGAAAATCACCAACAAATTCAACAACAACCTCAACAATGAATAACATCAAATAATTGAACAACAATGTCAATATTCAAAACACCAACAAATTCAACAACAAACTCGACATTCGAAAACACAAACAAATTCAACAACAACCTCAACAATGAAAAACACCAAAAAATTCAACAACAACTTCAACATTCAATAACACCAACAAATTCAACAACAACCTCAGCAATGAAAAACAGCAAACAATTCAACAACAACGACCTCAACAATGAGAAAACCAAAAAATTCATCAACAGCCTCAGCAATGAAAAACAGCAATAAATTCAACAACAACGACCTCAACAATGAAAAATACCAAAAGATTCAACAACAACCTCAACATTGGAAAACTCCAACAATTTCAACAACAACCTCAACAATGAAAAACACCATAAAATTCAAAAACAATCTCAACATTGAAAATCGCCAACAAATTCAACAACAACCTCAAAAATGAAAAACATCAAAAAATTCAAATGCAACCTGAACTTTGAATAATACAAAAAGAAACAAAAAAAAACATTGAATACACCAATAAATTCATCAACCACCTCAATATTGAAAATCACCATAAATTCAACAACAACCTTAACATTGAAAAACACCAAAATATTCAACAACAACCTCAACTTTGAAAAACACCAACAAATTCAAAAACCTCAACATGGAAAAACACCAACAAATTCAACTACAACCCCAATATTGAAAATCACCAACACATTCAAAAACAACCTCAACAATGAAAAACATCAAATAATTCAACAACAATCTCAATATTCAAAACACCAACAAATTCAACAACAACCTCAACATTCGAAAACACCAACAAATTCAGCAACAACCTCAACAATGAAAAACACCAAACAATTCAACAACAACTTCAACATTCAATAACACCAACAAATTCAACAACAACCTCAGCAATGAAAAACAGCAAACAATTCAGCAACAACGACCTCAACAATGAAAAACACCAAAAAATTCAACAACAACCTCAACATTTAATAACACCAACAAATTCATCAACAACCTCAGCAATGAAAAAAAGCAATAAATTCAACAACAACGACCTCAACAATGAAAAATACCAAAAGATTCAACAACTACCTCAACATTGAAAAACTCCAACAATTTCAACAACAACCTCAACAATGAAAAACACTAAAAAATTCAACAACAAACTCAACTTTGAATATCACCAACAAATTCAACAACAACAGCAACAATGAAAAACATCAAAAAATTCAACTGCAATCTCAACTTTGAAAAATACAAAAAGAATCAAAAAAAAATTTTGAATGCACCAATAAATTCAACAACAACCTCAATATTGAAAATCACCAAAAAATTCAACAACAACCTTAACATTGAAAAACAGCAAAATATTCAACAACAACCTCAACTTTGAAAAACACCAACAAATTCAAAAACCTCAACATGGAAAAACACCAACAAATTCAACTGCAATCTCAATATTGAAAATCACCAACAAATTCAATAACAACCTCCACAATGAAAAACATCAAATAATTCAACAACAATATCAATATTCAAAACACCAACAAATTCAACAACAACCTCAACATTCGAAAACACCAACAAATTCAGCAACAACCTCAACAATGAAAAACACCAAAAAATTCAACAACAACCTCAACATTCAATAACACCAACAAATTCAACAACAACCTCAGCAATGAAAAACAGCAAACAATTCAACAACAACGACCTCAACAATGAAAAACACCAAAAAATTCATCAACAACCTCATCAATGAAAAACAGCAATAAATTCAACAACAACGACCTCAACAATGAAAAATACCAAAAGATTCAACAACAACCTCAACATTGAAAAACTCCAACAATTTCAACAACAACCTCAAAAATGAAAAACACCAACAAATTCAACAACAACCTCAACAATGAAAAACATCAAAAAATTCAACTGCAACCTCAACTTTGAAAAATACAAAAAGAATAAAAAAAAAAAATTGAAGACACCAATAAATTCAACAGCAACCTCAATATTGAAAATCACCCAAAAATTCAACAACAACCTTAACATTGAAAAACACCAAAATATTCAACAACAACCTCAACTTTGAAAAACACCAACAAATTCAAAAATCTCAACATGTAAAAACACCAACAAATTCAACTACAACCTCAATATTGAAAATCACCAACAAATTCAACAACAACCTCAACAATGAATAACATCAAATAATTCAACAACAATCTCAATATTCAAAACACCAACAAATTCAACAACAAACTCGACATTCGAAAACACAAACAAATTCAACAACAACCTCAACAATGAAAAACACCAAAAAATTCAACAACAACTTCAACATTCAATAACACCAACAAATTCAACAACAACCTCAGCAATGAAAAACAGCAAACAATTCAACATCAACGACCTCAACAATGAAAAACACCAAAAAATTCATCAACAGCCTCAGCAATGAAAAACAGCAATAAATTCAACAACAACGACCTCAACAATGAAAAATACCAAAAGATTCAAGAACAAACTCAACATTGAAAAACTCCAACAATTTCAACAACAACCTCAACAATGAAAAACACCATAAAATTCAAAGACAATCTCAACATTGAAAATCACCAACAAATTCAACAACAACCTCAAAAATGAAAAACATCAATAAATTCAACTGCAACCTGAACTTTGAATAATACAAAAAGAAACAAAAAAAAACATTGAATACACCAATAAATTCATCAATCACCTCAATATTGAAAATCACCAAAAAATTTAACAACAACCTTAACATTGAAAAACACCAAAATATTCAACAACAACCTCAACTTTGAAAAACACCAACAAATTCAAAAACCTCAACATGGAAAAACACCTACAAATTCAACTACAACCTCAATATTGAAAATCACCAACACATTCAACAACAACCTCAACAATGAAAAACATCAAATAATTCAACAACAATCTCAATATTCAAAACACCAACAAATTCAACAACAACCTCAACAGTCGAAAACACCAAAAAATTCAGCAACAACCTCAACAATGAAAAACACCAAACAATTCAACAACAACCTCAACATTCAATAACACCAACAAATTCAACAACAACCTCAGCAATGAAAAACAGCAAACAATTCAGCAACAACGACCTCAACAATGAAAAACACCAAAAAATTCAACAACAACCTCAACATTTAATAACACCAACAAATTCATCAACAACCTCAGCAATGAAAAACAGCAATAAATTCAACAACAACGACCTCAACAATGAAAAATACCAAAAGATTCAACAACTACCTCAACATTGAAAAACTCCAACAATTTCAACAACAACCTCAACAATGAAAAACACTAAAAAATTCAACAACAAACTCAACATTGAAAATCACCAACAAATTCAACAACAAGCACAACAATGAATTACATTTAAAAATTCAACAACAATCTCAACTTTGAAAAATACAAAAAGAATCAATAAAAAACATTGAATACACCAATAAATTCAACAAAAACCTCAATATTGAAAATCACCAAAAAATTCAACAACAACCTCAACTTTGAAAAACACCAACAAATTCAAAAACCTCAACATGGAAAAACACCAACAAATTCAACTTCAACCTCAATATTGAAAATCACCAACAAATTCAACAACAATCTCAACAATGAATAACATCAAATAATTCAACAACAAACTCAATATTCAAAACACCAACAAATTCAACAACAACCTCAACATTCGAAAACACCAACAAATTCAATAACAACCTCAGCAATGAAAAACAGCAAACAATTCAACAACAACGACCTCAACAATGAAAAACACCAACAAATTCATCAACAACATCCGCAATGAAAGATTCCAACAATTTCAACAACAACCTCAACAATGAAAAACACCAAAAAATTCAACAACAAACTCAACATTGAAAATCAACAACAAATTCAACAACAAGCTCAATAATGAAAAACATCAAAAAATTCAACTGCAACCTCAACTTTGAAAAATACGAAAAGAATCAAAAAAAAACATTGAATACACCAATAAATTCAACAACAACTCAATACTGAAAATCACCAAAAAATTCAACAACAACCTTAACATTGAAAAACACCAAAATATTCAACAACAACCTCAACTTTGAAAAACAACAACAAATTCAAAAACCTCAACATGGAAAAACACCAACAAATTCAACTACAACCTCAATATTGAAAATCACCAACACATTCAACAACAACCTCAACAATGAAAAACATCAAATAATTCAACAACAATCTCAATATTCAAAACACCAACAAATTCAACAACAACCTCAACATTCAATAACAGCAACAAATTCAACAACAAACTCAGCAATGAAAAACAGCAAACAATTCAGCAACAACGACCTCAACAATGAAAAACACCAAAAAATTCAACAACAACCTCAACATTTAATAACACCAACAAATTCATCAACAGCCTCAGCAATGAAAAACAGCAATAAATTCAACAACAACGACCTCAACAATGAAAAATACCAAAAGATTCAACAACTACCTCAACATTGAAAAACTCCAACAATTTCAACAACAACCTCAACAATGAAAAACACTAAAAAATTCAACAACAAACTCAACATTGAAAATCACCAACAAATTCAACAACAAGCACAACAATGAATAACATCAAAAAATTCAACAACAATTTCAACTTTGAAAAATACAAAAAGATTCAAAAAAAAACATTTAATAGACCAATAAATTCAACAAAAACCTCAATATTGAAAATCACCAAAAAATTCAACAACAACCTCAACTTTGAAAAACACCAACAAATTCAAAAACCTCAACATGGAAAAACACCAACAAATTCAACTTCAACCTCAATATTGAAAATCACCAACAAATTCAACAACAACCTCAACAATGAATAACATCAAATAATTCAACAACAAACTCAATATTCAAAACACCAACAAATTCAACAACAACCTCAACATTCGAAAACACCAACAAATTCAATAACAACCTCAGCAATGAAAAACAGCAAACAATTCAACAACAACGACCTCAACAATGAAAAACACCAACAAATTCATCAACAACCTCCGCAATGAAAGACTCCAACAATTTCAACAACAACCTCAACAATGAAAAACACCAAAAAATTCAACAACAAACTCAACATTGAAAATCACCAACAAATTCAACAACAAGCTCAACAATGAAAAACATCAAAAAATTCAACTGCAACCTCAACTTTGAAAAATACGAAAAGAATCAAAAAAAAACATTGAATACACCAATAAATTCAACAACAACTCAATACTGAAAATCACCAAAAAATTCAACAACAACCTCAACATTGAAAAACACCAAAATATTCAACAACAACCTCAACTTTGAAAAACACCAACAAATTCAAAAACCTCAACATGGAAAAACACCAACAAATTCAACTACAACCTCAATATTGAAAATCACCAACAAATTCAACAACAACCTCAACAATGAAGACCATCAAATAATTCAACTGCAACCTCAACTTTGAAAAATACAAAAAGATTAAAAAAAAAACATTGAATGCACCAATAAATTCAACAACAACCTCAATATTGAAAGTCACCAAAAAATTCAACAACAACCTTAACATTGAAAAACACCCAAATATTCAACAACAACCTCAACTCTGAAAAACAGCAACAAATTCAAAAACCTCAACATGGAAAAACACCAACAAATTCAACTACAACCTCAATATTGAAAATCACCAACAAATTCAACAACAACCTCAACATTGAAAAACATCAAATAATTCAACAACAATCTCAATATTCAAAACACCAACAAATTCAACAACAACCTCAACTTTCGAAAACACCAACAAATTCAGCAACAACCTCAGCAATGAAAAACAGAAAACCATTCAACAACAACGACCTCAACAATGAAAAACACCAACAAATTCATCAACAACCTCAGCAATGAAAAACAGCAATAAATTCAACAACAACGACCTCAACAATGAAAAATAGCGAAAGATTCAACAACAACCTCAACATTGAAAGACTCCAACTATTTCAAAAACAACCTCAACAATGAAAAACACCAAAAAATTCAACAACAAACTCAACATTGAAAATCACCAACAAATTCAACAACAAGCTCAACAATGAAAAACATCAAAAAATTCATCTGCAACCTCAACTTTGAAAAATACGAAAAGAATCAAAAAAAACACTGAATACACCAATAAATTCAACAACAACTCAATACAGAAAATCACCAAAAAATTCAACAACAACCTCAACATTGAAAAACACCAAAATATTCAACAACAACCTCAACTTTGAAAAACACCAACAAATTCAAAAACCTCAACATGGAAAAACACCAACAAATTCAACTACAACCTCAATATTGAAAATCACCAACAAATTCAACAACAACCTCAACAATGAAAAACACCAACATATTCAACAAAAACCTCAACAAGGAAAGACACCAACAAATTCAACTACAACCCCAATATTGAAAATCACCAACACATTCAACAACAACCTCAACAATGAAAAACATCAAATAATTCAACAACAATCTCAATATTCAAAACACCAACAAATTCAACAACAACCTCAACATTCGAAAACACCAACAAATTCAGCAACAACCTCAACAATGAAAAACACCAAACAATTCAACAACAACTTCAACATTCAATAACACCAACAAATTCAACAACAACCTCAGCAATGAAAAACAGCAAACAATTCAGCAACAACGACCTCAACAATGAAAAACACCAAAAAATTCAACAACAACCTCAACATTTAATAACACCAACAAATTCATCAACAACCTCAGCAATGAAAAAAAGCAATAAATTCAACAACAACGACCTCAACAATGAAAAATACCAAAAGATTCAACAACTACCTCAACATTGAAAAACTCCAACAATTTCAACAACAACCTCAATAATGAAAAACACTAAAAAATTCAACAACAAACTCAACATTGAATATCACCAACAAATTCAACAACAACCGCAACAATGAAAAACATCAAAAAATTCAACTGCAATCTCAACTTTGAAAAATACAAAAAGAATCAAAAAAAAATTTTGAATGCACCAATAAATTCAACAACAACCTCAATATTGAAAATCACCAAAAAATTCAACAACAACCTTAACATTGAAAAACAGCAAAATATTCAACAACAACCTCAACTTTGAAAAACACCAACAAATTCAAAAACCTCAACATGGAAAAACACCAACAAATTCAACTGCAATCTCAATATTGAAAATCACCAACAAATTCAATAACAACCTTCACAATGAAAAACATCAAATAATTCAACAACAATATCAATATTCAAAACACCAACAAATTCAACAACAACCTCAACATTCGAAAACACCAACAAATTCAGCAACAACCTCAACAATGAAAAACACCAAAAAATTCAACAACAACCTCAACATTCAATAACACCAACAAATTCAACAACAACCTCAGCAATGAAAAACAGCAAACAATTCAACAACAACGACCTCAACAATGAAAAACACCAAAAAATTCATCAACAACCTCATCAAAGAAAAACAGCAATAAAATCAACAACAACGACCTCAACAATGAAAAATATCAAAAGATTCAACAACAACCTCAACATTGAAAAACTCCAACAATTTCAACAACAACCTCAAAAATGAAAAACACCAACAAATTCAACAACAACCTCAACAATGATAAACATCAAAAAATTCAACTGCAACCTCAACTTTGAAAAATACAAAAAGAATAAAAAAAAAAAATTGAAGACACCAATAAATTCAACAGCAACCTCAATATTGAAAATCACCCAAAAATTCAACAACAACCTTAACATTGAAAAACACCAAAATATTCAACAACAACCTCAATATTGAAAATCACCAACAAATTCAACAACAACCTCAACAATGAATAACATCAAATAATTCAACAACAAACTCAATATTCAAAACACCAACAAATTCAACAACAACCTCAACATTCGAAAACACCAACAAATTCAATAACAACCTCAGCAATGAAAAACAGCAAACAATTCAACAACAACGACCTCAACAATGAAAAACACCAACAAATTCATCAACAACCTCCGCAATGAAAGACTCCAACAATTTCAACAACAACCTCAACAATGAAAAACACCAAAAAATTCAACAACAAACTCAACATTGAAAATCACCAACAAATTCAACAACAAGCTCAACAATGAAAAACATCAAAAAATTCAACTGCAACCTCAACTTTGAAAAATACGAAAAGAATCAAAAAAAACACTGAATACACCAATAAATTCAACAACAACTCAATACTGAAAATCACCAAAAAATTCAACAACAACCTCAACATTGAAAAACACCAAAATATTCAACAACAACCTCAACTTTGAAAAACACCAACAAATTCAAAAACCTCAACATGGAAAAACACCAACAAATTCAACTACAACCTCAATATTGAAAATCACCAACAAATTCAACAACAACCTCAACAATGAAAAACCCCAACATATTCAACAAAAACCTCAACAATGAAAGACACCAACAAATTCATCAACAACCTCAACATTCAAAAACACCAACAAATTCAACAAAAACCTCAACAATGAAGAACACCAACAAATTCAACAACAATCTCAACATTCAAAAAAAGCAACAAATTCACCAAAAACCTCAACATTGAAAAACACCAAAAAATTCAAAAACCACCTCAACTTTGAAAAAAACCAACAAATTCAACAACCTCAACATTTTAAAATCACCAACAAATTCAACAGCAACCTCAACAATGAAGACCATCAAATAATTCAACTGCAACCTCAACTTTGAAAAATACAAAAAGATTAAAAAAAAAACATTGAATGCACCAATAAATTCAACAACAACCTCAATATTGAAAGTCACCAAAAAATTCAACAACAACCTTAACATTGAAAAACACCCAAATATTCAACAAAAACCTCAACAATGCAAAACACCAACAAATTCAACAACAACCTCAACAATGAAAAACACCAAAAAATTCAAAAACAATCTCAACATTCAATAATGCCAACAAATTCAACAACAACCTCATGAATGATAAACAGCAAACAATTCAACAACAACGACCTCAACAATGAAAAACACCAAAAAATTCATCAACAACCTCAGCAATGAAAAACAGCAATAAATTCAACAAAAACGACCTCAACAATGAAAAACACCAAAAAATTCATCAACAGCCTCAGCAATGAAAATCACCAAAATATTCAACAACAACCGTAACATTGAAAAACACCAAAATATTCAACAAGAACCTCAACTTTGAAAAACACCAACAAATTCAAAAACCTCAACATGGAAAAACACCAATAAACTCATCTACAACCTCAATATTGAAAAACACCAACAAATTCAACAACAACCTCAACAATGAATAACATCAAAAAATTCAACAACAATCTCAACTTTGAAAAATACAAAAAGAATCAAAAAAAAACATTGAATACACCAATAAATTCAACAAAAACCTCAATATTGAAAATCACCAAAAAATTCAACAACAACCTCAACTTTGAAAAACACCAACAAATTCAAAAACCTCAACATGGAAAAACACCAACAAATTCAACTTCAACCTCAATATTGAAAATCACCAACAAATTCAACAACAACCTCAACAATGAATAACATCAAATAATTCAACAACAAACTCAATATTCAAAACACCAACAAATTCAACAACAACCTCAACATTCGAAAACACCAACAAATTCAATAACAACCTCAGCAATGAAAAACAGCAAACTATTCAACAACAACGACCTCAACAATGAAAAACACCAACAAATTCATCAACAACCTCCGCAATGAAAGACTCCAACAATTTCAACAACAACCTCAACAATGAAAAACACCAAAAAATTCAACAACAAACTCAAAATTCGAAAACACCAACAAATTCAACAACAACCTCAACAATGAAAAACACCACAAAATTCAACAACAACCTCAACATTCAAAAACACCAACAAATTCAACAACAACCTCGGCAATGATAAACAGCAAACAATTCAACAACAACGACCTCAACAATGAAATACACCAAAAATTCATCAACAACCTCACAATGAAAAACAGCAATAAATTCAACAACAACGACCTCAACAATGAAAAATACCAAAAGATTCAACAACAACCTCAACATTGAAAACTCCAACAAATTCAACTTCAACCTCAATATTGAAAATCACCAACAAATTCAACAACAACCTCAACAATGAATAACATCAAATAATTCAACAACAAACTCAATATTCAAAACACCAACAAATTCAACAACAACCTCAACATTCGAAAACACCAACAAATTCAATAACAACCTCAGCAATGAAAAACAGCAAACAATTCAACAACAACGACCTCAACAATGAAAAACACCAAGAAATTCATCAACAACCTCCGCAATGAAAGACTCCAACAATTTCAACAACAACCTCAACAATGAAAAACACCAAAAAATTCAACAACAAACTCAACATTGAAAATCACCAACAAATTCAACAACAAGCTCAACAATGAAAAACATCAAAAAATTCAACTGCAACCTCAACTTTGAAAAATACGAAAAGAATCAATAAAAACACTGAATACACCAATAAATTCAACAACAACTCAATACTGAAAATCACCAAAAAATTCAACAACAACCTCAACATTGAAAAACACCAAAATATTCAACAACAACCTCAACTTTGAGAAACACCAACAAATTGAAAAACCTCAACATGGAAAAACACCAACAAATTCAACTACAACCTCAATATTGAAAATCACCAACAAATTCAACAACAACCTCAACAATGAAAAACACCAACATATTCAACAAAAACCTCAACAAGGAAAGACACCAACAAATTCATCAACAACCTCAACATTCAAAAACACCAACAAATTCAACAAAAACCTCAACAATGAAGAACACCAACAAATTCAACAACAATCTCAACATTCAAAAAAAGCAACAAATTCACCAAAAACCTCAACATTGAAAAACACCAAAAAATTCAAAAACCACCTCAACTTTGAAAAAAACCAACAAATTCAACAACCTCAACATTTTAAAATCACCAACAAATTCAACAGCAACCTCAACAATGAAGACCATCAAATAATTCAACTGCAACCTCAACTTTGAAAAATACAAAAAGATTAAAAAAAAAACATTGAATGCACCAATAAATTCAACAACAACCTCAATATTGAAAGTCACCAAAAAATTCAACAACAACCTTAACATTGAAAAACACCCAAATATTCAACAAAAACCTCAACAATGCAAAACACCAACAAATTCAACAACAACCTCAACAATGAGAAACACCAAAAAATTCAAAAACAATCTCAACATTCAATAACGCCAACAAATTCAACAACAACCTCATGAATGATAAACAGCAAACAATTCAACAACAACGACCTCAACAATGAAAAACACCAAAAAATTCATCAACAACCTCAGCAATGAAAAACAGCAATAAATTCAACAAAAACGACCTCAACAATGAAAAACACCAAAAAATTCATCAACAGCCTCAGCAATGAAAATCACCAAAATATTCAACAACAACCGTAACATTGAAAAACACCAAAATATTCAACAAGAACCTCAACTTTGAAAAACACCTCAAAAACCTCAACATGGAAAAACACCAATAAACTCATCTACAACCTCAATATTGAAAAACACCAACAAATTCAACAACAACCTCAACAATGAATAATTTCAAAAAATTCAACAACCATCTCAACTTTGAAAAATACAAAAAGAATCAAAAAAAAACATTTAATAGACCAATAAATTCAACAAAAACCTCAATATTGAAAATCACCAAAAAATTCAACAACAACCTCAACTTTGAAAAACACCAACAAATTCAAAAACCTCAACATGGAAAAACACCAACAAATTCAACTTCAACCTCAATATTGAAAATCACCAACAAATTCAACAACAACCTCAACAATGAATAACATCAAATAATTCAACAACAAACTCAATATTCAAAACACCAACAAATTCAACAACAACCTCAACATTCGAAAACACCAACAAATTCAATAACAACCTCAGCAATGAAAAACAGCAAACAATTCAACAACAACGACCTCAACAATGAAAAACACCAACAAATTCATCAACAACCTCCGCAATGAAAGACTCCAACAATTTCAACAACAACCTCAACAATGAAAAACACCAAAAAATTCAACAACAAACTCAACATTGAAAATCACCAACAAATTCAACAACAAGCTCAACAATGAAAAACATCAAAAAATTCAACTGCAACCTCAACTTTGAAAAATACGAAAAGAATCAAAAAAAACATTGAATACACCAATAAATTCAACAACAACTCAATACTGAAAATCACCAAAAAATTCAACAACAACCTCAACATTGAAAAACACCAAAATATTCAACAACAACCTCAACTTTGAAAAACACCAACAAATTCAAAAACCTCAACATGGAAAAACACCAACAAATTCAACTACAACCTCAATATTGAAAATCACCAACAAATTCAACAACAACCTCAACAATGAAAAACACCAACATATTCAACAAAAACCTCAACAATGAAAGACACCAACAAATTCATCAACAACCTCAACATTCAAAAACACCAACAAATTCAACAAAAACCTCAACAATGAAAAACACCAACAAATTCAACAACAATCTCAACACTCAAAAACAGCAACACATTCACCAAAAACCTCAACATTGAAAAACACCAAAAAATTCAACAACCACCTCAACTTTGAAAAAAACCAACAAATTCAACAACCTCAACATTTTAAAATCACCAACAAATTCAACAACAACCTCAACAATGAAAAACACCACAAAATTCAACAACAACCTCAACATTCAAAAACACCAACAAATTCAACAACAACCTCGGCAATGAAAAACAGCAAACAATTCAACAACAACGACCTCAACAATGAAAAACACCAAAAATTCATCAACAACCTCACAATGAAAAACAGCAATAAATTCAACAACAACGACCTCAACAATGAAAAATACCAAAAGATTCAACAACAACCTCAACATTGAAAAACTCCAACAATTTCAACAACAAGTTAAAAATGAAAAACACCAAAAAATTCAGCAACAAACTCAACATTTAAAATCACCATCAAATTCAACAACAACCGCAACAATGAAAAACACCAACAAATTCAAAAACCTCAACATGGAAAAACACCAATAAACTCAACTACAACCTCAATATTGAAAAACACCAACAAATTCAACAAAAACCTCAATATTGAAAATCACCAAAAAATTCAACAACAACCTCAACTTTGAAAAACACCAACAAATTCAAAAACCTCAACATGGAAAAACACCAACAAATTCAACTTCAACCTCAATATTGAAAATCACCAACAAATTCAACAACAACCTCAACAATGAATAACATCAAATAATTCAACAACAAACTCAATATTCAAAACACCAACAAATTCAACAACAACCTCAACATTCGAAAACACCAACAAATTCAATAACAACCTCAGCAATGAAAAACAGCAAACAATTCAACAACAACGACCTCAACAATGAATAACACCAACAAATTCATCAACAACCTCCGCAATGAAAGACTCCAACAATTTCAACAACAACCTCAACAATGAAAAACACCAAAAAATTCAACAACAAACTCAACATTGAAAATCACCAACAAATTCAACAACAAGCTCAACAATGAAAAACATCAAAAAATTCAACTGCAACCTCAACTTTGAAAAATACGAAAAGAATCAAAAAAAAGCATTGAATACACCAATAAATTCAACAACAACTCAATACTGAAAATCACCAAAAAATTCAACAACAACCTCAACGTTGAAAAACACCAAAATATTCAACAACAACCTCAACTTTGAAAAACACCAACAAATTCAAAAACCTCAACATGGAAAAACACCAACAAATTCAACTACAACCTCAATATTGAAAATCACCAACAAATTCAACAACAACCTCAACAATGAAAAACACCAACATATTCAACAAAAACCTCAACAATGAAAGACACCAACAAATTCATCAACAACCTCAACATTCAAAAACACCAACAAATTCAACAAAAACCTCAACAATGAAAAACACCAACAAATTCAACAACAATCTCAACACTCAAAAACAGCAACACATTCACCAAAAACCTCAACATTGAAAAACACCAAAAAATTCAACAACCACCTCAACTTTGAAAAAAACCAACAAATTCAACAACCTCAACATTTTAAAATCACCAACAAATTCAACAACAACCTCAAGAATGAAGACCATCAAATAATTCAACTGCAACCTCAATTTGGAAAATACAAAAAGATTAAAAAAAAAACATTGAATGCACCAATAAATTCAACAACAACCTCAATATTGAAAGTCACCAAAAAATTCAACAACAACCTTAACATTGAAAAACACCCAAATATTCAACAAAAACCTCAACAATGCAAAACACCAACAAATTCAACAACAACCTCAACAATGAAAAACACCAAAAAATTCAAAAACAATCTCAACATTCAATAACGCCAACAAATTCAACAACAACCTCATGAATGATAAACAGCAAACAATTCAACAACAACGACCTCAACAATGAAAAACACCAAAAAATTCATCAACAACCTCAGCAATGAAAAACAGCAATAAATTCAACAAAAACGACCTCAACAATGAAAAACACCAAAAAATTCATCAACAGCCTCAGCAATGAAAATCACCAAAATATTCAACAACAACCGTAACATTGAAAAACACCAAAATATTCAACAAGAACCTCAACTTTGAAAAACACCAACAAATTCAAAAACCTCAACATGGAAAAACACCAATAAACTCAACTACAACCTCAATATTGAAAAACACCAACAAATTCAACAACAACCTCAACAATGAATAACATCAAAAAATTCAACAACAATCTCAACTTTGAAAAATACAAAAAGAATCAAAAAAAAACATTGAATACACCAATAAATTCAACAAAAACCTCAATATTGAAAATCACCAAAAAATTCAACAACAACCTCAACTTTGAAAAACACCAACAAATTCAAAAACCTCAACATGGAAAAACACCAACAAATTCAACTTCAACCTCAATATTGAAAATCACCAACAAATTCAACAACAACCTCAACAATGAATAACATCAAATAATTCAACAACAAACTCAATATTCAAAACACCAACAAATTCAACAACAACCTCAACATTCGAAAACACCAACAAATTCAATAACAACCTCAGCAATGAAAAACAGCAAACAATTCAACAACAACGACCTCAACAATGAAAAACACCAACAAATTCATCAACAACCTCCGCAATGAAAGACTCCAACAATTTCAACAACAACCTCAACAATGAAAAACACCAAAAAATTCAACAACAAACTCAACATGGAAAATCACCAACAAATTCAACAACAAGCTCAACAATGAAAAACATCAAAAAATTCAACTGCAACCTCAACTTTGAAAAATACGAAAAGAATCAAAAAAAAACATTGAATACACCAATAAATTCAACAACAACTCAATACTGAAAATCACCAAAAAATTCAACAACAACCTCAACGTTGAAAAACACCAAAATATTCAACAACAACCTCAACTTTGAAAAACACCAACAAATTCAAAAACCTCAACATGGAAAAACACCAACAAATTCAACTACAACCTCAATATTGAAAATCACCAACAAATTCAACAACAACCTCAACAATGAAAAACACCAACATATTCAACAAAAACCTC
Organism: Cetorhinus maximus; assembly: GCF_964194155.1. Taxonomy (NCBI): domain Eukaryota; kingdom Metazoa; phylum Chordata; class Chondrichthyes; order Lamniformes; family Cetorhinidae; genus Cetorhinus; species Cetorhinus maximus. The sequence goes on from NW_027596130.1 coordinate 396,634, forward strand.
AACAATGAAAGACACCAACAAATTCATCAACAACCTCAACATTCAAAAACACCAACAAATTCAACAAAAACCTCAACAATGAAAAACACCAACAAATTCAACAACAATCTCAACACTCAAAAACAGCAACACATTCACCAAAAACCTCAACATTGAAAAACACCAAAAAATTCAACAACCACCTCAACTTTGAAAAAATCCAACAAATTCAACAACCTCAACATTTTAAAATCACCAACAAATTCAACAACAACCTCAAGAATGAAGACCATCAAATAATTCAACTGCAACCTCAATTTGGAAAATACAAAAAGATTAAAAAAAAAACATTGAATGCACCAATAAATTCAACAACAACCTCAATATTGAAAGTCACCAAAAAATTCAACAACAACCTTAACATTGAAAAACACCCAAATATTCAACAAAAACCTCAACAATGCAAAACACCAACAAATTCAACAACAACCTCAACAATGAGAAACACCAAAAAATTCAAAAACAATCTCAACATTCAATAACGCCAACAAATTCAACAACAACCTCATGAATGATAAACAGCAAACAATTCAACAACAACGACCTCAACAATGAAAAACACCAAAAAATTCATCAACAACCTCAGCAATGAAAAACAGCAATAAATTCAACAAAAACGACCTCAACAATGAAAAACACCAAAAAATTCATCAACAGCCTCAGCAATGAAAATCACCAAAATATTCAACAACAACCGTAACATTGAAAAACACCAAAATATTCAACAAGAACCTCAACTTTGAAAAACACCAACAAATTCAAAAACCTCAACATGGAAAAACACCAATAAACTCAACTACAACCTCAATATTGAAAAACACCAACAAATTCAACAACAACCTCAACAATGAATAACATCAAAAAATTCAACAACAATCTCAACTTTGAAAAATACAAAAAGAATCAAAAAAAAACATTGAATACACCAATAAATTCAACAAAAACCTCAATATTGAAAATCACCAAAAAATTCAACAACAACCTCAACTTTGAAAAACACCAACAAATTCAAAAACCTCAACATGCAAAAACACCAACAAATTCAACTTCAACCTCAATATTGAAAATCACCAACAAATTCAACAACAACCTCAACAATGAATAACATCAAATAATTCAACAACAAACTCAATATTCAAAACACCAACAAATTCAATAAGAACCTCAGCAATGAAAAACAGCAAACAATTCAACAACAACGACCTCAACAATGAAAAACACCAACAAATTCATCAACAACCTCCGCAATGAAAGACTCCAACAATTTCAACAACAACCTCAACAATGAAAATCACCAACAAATTCAACAACAAGCTCAACAATGAAAAACATCAAAAAATTCAACTGCAACCTCAACTTTGAAAAATACGAAAAGAATCAATAAAAACACTGAATACACCAATAAATTCAACAACAACTCAATACTGAAAATCACCAAAAAATTCAACAACAACCTCAACATTGAAAAACACCAAAATATTCAACAACAACCTCAACTTTGAAAAACACCAACAAATTCAAAAACCTCAACATGGAAAAACACCAACAAATTCAACTACAACCTCAATATTGAAAATCACCAACAAATTCAACAACAACCTCAACAATGAAAAACACCAACATATTCAACAAAAACCTCAACAAGGAAAGACACCAACAAATTCATCAACAACCTCAACATTCAAAAACACCAACAAATTCAACAAAAACCTCAACAATGAAGAACACCAACAAATTCAACAACAATCTCAACATTCAAAAAAAGCAACAAATTCACCAAAAACCTCAACATTGAAAAACACCAAAAAATTCAAAAACCACCTCAACTTTGAAAAAAACCAACAAATTCAACAACCTCAACATTTTAAAATCACCAACAAATTCAACAGCAACCTCAACAATGAAGACCATCAAATAATTCAACTGCAACCTCAACTTTGAAAAATACAAAAAGATTAAAAAAAAAACATTGAATGCACCAATAAATTCAACAACAACCTCAATATTGAAAGTCACCAAAAAATTCAACAACAACCTTAACATTGAAAAACACCCAAATATTCAACAAAAACCTCAACAATGCAAAACACCAACAAATTCAACAACAACCTCAACAATGAAAAACACCAAAAAATTCAAAAACAATCTCAACATTCAATAACGCCAACAAATTCAACAACAACCTCATGAATGATAAACAGCAAACAATTCAACAACAACGACCTCAACAATGAAAAACACCAAAAAATTCATCAACAACCTCAGCAATGAAAAACAGCAATAAATTCAACAAAAACGACCTCAACAATGAAAAACACCAAAAAATTCATCAACAGCCTCAGCAATGAAAATCACCAAAATATTCAACAACAACCGTAACATTGAAAAACACCAAAATATTCAACAAGAACCTCAACTTTGAAAAACACCAACAAATTCAAAAACCTCAACATGGAAAAACACCAATAAACTCAACTACAACCTCAATATTGAAAAACACCAACAAATTCAACAACAACCTCAACAATGAATAACATCAAAAAATTCAACAACAATCTCAACTTTGAAAAATACAAAAAGAATCAAAAAAAAACATTGAATACACCAATAAATTCAACAAAAACCTCAATATTGAAAATCACCAAAAAATTCAACAACAACCTCAACTTTGAAAAACACCAACAAATTCAAAAACCTCAACATGGAAAAACACCAACAAATTCAACTTCAACCTCAATATTGAAAATCACCAACAAATTCAACAACAACCTCAACAATGAATAACATCAAATAATTCAACAACAAACTCAATATTCAAAACACCAACAAATTCAACAACAACCTCAACATTCGAAAACACCAACAAATTCAATAACAACCTCAGCAATGAAAAACAGCAAACTATTCAACAACAACGACCTCAACAATGAAAAACACCAACAAATTCATCAACAACCTCCGCAATGAAAGACTCCAACAATTTCAACAACAACCTCAACAATGAAAAACACCAAAAAATTCAACAACAAACTCAACATGGAAAATCACCAACAAATTCAACAACAAGCTCAACAATGAAAAACATCAAAAAATTCAACTGCAACCTCAACTTTGAAAAATACGAAAAGAATCAAAAAAAAACATTGAATACACCAATAAATTCAACAACAACTCAATACTGAAAATCACCAAAAAATTCAACAACAACCTCAACGTTGAAAAACACCAAAATATTCAACAACAACCTCAACTTTGAAAAACACCAACAAATTCAAAAACCTCAACATGGAAAAACACCAACAAATTCAACTACAACCTCAATATTGAAAATCACCAACAAATTCAACAACAACCTCAACAATGAAAAACACCAACATATTCAACAAAAACCTCAACAATGAAAGACACCAACAAATTCATCAACAACCTCAACATTCAAAAACACCAACAAATTCAACAAAAACCTCAACAATGAAAAACACCAACAAATTCAACAACAATCTCAACACTCAAAAACAGCAACACATTCACCAAAAACCTCAACATTGAAAAACAACAAAAAATTCAACAACCACCTCAACTTTGAAAAAAACCAACAAATTCAACAACCTCAACATTTTAAAATCACCAACAAATTCAACAACAACCTCAAGAATGAAGACCATCAAATAATTCAACTGCAACCTCAATTTGGAAAATACAAAAAGATTAAAAAAAAAACATTGAATGCACCAATAAATTCAACAACAACCTCAATATTGAAAGTCACCAAAAAATTCAACAACAACCTTAACATTGAAAAACACCCAAATATTCAACAAAAACCTCAACAATGCAAAACACCAACAAATTCAACAACAACCTCAACAATGAGAAACACCAAAAAATTCAAAAACAATCTCAACATTCAATAACGCCAACAAATTCAACAACAACCTCATGAATGATAAACAGCAAACAATTCAACAACAACGACCTCAACAATGAAAAACACCAAAAAATTCATCAACAACCTCAGCAATGAAAAACAGCAATAAATTCAACAAAAACGACCTCAACAATGAAAAACACCAAAAAATTCATCAACAGCCTCAGCAATGAAAATCACCAAAATATTCAACAACAACCGTAACATTGAAAAACACCAAAATATTCAACAAGAACCTCAACTTTGAAAAACACCAACAAATTCAAAAACCTCAACATGGAAAAACACCAATAAACTCAACTACAACCTCAATATTGAAAAACACCAACAAATTCAACAACAACCTCAACAATGAATAACATCAAAAAATTCAACAACAATCTCAACTTTGAAAAATACAAAAAGAATCAAAAAAAAACATTGAATACACCAATAAATTCAACAAAAACCTCAATATTGAAAATCACCAAAAAATTCAACAACAACCTCAACTTTGAAAAACACCAACAAATTCAAAAACCTCAACATGCAAAAACACCAACAAATTCAACTTCAACCTCAATATTGAAAATCACCAACAAATTCAACAACAACCTCAACAATGAATAACATCAAATAATTCAACAACAAACTCAATATTCAAAACACCAACAAATTCAATAAGAACCTCAGCAATGAAAAACAGCAAACAATTCAACAACAACGACCTCAACAATGAAAAACACCAACAAATTCATCAACAACCTCCGCAATGAAAGACTCCAACAATTTCAACAACAACCTCAACAATGAAAATCACCAACAAATTCAACAACAAGCTCAACAATGAAAAACATCAAAAAATTCAACTGCAACCTCAACTTTGAAAAATACGAAAAGAATCAATAAAAACACTGAATACACCAATAAATTCAACAACAACTCAATACTGAAAATCACCAAAAAATTCAACAACAACCTCAACATTGAAAAACACCAAAATATTCAACAACAACCTCAACTTTGAAAAACACCAACAAATTCAAAAACCTCAACATGGAAAAACACCAACAAATTCAACTACAACCTCAATATTGAAAATCACCAACAAATTCAACAACAACCTCAACAATGAAAAACACCAACATATTCAACAAAAACCTCAACAAGGAAAGACACCAACAAATTCATCAACAACCTCAACATTCAAAAACACCAACAAATTCAACAAAAACCTCAACAATGAAGAACACCAACAAATTCAACAACAATCTCAACATTCAAAAAAAGCAACAAATTCACCAAAAACCTCAACATTGAAAAACACCAAAAAATTCAAAAACCACCTCAACTTTGAAAAAAACCAACAAATTCAACAACCTCAACATTTTAAAATCACCAACAAATTCAACAGCAACCTCAACAATGAAGACCATCAAATAATTCAACTGCAACCTCAACTTTGAAAAATACAAAAAGATTAAAAAAAAAACATTGAATGCACCAATAAATTCAACAACAACCTCAATATTGAAAGTCACCAAAAAATTCAACAACAACCTTAACATTGAAAAACACCCAAATATTCAACAAAAACCTCAACAATGCAAAACACCAACAAATTCAACAACAACCTCAACAATGAAAAACACCAAAAAATTCAAAAACAATCTCAACATTCAATAACGCCAACAAATTCAACAACAACCTCATGAATGATAAACAGCAAACAATTCAACAACAACGACCTCAACAATGAAAAACACCAAAAAATTCATCAACAACCTCAGCAATGAAAAACAGCAATAAATTCAACAAAAACGACCTCAACAATGAAAAACACCAAAAAATTCATCAACAGCCTCAGCAATGAAAATCACCAAAATATTCAACAACAACCGTAACATTGAAAAACACCAAAATATTCAACAAGAACCTCAACTTTGAAAAACACCAACAAATTCAAAAACCTCAACATGGAAAAACACCAATAAACTCAACTACAACCTCAATATTGAAAAACACCAACAAATTCAACAACAACCTCAACAATGAATAACATCAAAAAATTCAACAACAATCTCAACTTTGAAAAATACAAAAAGAATCAAAAAAAAACATTGAATACACCAATAAATTCAACAAAAACCTCAATATTGAAAATCACCAAAAAATTCAACAACAACCTCAACTTTGAAAAACACCAACAAATTCAAAAACCTCAACATGGAAAAACACCAACAAATTCAACTTCAACCTCAATATTGAAAATCACCAACAAATTCAACAACAACCTCAACAATGAATAACATCAAATAATTCAACAACAAACTCAATATTCAAAACACCAACAAATTCAACAACAACCTCAACATTCGAAAACACCAACAAATTCAATAACAACCTCAGCAATGAAAAACAGCAAACAATTCAACAACAACGACCTCAACAATGAATAACACCAACAAATTCATCAACAACCTCCGCAATGAAAGACTCCAACAATTTCAACAACAACCTCAACAATGAAAAACACCAAAAAATTCAACAACAAACTCAACATTGAAAATCACCAACAAATTCAACAACAAGCTCAACAATGAAAAACATCAAAAAATTCAACTGCAACCTCAACTTTGAAAAATACGAAAAGAATCAAAAAAAAACATTGAATACACCAATAAATTCAACAACAACTCAATACTGAAAATCACCAAAAAATTCAACAACAACCTCAACGTTGAAAAACACCAAAATATTCAACAACAACCTCAACTTTGAAAAACACCAACAAATTCAAAAACCTCAACATGGAAAAACACCAACAAATTCAACTACAACCTCAATATTGAAAATCACCAACAAATTCAACAACAACCTCAACAATGAAAAACACCAACATATTCAACAAAAACCTCAACAATGAAAGACACCAACAAATTCATCAACAACCTCAACATTCAAAAACACCAACAAATTCAACAAAAACCTCAACAATGAAAAACACCAACAAATTCAACAACAATCTCAACACTCAAAAACAGCAACACATTCACCAAAAACCTCAACATTGAAAAACAACAAAAAATTCAACAACCACCTCAACTTTGAAAAAAACCAACAAATTCAACAACCTCAACATTTTAAAATCACCAACAAATTCAACAACAACCTCAAGAATGAAGACCATCAAATAATTCAACTGCAACCTCAATTTGGAAAATACAAAAAGATTAAAAAAAAAACATTGAATGCACCAATAAATTCAACAACAACCTCAATATTGAAAGTCACCAAAAAATTCAACAACAACCTTAACATTGAAAAACACCCAAATATTCAACAAAAACCTCAACAATGCAAAACACCAACAAATTCAACAACAACCTCAACAATGAGAAACACCAAAAAATTCAAAAACAATCTCAACATTCAATAACGCCAACAAATTCAACAACAACCTCATGAATGATAAACAGCAAACAATTCAACAACAACGACCTCAACAATGAAAAACACCAAAAAATTCATCAACAACCTCAGCAATGAAAAACAGCAATAAATTCAACAAAAACGACCTCAACAATGAAAAACACCAAAAAATTCATCAACAGCCTCAGCAATGAAAATCACCAAAATATTCAACAACAACCGTAACATTGAAAAACACCAAAATATTCAACAAGAACCTCAACTTTGAAAAACACCAACAAATTCAAAAACCTCAACATGGAAAAACACCAATAAACTCAACTACAACCTCAATATTGAAAAACACCAACAAATTCAACAACAACCTCAACAATGAATAACATCAAAAAATTCAACAACAATCTCAACTTTGAAAAATACAAAAAGAATCAAAAAAAAACATTGAATACACCAATAAATTCAACAAAAACCTCAATATTGAAAATCACCAAAAAATTCAACAACAACCTCAACTTTGAAAAACACCAACAAATTCAAAAACCTCAACATGGAAAAACACCAACAAATTCAACTTCAACCTCAATATTGAAAATCACCAACAAATTCAACAACAACCTCAACAATGAATAACATCAAATAATTCAACAACAAACTCAATATTCAAAACACCAACAAATTCAATAAGAACCTCAGCAATGAAAAACAGCAAACAATTCAACAACAACGACCTCAACAATGAAAAACACCAACAAATTCATCAACAACCTCCGCAATGAAAGACTCCAACAATTTCAACAACAACCTCAACAATGAAAAACATCAAAAAATTCAACAACAAACACAACATTGAAAATCACCAACAAATTCAACAACAAGCTCAACAATGAAAAACATCAAAAAATTCAACTGCAACCTCAACTTTGAAAAATACGAAAAGAATCAATAAAAACACTGAATACACCAATAAATTCAACAACAACTCAATACTGAAAATCACCAAAAAATTCAACAACAACCTCAACGTTGAAAAACACCAAAATATTCAACAACAACCTCAACTTTGAAAAGCACCAACAAATTCAAAAACCTCAACATGGAAAAACACCAACAAATTCAACTACAACCTCAATATTGAAAATCACCAACAAATTCAACAACAACCTCAACAATGAAAAACACCAACATATTCAACAAAAACCTCAACAAGGAAAGACACCAACAAATTCATCAACAACCTCAACATTCAAAAACACCAACAAATTCAACAAAAACCTCAACAATGAAAAACACCAACAAATTCAACAACAATCTCAACATTCAAAAAAAGCAACAAATTCACCAAAAACCTCAACATTGAAAAACACCAAAAAATTCAAAAACCACCTCAACTTTGAAAAAAACCAACAAATTCAACAACCTCAACATTTTAAAATCACCAACAAATTCAACAGCAACCTCAACAATGAAGACCATCAAATAATTCAACTGCAACCTCAACTTTGAAAAATACAAAAAGATTAAAAAAAAAACATTGAATGCACCAATAAATTCAACAACAACCTCAATATTGAAAGTCAACAAAAAATTCAACAACAACCTTAACATTGAAAAACACCCAAATATTCAACAAAAACCTCAACAATGCAAAACACCAACAAATTCAACAACAACCTCAACAATGAAAAACACCAAAAAATTCAAAAACAATCTCAACATTCAATAACGCCAACAAATTCAACAACAACCTCATGAATGATAAACAGCAAACAATTCAACAACAACGACCTCAACAATGAATAACACCAAAAAATTCATCAACAACCTCAGCAATGAAAAACAGCAATAAATTCAACAAAAACGACCTCAACAATGAAAAACACCAAAAAATTCATCAACAGCCTCAGCAATGAAAATCACCAAAATATTCAACAACAACCGTAACATTGAAAAACACCAAAATATTCAACAAGAACCTCAACTTTGAAAAACACCAACAAATTCAAAAACCTCAACATGGAAAAACACCAACAAATTCAACTTCAACCTCAATATTGAAAATCACCAACAAATTCAACAACAACCTCAACAATGAATAACATCAAATAATTCAACAACAAACTCAATATTCAAAACACCAACAAATTCAATAAGAACCTCAGCAATGAAAAACAGCAAACAATTCAACAACAACGACCTCAACAATGAAAAACACCAACAAATTCATCAACAACCTCCGCAATGAAAGACTCCAACAATTTCAACAACAACCTCAACAATGAAAAACATCAAAAAATTCAACAACAAACACAACATTGAAAATCACCAACAAATTCAACAACAAGCTCAACAATGAAAAACATCAAAAAATTCAACTGCAACCTCAACTTTGAAAAATACGAAAAGAATCAATAAAAACACTGAATACACCAATAAATTCAACAACAACTCAATACTGAAAATCACCAAAAAATTCAACAACAACCTCAACGTTGAAAAACACCAAAATATTCAACAACAACCTCAACTTTGAAAAACACCAACAAATTCAAAAACCTCAACATGGAAAAACACCAACAAATTCAACTACAACCTCAATATTGAAAATCACCAACAAATTCAACAACAACCTCAACAATGAAAAACACCAACATATTCAACAAAAACCTCAACAAGGAAAGACACCAACAAATTCATCAACAACCTCAACATTCAAAAACACCAACAAATTCAACAAAAACCTCAACAATGAAAAACACCAACAAATTCAACAACAATCTCAACATTCAAAAAAAGCAACAAATTCACCAAAAACCTCAACATTGAAAAACACCAAAAAATTCAAAAACCACCTCAACTTTGAAAAAAACCAACAAATTCAACAACCTCAACATTTTAAAATCACCAACAAATTCAACAGCAACCTCAACAATGAAGACCATCAAATAATTCAACTGCAACCTCAACTTTGAAAAATACAAAAAGATTAAAAAAAAACATTGAATGCACCAATAAATTCAACAACAACCTCAATATTGAAAGTCAACAAAAAATTCAACAACAACCTTAACATTGAAAAACACCCAAATATTCAACAAAAACCTCAACAATGCAAAACACCAACAAATTCAACAACAACCTCAACAATGAAAAACACCAAAAAATTCAAAAACAATCTCAACATTCAATAACGCCAACAAATTCAACAACAACCTCATGAATGATAAACAGCAAACAATTCAACAACAACGACCTCAACAATGAATAACACCAAAAAATTCATCAACAACCTCAGCAATGAAAAACAGCAATAAATTCAACAAAAACGACCTCAACAATGAAAAACACCAAAAAATTCATCAACAGCCTCAGCAATGAAAATCACCAAAATATTCAACAACAACCGTAACATTGAAAAACACCAAAATATTCAACAAGAACCTCAACTTTGAAAAACACCAACAAATTCAAAAACCTCAACATGGAAAAACACCAATAAACTCATCTACAACCTCAATATTGAAAAACACCAACAAATTCAACAACAACCTCAACAATGAATAATATCAAAAAATTCAACAACAATCTCAACTTTGAAAAATACAAAAAGAATCAAAAAAAAACATTGAATACACCAATAAATTCAACAAAAACCTCAATATTGAAAATCACCAAAAAATTCAACAACAACCTCAACTTTGAAAAACACCAACAAATTCAAAAACCTCAACATGGAAAAACACCAACAAATTCAACTTCAACCTCAATATTGAAAATCACCAACAAATTCAACAACAACCTCAACAATGAATAACATCAAATAATTCAACAACAAACTCAATATTCAAAACACCAACAAATTCAACAACAACCTCAACATTCGAAAACACCAACAAATTCAATAACAACCTCAGCAATGAAAAACAGCAAACAATTCAACAACAACGACCTCAACAATGAAAAACACCAACAAATTCATCAACAACCTCCGCAATGAAAGACTCCAACAATTTCAACAACAACCTCAACATGGAAAAACACCAACAAATTCAACTACAACCTCAATATTGAAAATCACCAACAAATTCAACAACAACCTCAACAATGAAAAACACCAACATATTCAACAAAAACCTCAACAATGAAAGACACCAACAAATTCATCAACAACCTCAACATTCAAAAACACCAACAAATTCAACAAAAACCTCAACAATGAAAAACACCAACAAATTCAACAACAATCTCAACACTCAAAAACAGCAACACATTCACCAAAAACCTCAACATTGAAAAACACCAAAAAATTCAACAACCACCTCAACTTTGAAAAAAACCAACAAATTCAACAACCTCAACATTTTAAAATCACCAACAAATTCAACAACAACCTCAACAATGAAAAACACCACAAAATTCAACAACAACCTCAACATTCAAAAACACCAACAAATTCAACAACAACCTCGGCAATGAAAAACAGCAAACAATTCAACAACAACGACCTCAACAATGAAAAACACCAAAAATTCATCAACAACCTCACAATGAAAAACAGCAATAAATTCAACAACAACGACCTCAACAATGAAAAATACCAAAAGATTCAACAACAACCTCAACATTGAAAAACTCCAACAATTTCAACAACAACCTCAACAATGAAAAACACCAAAAAATTCAGCAACAAACTCAACATTTAAAATCACCATCAAATTCAACAACAACCGCAACAATGAAAAACACCAAAAAATTCAACAACAACCTCAACAATGCAAAACACCAACAAATTCAACAACAACCTCAACAATGAAAAAAACCAAAAAATTCAAAAACAATCTCAACATTCAATAACGCCAACAAATTCAACAACAACCTCATGAATGATAAACAGCAAACAATTCAACAACAACGACCTCAACAATAAAAAACACCAAAAAATTCATCAACAACCTCAGCAATGAAAAACAGCAATAAATTCAACAAAAACGACCTCAACAATGCAAAACACCAAAAAATTCATCAACAGCCTCAGCAATGAAAATCACCAAAATATTCAACAACAACCGTAACATTGAAAAACACCAAAATATTCAACAAGAACCTCAACTTTGAAAAACACCAACAAATTCAAAAACCTCAACATGGAAAAACACCAATAAACTCAACTACAACCTCAATATTGAAAAACACCAACAAATTCAACAACAACCTGAACAATGAATAACATCAAAAAATTCAACAACAACCTCAACTTCGAAAAATACAAAAAGAATCAAAAAAAAACATTGAATACACCAATAAATTCAACAAAAACCTCAATATTGAAAATCACCAAAAAATTCAACAACAACCTCAACTTTGAAAAACACCAACAAATTCAAAAACCTCAACATGGAAAAACACCAACAAATTCAACTTCAACCTCAATATTGAAAATCACCAACAAATTCAACAACAACCTCAACAATGAATAACATCAAATAATTCAACAACAAACTCAATATTCAAAACACCAACAAATTCAACAACAACCTCAACATTCGAAAACACCAACAAATTCAATAACAACCTCAGCAATGAAAAACAGCAAACAATTCAACAACAACGACCTCAACAATGAATAACACCAACAAATTCATCAACAACCTCCGCAATGAAAGACTCCAACAATTTCAACAACAACCTCAACGATGATAAACACCAAAAAATTCAACAACAAACTCAACATTGAAAATCACCAACAAATTCAACAACAAGCTCAACAATGAAAAACATCAAAAAATTCAACTGCAACCTCAACTTTGAAAAATACGAAAAGAATCAAAAAAAAACATTGAATACACCAATAAATTCAACAACAACTCAATACTGAAAATCACCAAAAAATTCAACAACAACCTCAACATTGAAAAACACCAAAATATTCAACAACAACCTCAACTTTGAAAAACACCAACAAATTCAAAAACCTCAACATGGAAAAACACCAACAAATTCAACTACAACCTCAATATTGAAAATCACCAACAAATTCAACAACAACCTCAACAATGAAAAACACCAACATATTCAACAAAAACCTCAACAATGAAAGACACCAACAAATTCATCAACAACCTCAACATTCAAAAACACCAACAAATTCAACAAAAACCTCAACAATGAAAAACACCAACAAATTCAACAACAATCTCAACACTCAAAAACAGCAACACATTCACCAAAAACCTCAACATTGAAAAACACCAAAAAATTCAACAACCACCTCAACTTTGAAAAAAACCAACAAATTCAACAACCTCAACATTTTAAAATCACCAACAAATTCAACAACAACCTCAAGAATGAAGACCATCAAATAATTCAACTGCAACATCAATTTGGAAAATACAAGAAGATTAAAAAAAAAACATTGAATGCACCAATAAATTCAACAACAACCTCAATATTGAAAGTCACCAAAAAATTCAACAACAACCTTAACATTGAAAAACACCCAAATATTCAACAAAAACCTCAACAATGCAAAACACCAACAAATTCAACAACAACCTCAACAATGAGAAACACCAAAAAATTCAAAAACAATCTCAACATTCAATAACGCCAACAAATTCAACAACAACCTCATGAATGATAAACAGCAAACAATTCAACAACAACGACCTCAACAATGAAAAACACCAAAAAATTCATCAACAACCTCAGCAATGAAAAACAGCAATAAATTCAACAAAAACGACCTCAACAATGAAAAACACCAAAAAATTCATCAACAGCCTCAGCAATGAAAATCACCAAAATATTCAACAACAACCGTAACATTGAAAAACACCAAAATATTCAACAGAAACCTCAACTTTGAAAAACACCAACAAATTCAAAAACCTCAACATGGAAAAACACCAATAAACTCAACTACAACCTCAATATTGAAAAACACCAACAAATTCAACAACAACCTCAACAATGAATAACATCAAAAAATTCAACAACAATCTCAACTTTGAAAAATACAAAAAGAATCAAAAAAAAACATTGAATACACCAATAAATTCAACAAAAACCTCAATATTGAAAATCACCAAAAAATTCAACAACAACCTCAACTTTGAAAAACACCAACAAATTCAAAAACCTCAACATGGAAAAACACCAACAAATTCAACTTCAATCTCAATATTGAAAATCACCAACAAATTCAACAACAACCTCAACAATGAATAACATCAAATAATTCAACAACAAACTCAATATTCAAAACACCAACAAATTCAATAAGAACCACAGCAATGAAAAACAGCAAACAATTCAACAACAACGACCTCAACAATGAATAACACCAACAAATTCATCAACAACCTCCGCAATGAAAGACTCCAACAATTTCAACAACAACCTCAACAATGAAAAACACCAAAAAATTCAACAACAAACACAACATTGAAAATCACCAACAAATTCAACAACAAGCTCAACAATGAAAAACATCAAAAAATTCAACTGCAACCTCAACTTTGAAAAATACGAAAAGAATCAATAAAAACACTGAATACACCAATAAATTCAACAACAACTCAATACTGAAAATCACCAAAAAATTCAACAACAACCTCAACGTTGAAAAACACCAAAATATTCAACAACAACCTCAACTTTGAAAAACACCAACAAATTCAAAAACCTCAACATGGAAAAACACCAACAAATTCAACTACAACCTCAATATTGAAAATCACCAACAAATTCAACAACAACCTCAACAATGAAAAACACCAACATATTCAACAAAAACCTCAACAAGGAAAGACACCAACAAATTCATCAACAACCTCAACATTCAAATACACCAACAAATTCAACAAAAACCTCAACAATGAAGAACACCAACAAATTCAACAACAATCTCAACATTCAAAAAAAGCAACAAATTCACCAAAAACCTCAACATTGAAAAACACCAAAAAATTCAAAAACCACCTCAACTTTGAAAAAAACCAACAAATTCAACAACCTCAACATTTTAAAATCACCAACAAATTCAACAGCAACCTCAACAATGAAGACCATCAAATAATTCAACTGCAACCTCAACTTTGAAAAATACAAAAAGATTAAAAAAAAAACATTGAATGCACCAATAAATTCAACAACAACCTCAATATTGAAAGTCACCAAAAAATTCAACAACAACCTTAACATTGAAAAACACCCAAATATTCAACAAAAACCTCAACAATGCAAAACACCAACAAATTCAACAACAACCTCAACAATGAAAAACACCAAAAAATTCAAAAACAATCTCAACATTCAATAACGCCAACAAATTCAACAACAACCTCATGAATGATAAACAGCAAACAATTCAACAACAACGACCTCAACAATGAAAAACACCAAAAAATTCATCAACAACCTCAGCAATGAAAAACAGCAATAAATTCAACAAAAACGACCTCAACAATGAAAAACACCAAAAAATTCATCAACAGCCTCAGCAATGAAAATCACCAAAATATTCAACAACAACCGTAACATTGAAAAACACCAAAATATTCAACAAGAACCTCAACTTTGAAAAACACCAACAAATTCAAAAACCTCAACATGGAAAAACACCAATAAACTCATCTACAACCTCAATATTGAAAAACACCAACAAATTCAACAACAACCTCAACAATGAATAATATCAAAAAATTCAACAACAATCTCAACTTTGAAAAATACAAAAAGAATCAAAAAAAAACATTTAATACACCAATAAATTCAACAAAAACCTCAATATTGAAAATCACCAAAAAATTCAACAACAACCTCAACTTTGAAAAACACCAACAAATTCAAAAACCTCAACATGGAAAAACACCAACAAATTCAACTTCAACCTCAATATTGAAAATCACCAACAAATTCAACAACAACCTCAACAATGAATAACATCAAATAATTCAACAACAAACTCAATATTCAAAACACCAACAAATTCAACAACAACCTCAACATTCGAAAACACCAACAAATTCAATAACAACCTCAGCAATGAAAAACAGCAAACAATTCAACAACAACGACCTCAACAATGAATAACACCAACAAATTCATCAACAACCTCCGCAATGAAAGACTCCAACAATTTCAACAACAACCTCAACATGGAAAAACACCAACAAATTCAACAACAAACTCAACATTGAAAATCACCAACAAATTCAACAACAAGCTCAACAATGAATAACATCAAAAAATTCAACTGCAACCTCAACTTTGAAAAATACGAAAAGAATAAAAAAAAACATTGAATACACCAATAAATTCAACAACAACTCAATACTGAAAATCACCAAAAAATTCAACAACAACCTCAACATTGAAAAACACCAAAATATTCAACAACAACCTCAACTTTGAAAAACACCAACAAATTCAAAAACCTCAACATGGAAAAACACCAACAAATTCAACTACAACCTCAATATTGAAAATCACCAACAAATTCAACAACAACCTCAACAATGAAAAACACCAACATATTCAACAAAAACCTCAACAATGAAAGACACCAACAAATTCATCAACAACCTCAACATTCAAAAACACCAACAAATTCAACAAAAACCTCAACAATGAAAAACACCAACAAATTCAACAACAATCTCAACACTCAAAAACAGCAACACATTCATCAAAAACCTCAACGTTGAAAAACACCAAAAAATTCAACAACCACCTCAACTTTGAAAAAATCCAACAAATTCAACAACCTCAACATTTTAAAATCACCAACAAATTCAACAACAACCTCAACAATGAAGACCATCAAATAATTCAACTGCAACCTCAACTTTGAAAAATACAAAAAGATTAAAAAAAAAACATTGAATGCACCAATAAATTCAACAACAACCTCAATATTGAAAGTCACCAAAAAATTCAACAACAACCTTAACATTGAAAAACACCCAAATATTCAACAACAACCTCAACTCTGAAAAACAGCAACAAATTCAAAAACCTCAACATGGAAAAACACCAACAAATTCAACTACAACCTCAATATTGAAAATCACCAACAAATTCAACAACAACCTCAACATTGAAAAACATCAAATAATTCAACAACAATCTCAATATTCAAAACACCAACAAATTCAACAACAACCTCAACATTCGAAAACACCAACAAATTCAGCAACAACCTCAGCAATGAAAAACAGCAAACCATTCAACAACAACGACCTCAACAATGAAAAGCACCAACAAATTCATCAACAACCTCAGCAATGAAAAACAGCAATAAATTCAACAACAACGACCTCAACAATGAAAAATAGCGAAAGATTCAACAACAACCTCAACATTGAAAAACTCCAACAATTTCAAAAACAACCTCAACAATGAAAAAGACCAAAAAATTCAACAACAAACTGAACATTGAAAATCACCATCAAATTCAAAAACAACCTCAACAATGAAAAACATCATAAAATTCAATTGCAACCTCAACTTTGAAAAATACAAAAGGATTAAAAAAAAAACATTGAATACACCAATAAATTCAACAACAACCTCAATATTGAAAATCTCCAAAAAATTCAACAACAACATTAACATTGAAAAACTCCAAAATATTCAACAGCAACCTCAACTTTGAAAAACACCAACAAATTCAAAAACCTCAACATGGAAAAACACCAACAAATTCAACTACAACCTCAAAATTTAAAATCACCGACAAATTCAACAACAACCTAAACAATGAAAAATACCAACAAATTCAACAACAACCTCAACAATGAAAAACACCAAAAAATTCAAAAACAATCTCAACATTCAATAACGCCAACAAATTCAACAACAACCTCATGAATGATAAACAGCAAACAATTCAACAACAACGACCTCAACAATGAAAAACACCAAAAAATTCATCAACAACCTCAGCAATGAAAAACAGCAATAAATTCAACAAAAACGACCTCAACAATGCAAAACACCAAAAAATTCATCGACAGCCTCAGCAATGAAAATCACCAAAATATTCAACAACAACCGTAACATTGAAAAACACCAAAATATTAAACAAGAACCTCAACTTTGAAAAACACCAACAAATTCAAAAACCTCAACATGGAAAAACACCAATAAACTCAACTACAACCTCAATATTGAAAAACACCATCAAATTCAACAACAACCTCAACACTGAAAAACACCAACATATTCAACAAAAACCTCAACAATGAAAAACACCAACAAATTCATCAACAACCTCAACATTGAAAAACACTAACAAATTCAACAAAAACCTCAACAATGAAAAACACCGAAAAATTCAACAACAACCTCAACATTGAAAAACAACAACAAATTCTACAACAACCTCAACATTCAAAAAGACCAACAAATTCAACAAAAACCTCAACAATGAAAAACACCAAAAAATTCAACAACAACCTCAACATTCGAAAACACCAACAAATTCAACAACAACCTCAACAATGAAAAACACCACAAAATTCAACAACAACCTCAAAATTCAAAAACACCAACAAATTCAACAACAACCTCGGCAATGAAAAACAGCAAACAATTCAACAACAACGACCTCAACAATGAAAAACACCAAAAATTCATCAACAACTTAACAATGAAAAACAGCAATAAATTCAACAACAACGACCTCAACAATGAAAAATACCAAAAGATTCAACAACAACCTCAACATTGAAAAACTCCAACAATTTCAACAACAACCTCAACAATGAAAAACACCAAAAAATTCAGCAACAAACTCAACATTCAAAATCACCATCAAATTCAACAACAACCCCAACAATGAAAAACACCAAAAAATTCAACAACAACCTCAACAATGCAAAACACCAACAAATTCAACAACAACCTCAACAATGAAAAACACCAAAAAATTCAAAAACAATCTCAACATTCAATAACGCCAACAAATTCAACAACAACCTCATGAATGATAAACAGCAAACAATTCAACAACAACGACCTCAACAATGAAAAACACCAAAAAATTCAACAACAACCTCAGCAATGAAAAACAGCAATAAATTCAACAAAAACGACCTCAACAATGCAAAACACCAAAAAATTCATCAACAGCCTCAGCAATGAAAATCACCAAAATATTCAACAACAACCGTAACATTGAAAAACACCAAAATATTCAACAAGAACCTCAACTTTGAAAAACACCAACAAATTCAAAAACCTCAACATGGAAAAACACCAATAAACTCAACTACAACCTCAATATTGAAAAACACCATCAAATTCAACAACAACCTCAACACTGAAAAACACCAACATATTCAACAAAAACCTCAACAATGAAAAACACAAACAAATTCAACAACAACCTCAACAATGAAAAACACCAAAAAATTCAAAAACAATCTCAACATTCAATAACGCCAACAAATTCAACAACAACCTCATGAATGATAAACAGCAAACAATTCAACAACAACGACCTCAACAATGAATAACACCAAAAAATTCATCAACAACCTCAGCAATGAAAATCACCAAAATATTCAACAACAACCGTAACATTGAAAAACACCAAAATATTCAACAAGAACCTCAACTTTGAAAAACACCAACAAATTCAAAAACCTCAACATGGAAAAACACCAATAAACTCATCTACAACCTCAATATTGAAAAACACCAACAAATTCAACAACAACCTCAACAATGAATAACATCAAAAAATTCAACAACAATCTCAACTTTGAAAAATACAAAAAGAATCAAAAAAAAACATTGAATACACCAATAAATTCAACAAAAACCTCAATATTGAAAATCACCAAAAAATTCAACAACAACCTCAACTTTGAAAAACACCAACAAATTCAAAAACCTCAACATGGAAAAACACCAACAAATTCAACTTCAACCTCAATATTGAAAATCACCAACAAATTCAACAACAACCTCAACAATGAATAACATCAAATAATTCAACAACAAACTCAATATTCAAAACACCAACAAATTCAACAACAACCTCAACATTCGAAAACACCAACAAATTCAATAACAACCTCAGCAATGAAAAACAGCAAACAATTCAACAACAACGACCTCAACAATGAAAAACACCAACAAATTCATCAACAACCTCCGCAATGAAAGACTCCAACAATTTCAACAACAACCTCAACAATGAAAAACACCAAAAAATTGAACAACAAACTCAACATTGAAAATCACCAACAAATTCAACAACAAGCTCAACAATGAAAAACATCAAAAAATTCAACTGCAACCTCAACTTTGAAAAATACGAAAAGAATCAAAAAAAAACATTGAATACACCAATAATTTCAACAACAACTCAATACTGAAAATCACCAAAAAATTCAACAACAACCTCAACATTGAAAAACACCAAAATATTCAACAACAACCTCAACTTTGAAAAACACCAACAAATTCAAAAACCTCAACATGGAAAAACACCAACAAATTCAACTACAACCTCAATATTGAAAATCACCAACAAATTCAACAACAACCTCAACAATGAAAAACACCAACATATTCAACAAAAACCTCAACAATGAAAGACACCAACAAATTCATCAACAACCTCAACATTCAAAAACACCAACAAATTCAACAAAAACCTCAACAATGAAAAACACCAACAAATTCAACAACAATCTCAACACTCAAAAACAGCAACACATTCACCAAAAACCTCAACATTGAAAAACACCAAAAAATTCAACAACCACCTCAACTTTGAAAAAATCCAACAAATTCAACAACCTCAACATTTTAAAATCACCAACAAATTCAACAACAACCTCAACAATGAAGACCATCAAATAATTCAACTGCAACCTCAACTTTGAAAAATACAAAAAGATTAAAAAAAACATTGAATGCACCAATAAATTCAACAACAACCTCAATATTGAAAGTCACCAAAAAATTCAACAACAACCTTAACATTGAAAAACACCCAAATATTCAACAAAAACCTCAACAATGCAAAACACCAACAAATTCAACAACAACCTCAACAATGAAAAACACCAAAAAATTCAAAAACAATCTCAACATTCAATAACGCCAACAAATTCAACAACAACCTCATGAATGATAAACAGCAAACAATTCAACAACAACGACCTCAACAATGAAAAACACCAAAAAATTCATCAACAACCTCAGCAATGAAAAACAGCAATAAATTCAACAAAAACGACCTCAACAATGCAAAACACCAAAAAATTCATCAACAGCCTCAGCAATGAAAATCACCAAAATATTCAACAGCAACCGTAACATTGAAAAACACCAAAATATTCAACATGAACCTCAACATTTAAATACACCAACAAATTCATAAACCTCAACATGGAAAAACACCAATAAACTCATCTACAACCTCAATATTGAAAAACACCAACAAATTCAACAACAACCTCAACAATGAATAACATCAAAAAATTCAACAACAATCTCAACTTTGAAAAATACAAAAAGAATCAAAAAAAAACATTGAATACACCAATAAATTCAACAAAAACCTCAATATTGAAAATCACCAAAAAATTCAACAACAACCTCAACTTTGAAAAACACCAACAAATTCAAAAACCTCAACATGGAAAAACACCAACAAATTCAACTTCAACCTCAATATTGAAAATCACCAACAAATTCAACAACAACCTCAACAATGAATAACATCAAATAATTCAACAACAAACTCAATATTCAAAACACCAACAAATTCAACAACAACCTCAACATTCGAAAACACCAACAAATTCAATAACAACCTCAGCAATGAAAAACAGCAAACAATTCAACAACAACGACCTCAACAATGAAAAACACCAACAAATTCATCAACAACCTCCGCAATGAAAGACTCCAACAATTTCAACAACAACCTCAACAATGAAAAACACCAAAAAATTCAACAACAAACTCAACATTGAAAATCAACAACAAATTCAACAACAAGCTCAACAATGAAAAACATCAAAAAACTCAACTGCAACCTCAACTTTGAAAAATACGAAAAGAATCAAAAAAAAACATTGAATACACCAATAAATTCAACAACAACTCAATACTGAAAATCACCAATAAATTCAACAACAACCTCAACTTTGAAAAACACCAAAATATTCAACAACAACCTCAACTTTGAAAAACACCAACAAATTCAACTACAACCTCAATATTGAAAATCACCAACAAATTCAACAACAACCTCAACAATGAAAAACACCAACATATTCAGCAACAAACTCAACAATGAAAAACACCAAAACATTCAACAACAACCTCAACATTCAATAACACCAACAAATTCAACAACAACCTCAGCAATGAAAAACAGCAAACAATTCAACAATAACAACCTCAACAATGAAAAACACCAAAAAATTCATCAACAACCTCATCAATGAAAAACAGCAATAAATTCAACAACAACGACCTCAACAATGAAAAATACCAAAAGATTCAACAACAACCTCAACATTGAAAAACTCCAACAATTTCAACAACAACCTCAATAATGAAAAACACCAACAAATTCAACAACAACCTCAACAATGATAAACATCAAAAAATTCAAGTGCAACCTCAACTTTGAAAAATACGAAAAGAATAAAAAACAAAATTGAATACACCAATAAATTTAACAGCAACCTCAATATTGAAAATCACCAAAAAATTCAACAACAACCTTAACATTGAAAAACACCAAAATATTAAACAACAACATCAACTTTGAAAAACACCAACAAATTCAAAAATCTCAACATGGAAAAACACCAACAAATTGAACTACAACCTCAATATTGAAAATCACCAACAAATTCAACAACAACCACAACAATGAATAACAGCAAATAATTCAACAACAATCTCAATATTCAAAACACCAACAAATTCAACAACAAACTCAACATTGAAAATCACCAACAAATTCAACAACAAGCTCAACAATGAAAAACATCAAAAAATTCAACTGCAACCTCAACTTTGAAAAATACGAAAAGAATAAAAAAAAACATTGAATGCACCAATAAATTCAACAACAACCTCAATATTGAAAGTCACCAAAAAATTCAACAACAACCTTAACATTGAAAAACACCCAAATATTCAACAACAACCTCAACTTTGAAAAACACCAAAAAATTCAAAAACCTCAACATGGAAAAACACCAACAAATTCAACTACAACCTCAATATTGAAAATCACCAACAAATTCAACAACAACCTCAACATTCGAAAACACCAACAATTTCAGCAACAACCTCAGCAATGAAAAACAGCAAACCATTCAACAACAACGACCTCAACAATGAAAAATAGCGAAAGATTCAACAACAACCTCAACATTGAAAAACTCCAACAATTTCAAAAACAACCTCAACAATGAAACACGCCAAAAAATTCAACAACAAACTCAACATTGAAAATCACCAAGAAATTCAAAAACAACCTCAACAATGAAAAACATCAAAAAATTTAACTGCAACCTCAACTTTGAAAAATACAAAAAGATTCAAAAGAAAACATTGAATACACCAATAAATTCAACAACAACCTCAATATTGAAAATCACCAAAAGATTCAACAACAACATTAACATTGAAAAACTCCAAAATATTCAACAACAACCTCAACTTTGAATAACACCAACAAATTCAAAAACCTCAACATGGAAAAACACCAACAAATTCAACTACAACCTCAATATTTAAAATCACCAACAAATTCAACAACAACCTAAACAATGAAAAACACCAACATATTCAACAAAAACCTCAACAATGCAAAACACCAACAAATTCAACAACAACCTCAACAATGAAAAACACCAAAAAATTCAAAAACAATCTCAACATTCAATAACGCCAACAAATTCAACAACAACCTCATGAATGATAAACAGCAAACAATTCAACAACAACGACCTCAACAATGAAAAACACCAAAAAATTCATCAACAACCTCAGCAATGAAAAACAGCAATAAATTCAACAAAAACGACCTCAACAATGCAAAACACCAAAAAATTCATCAACAGCCTCAGCAATGAAAATCACCAAAATATTCAACAACAACCGTAACATTGAAAAACACCAAAATATTCAACAAGAACCTCAACTTTGAAAAACACCAACAAATTCAAAAACCTCAACATGGAAAAACACCAATAAACTCAACTACAACCTCAACATTGAAAAACACCAACAAATTCAACAAAAACCTCAACAATGAAAAACACCGAAAAATTCAACAACAACCTCAACATTGAAAAACACCAACAAATTCTACAACAACCTCAACATTCAAAAAGACCAACAAATTCAACAAAAACCTCAACAATGAAAAACACCAAAAAATTCAACAACAACCTCAACATTCGAAAACACAAACAAATTCAACAACAACCTCAACAATGAAAAACAGCAAAAAATTCAACAACAACTTCAACATTCAATAACACCAACAAATTCAACAACAACCTCAGCAATGAAAAACAGCAATAAATTCAACAACAACGACCTCAACAATGAAAAATACCAAAAGATTCAACAACAACCTCAACATTGAAAAACTCCAACAATTTCAACAACAACCACAACAATGAAAAACACCATAAAATTCAAAAACAAACTCAACATTGAAAATCACCAACAAATTCAACAACAACCTCAACAATGAAAAACATCAAAAAATTCAACTGCAACCTCAACTTTGAAAAATACAAAGAGAAACAAAAAAAACATTGAATACACCAATAAATTCAACAACAACCTCAATATTGAAAATCACCAAAAAATTCAACAACAACCTTAACATTGAAAAACACCAAAATATTCAACAACAACCTCAACTTTGAAAAACACCAACAAATTCAAAAACCTCAACATGGAAAAACACCAACAAATTCAACTACAACCTCAATATTGAAAATCACCAACACATTCAACAACAACCTCAACAATAAAAAACAGCAATAAATTCAACAACAACGACCTCAACAATGAAAAATAGGGAAAGATTCAACAACAACCTCAACATTGAAAAACTCCAACAATTTCAAAAACAACCTCAACAATGAAAAACACCAAAAAATTCAACAACAAACTCAACATTGAAAATCACCAACAAATTCAAAAACAACCTCAACTATGAAAAACATCAAAAAATTCAACTGCAACGTCAACTTTGAAAAATACAAAAAGATTCAAAAAAAAACATTGAATACAACAATAAATTCAACAACAACCTCAATATTGAAAATCTCCAAAAAATTCAACAACAACATTAACATTGAAAAACTCCAAAATATTCAACAACAACCTCAACTTTGAAAAACACCAACAAATTCAAAAACCTCAACATGGAAAAACACCAACAAATTCAACTACAACCTCAATATTGAAAATCACCAACAAATTCAACAACAACCTCAACAATGAAAAACACCAACATATTCAACAAAAACCTCAACAATGCAAAACACCAACAAATTCAACAACAACCTCAACAATGAAAAACACCAAAAAATTCAAAAACAATCTCAACATTCAATAACGCCAACAAATTCAACAACAACCTCATGAATGATAAACAGCAAACAATTCAACAACAACGACCTCAACAATGAAAAACACCAAAAAATTCATCAACAACCTCAGCAATGAAAAACAGCAATAAATTCAACAAAAACGACCTCAACAATGCAAAACACCAAAAAATTCATCGACAGCCTCAGCAATGAAAATCACCAAAATATTCAACAACAACCGTAACATTGAAAAACACCAAAATATTCAACAAGAACCTCAACTTTGAAAAACACCAACAAATTCAAAAACCTCAACATGGAAAAACACCAATTAACTCAACTACAACCTCAATATTGAAAAATACCATCAAATTCAACAACAACCTCAACACTGAAAAACACCAACATATTCAACAAAAACCTCAACAATGAAAAACACCAACAAATTCATCAACAACCTCAACATTGAAAAACACTAACAAATTCAACAAAAACCTCAACAATGAAAAACACCGAAAAATTCAACAACAACCTCAACATTGAAAAACAACAACAAATTCTACAACAACCTCAACATTCAAAAAGACCAACAAATTCAACAAAAACCTCAACAATGAAAAACACCAAAAAATTCAACAACAACCTCAACATTCGAAAACACCAACAAATTCAACAACAACCTCAACAATGAAAAACACCACAAAATTCAACAACAACCTCAAAATTCAAAAACACCAACAAATTCAACAACAACCTCGGCAATGAAAAACAGCAAACAATTCAACAACAACGACCTCAACAATGAAAAACACCAAAAATTCATCAACAACTTAACAATGAAAAACAGCAATAAATTCAACAACAACGACCTCAACAATGAAAAATACCAAAAGATTCAACAACAACCTCAACATTGAAAAACTCCAACAATTTCAACAACAACCTCAACAATGAAAAACACCAAAAAATTCAGCAACAAACTCAACATTCAAAATCACCATCAAATTCAACAACAACCCCAACAATGAAAAACACCAAAAAATTCAACAACAACCTCAACAATGCAAAACACCAACAAATTCAACAACAACCTCAACAATGAAAAACACCAACAAATTCAAAAACAATCTCAACATTCAATAACGCCAACAAATTCAACAACAACCTCATGAATGATAAACAGCAAACAATTCAACAACAACGACCTCAACAATGAAAAACACCAAAAAATTCATCAACAACCTCAGCAATGAAAAACAGCAATAAATTCAACAAAAACGACCTCAACAATGCAAAACACCAAAAAATTCATCAACAGCCTCAGCAATGAAAATCACCAAAATATTCAACAACAACCGTAACATTGAAAAACACCAAAATATTCAACAAGAACCTCAACTTTGAAAAACACCAACAAATTCAAAAACCTCAACATGGAAAAACACCAATAAACTCAACTACAACCTCAATATTGAAAAACACCATCAAATTCAACAACAACCTCAACACTGAAAAACACCAACATATTCAACAAAAACCTCAACAATGAAAAACACAAACAAATTCAACAACAACCTCAACAATGAAAAACACCAAAAAATTCAAAAACAACCTCAACATTCAATAACGCCAACAAATTCAACAACAACCTCATGAATGATAAACAGCAAACAATTCAACAACAACGACCTCAACAATGAATAACACCAAAAGATTCATCAACAACCTCAGCAATGAAAAACAGCAATAAATTCAACAAAAACGACCTCAACAATGAAAAACACCAAAAAATTCATCAACAGCCTCAGCAATGAAAATCACCAAAATATTCAACAACAACCGTAACATTGAAAAACACCAAAATATTCAACAAGAACCTCAACTTTGAAAAACACCAACAAATTCAAAAACCTCAACATGGAAAAACACCAATAAACTCATCTACAACCTCAATATTGAAAAACACCAACAAATTCAACAACAACCTCAACAATGAATAATATCAAAAAATTCAACAACAATCTCAACTTTGAAAAATACAAAAAGAATCAAAAAAAAACATTGAATACACCAATAAATTCAACAAAAACCTCAATATTGAAAATCACCAAAAAATTCAACAACAACCTCAACTTTGAAAAACACCAACAAATTCAAAAACCTCAACATGGAAAAACACCAACAAATTCAACTTCAACCTCAATATTGAAAATCACCAACAAATTCAACAACAACCTCAACAATGAATAACATCAAATAATTCAACAACAAACTCAATATTCAAAACACCAACAAATTCAACAACAACCTCAACATTCGAAAACACCAACAAATTCAATAACAACCTCAGCAATGAAAAACAGCAAACAATTCAACAACAACGACCTCAACAATGAAAAACACCAACAAATTCATCAACAACCTCCGCAATGAAAGACTCCAACAATTTCAACAACAACCTCAACAATGAAAAACACCAAAAAATTCAACAACAAACTCAACATTGAAAATCACCAACAAATTCAACAACAAGCTCAACAATGAAAAACATCAAAAAATTCAACTGCAACCTCAACTTTGAAAAATACGAAAAGAATCAAAAAAAAACATTGAATACACCAATAAATTCAACAACAACTCAATACTGAAAATCACCAAAAAATTCAACAACAACCTCAACATTGAAAAACACCAAAATATTCAACAACAACCTCAACTTTGAAAAACACCAACAAATTCAAAAACCTCAACATGGAAAAACACCAACAAATTCAACTACAACCTCAATATTGAAAATCACCAACAAATTCAACAACAACCTCAACAATGAAAAACACCAACATATTCAACAAAAACCTCAACAATGAAAGACACCAACAAATTCATCAACAACCTCAACATTCAAAAACACCAACAAATTCAACAAAAACCTCAACAATGAAAAACACCAACAAATTCAACAACAATCTCAACACTCAAAAACAGCAACACATTCACCAAAAACCTCAACATTGAAAAACACCAAAAAATTCAACAACCACCTCAACTTTGAAAAAATCCAACAAATTCAACAACCTCAACATTTTAAAATCACCAACAAATTCAACAACAACCTCAACAATGAAGACCATCAAATAATTCAACTGCAACCTCAACTGTGAAAAATACAAAAAGATTAAAAAAAAAACATTGAATGCACCAATAAATTCAACAACAACCTCAATATTGAAAGTCACCAAAAAATTCAACAACAACCTTAACATTGAAAAACACCCAAATATTCAACAAAAACCTCAACAATGCAAAACACCAACAAATTCAACAACAACCTCAACAATGAGAAACACCAAAAAATTCAAAAACAATCTCAACATTCAATAACGCCAACAAATTCAACAACAACCTCATGAATGATAAACAGCAAACAATTCAACAACAACGACCTCAACAATGAAAAACACCAAAAAATTCATCAACAACCTCAGCAATGAAAAACAGCAATAAATTCAACAAAAACGACCTCAACAATGAAAAACACCAAAAAATTCATCAACAGCCTCAGCAATGAAAATCACCAAAATATTCAACAACAACCGTAACATTGAAAAACACCAAAATATTCAACACGAACCTCAACATTTAAATACACCAACAAATTCATAAACCTCAACATGGAAAAACACCAATAAACTCATCTACAACCTCAATATTGAAAAACACCAACAAATTCAACAACAACCTCAACAATGAATAACATCAAAAAATTCAACAACAATCTCAACTTTGAAAAATACAAAACGAATCAAAAAAAAACATTGAATACACCAATAAATTCAACAAAAACCTCAATATTGAAAATCACCAAAAAATTCAACAACAACCTCAACTTTGAAAAACACCAACAAATTCAAAAACCTCAACATGGAAAAACACCAACAAATTCAACTTCAACCTCAATATTGAAAATCACCAACAAATTCAACAACAACCTCAACAATGAATAACATCAAATAATTCAACAACAAACTCAATATTCAAAACACCAACAAATTCAACAACAACCTCAACATTCGAAAACACCAACAAATTCAATAACAACCTCAGCAATGAAAAACAGCAAACAATTCAACAACAACGACCTCAACAATGAAAAACACCAACAAATTCATCAACAACCTCCGCAATGAAAGACTCCAACAATTTCAACAACAACCTCAACAATGAAAAACACCAAAAAATTCAACAACAAACTCAACATTGAAAATCAACAACAAATTCAACAACAAGCTCAACAATGAAAAACATCAAAAAACTCAACTGCAACCTCAACTTTGAAAAATACGAAAAGAATCAAAAAAAAACATTGAATACACCAATAAATTCAACAACAACTCAATACTGAAAATCACCAATAAATTCAACAACAACCTCAACTTTGAAAAACACCAAAATATTCAACAACAACCTCAACTTTGAAAAACACCAACAAATTCAACTACAACCTCAATATTGAAAATCACCAACAAATTCAACAACAACCTCAACAATGAAAAACACCAACATATTCAGCAACAACCTCAACAATGAAAAACACCAAAACATTCAACAACAACCTCAACATTCAATAACACCAACAAATTCAACAACAACCTCAGCAATGAAAAACAGCAATAAATTCAACAACAACGACCTCAACAATGAAAAATACCAAAAGATTCAACAACAACCTCAACATTGAAAAACTCCAACAATTCCAACAACAACCTCAATAATGAAAAACACCAACAAATTCAACAACAACCTCAACAATGAAAAACATCAAAAAATTCAACTGCAACCACAACTTTGAAAAATACAAAAAGAATAAAAAACAAAATTGAATACACCAATAAATTCAACAGCAACCTCAATATTGAAAATCACCAAAAAATTCAACAACAACCTTAACATTGAAAAACACCAAAATATTAAACAACAACATCAACTTTGAAAAACACCAACAAATTCAAAAATCTCAACATGGAAAAACACCAACAAATTGAACTACAACCTCAATATTGAAAATCACCAACAAATTCAACAACAACCACAACAATGAATAACAGCAAATAATTCAACAACAATCTCAATATTCAAAACACCAACAAATTCAACAACAAACTCAACATTGAAAATCACCAACAAATTCAACAACAAGCTCAACAATGAAAAACATCAAAAAATTCAACTGCAACCTCAACTTTGAAAAATACGAAAAGAATAAAAAAAAAACATTGAATGCACCAATAAATTCAACAACAACCTCAATATTGAAAGTCACCAAAAAATTCAACAACAACCTTAACATTGAAAAACACCCAAATATTCAACAACAACCTCAACTTTGAAAAACACCAAAAAATTCAAAAACCTCAACATGGAAAAACACCAACAAATTCAACTACAACCTCAATATTGAAAATCACCAACAAATTCAACAACAACCTCAACATTCGAAAACACCAACAATTTCAGCAACAACCTCAGCAATGAAAAACAGCAAACCATTCAACAGCAACGACCTCAACAATGAAAAATAGCGAAAGATTCAACAACAACCTCAACATTGAAAAACTCCAACAATTTCAAAAACAACCTCAACAATGAAACACGCCAAAAAATTCAACAACAAACTCAACATTGAAAATCACCAAGAAATTCAAAAACAACCTCAACAATGAAAAACATCAAAAAATTTAACTGCAACCTCAACTTTGAAAAATACAAAAAGATTCAAAAGAAAACATTGAATACACCAATAAATTCAACAACAACCTCAATATTGAAAATCACCAAAAGATTCAACAACAACATTAACATTGAAAAACTCCAAAATATTCAACAACAACCTCAACTTTGAATAACACCAACAAATTCAAAAACCTCAACATGGAAAAACACCAACAAATTCAACTACAACCTCAATATTTAAAATCACCAACAAATTCAACAACAACCTAAACAATGAAAAACACCAACATATTCAACAAAAACCTCAACAATGCAAAACACCAACAAATTCAACAACAACCTCAACAATGAAAAACACCAAAAAATTCAAAAACAATCTCAACATTCAATAACGCCAACAAATTCAACAACAACCTCATGAATGATAAACAGCAAACAATTCAACAACAACGACCTCAACAATGAAAAACACCAAAAAAATTCATCAACAACCTCAGCAATGAAAAACAGCAATAAATTCAACAAAAACGACCTCAACAATGCAAAACACCAAAAAATTCATCAACAGCCTCAGCAATGAAAAACACCAAAATATTCAACAAGAACCTCAACTTTGAAAAACACCAACAAATTCAAAAACCTCAACATGGAAAAACACCAATAAACTCAACTACAACCTCAACATTGAAAAACACCAACAAATTCAACAAAAACCTCAACAATGAAAAACACCGAAAAATTCAACAAAAACCTCAACATTGAAAAACACCAACAAATTCTACAACAACCTCAACATTCAAAAAGACCAACAAATTCAACAAAAACCTCAACAATGAAAAACACCAAAAAATTCAACAACAACCTCAACATTCGAAAACACCAACAAATTCAACAACAACCTCAACAATGAAAAACACCACAAAATTCAACAACAACCTCAACATTCAAAAACACCAACAAATTCAACAACAACCTCGGCAATGAAAAACAGCAAACAATTCAACAACAACGACCTCAACAATGAAAAACACCAACAAATTCAACAACAACCTCGGCAATGAAAAACAGCAAACAATTCAACAACAACGACCTCAACAATGAAAAACACCAAAAATTCATCAACAACCTCACAATGAAAAACAGCAATAAATTCAACAACAACGACCTCAACAATGAAAAATACCAAAAGATTCAACAACAACCTCAACATTGAAAAACTCCAACAATTTCAACAACAACCTCAACAATGAAAAAAACCAAAAAATTCAGCAACAAACTCAACATTTAAAATCACCATCAAATTCAACAACAACCGCAACAATGAAAAACATCAAAAAATTCAACTGCAACCTCAACTTTCATAAATACAAAAAATACAAATTGAACTACAACCTCAATATTGAAAATCACCAACAAATTCAACAACAACCACAACAATGAATAACAGCAAATAATTCAACAACAATCTCAATATTCAAAACACCAACAAATTCAACAACAAACTCAACATTGAAAATCACCAACAAATTCAACAACAAGCTCAACAATGAAAAACATCAAAAAATTCAACTGCAACCTCAACTTTGAAAAATACGAAAAGAATAAAAAAAAAACATTGAATACACCAATAAATTCAACAACAACTCAATACTGAAAATCACCAAAAAATTCAACAACAACCTTAACATTGAAAAACACCCAAATATTCAACAACAACCTCAACTTTGAAAAACACCAACAAATTCAAAAATCTCAACATGGAAAAACACCAACAAATTCAACTACGACCTCAATATTGAAAATCACCAACAAATTCAACAACAACCTCAACAATGAGTAACATCAAATAATTCAACAACAACCTCAATATTCAAAACACCAACAAATTCAACAACAAACTCGACATTCGAAAACACAAACAAATTCAACAACAACCTCAACAATGAAAAACAGCAAAAAATTCAACAACAACTTCAACATTCAATAACACCAACAAATTCAACAACAACCTCAGCAATGAAAAACAGCAATAAATTCAACAACAACGACCTCAACAATGAAAAATACCAAAAGATTCAACAACAACCTCAACATTGAAAAACTCCAACAATTTCAACAACAACCTCAACAATGAAAAACACCATAAAATTCAAAAACAAACTCAACATTGAAAATCACCAACAAATTCAACAACAACCTCAACAATAAAAAACATCAAAAAATTCAACTGCAACCTGAACTTTGAAAAATACAAAGAGAAACAAAAAAAACATTGAATACACCAATAAATTCAACAACAACCTCAATATTGAAAATCACCAAAAAATTCAACAACAACCTTAACATTGAAAAACACCAAAATATTCAACAACAACCTCAACTTTGAAAAACACCAACAAATTCAAAAACCTCAACATGGAAAAACACCAACAAATTCAACTACAACCTCAATATTGAAAATCACCAACACATTCAACAACAACCTCAACAATGAAAAACAGCAATAAATTCAACAACAACGACCTCAACAATGAAAAATAGGGAAAGATTCAACAACAACCTCAACATTGAAAAACTCCAACAATTTCAAAAACAATCTCAACAATGAAAAACACCAAAAAATTCAACAACAAACTCAACATTGAAAATCACCAACAAATTCAAAAACAACCTCAACTATGAAAAACATCAAAAAATTCAACTGCAACGTCAACTTTGAAAAATACAAAAAGATTCAAAAAAAAACATTGAATACACCAATAAATTCAACAACAACCTCAATATTGAAAATCTCCAAAAAATTCAACAACAACATTAACATTGAAAAACTCCAAAATATTCAACAACAACCTCAACTTTGAAAAACACCAACAAATTCAAAAACCTCAACATGGAAAAACACCAACAAATTCAACTACAACCTCAATATTGAAAATCACCAACAAATTCAACAACAACCTAAACAATGAAAAACACCAACATATTCAACAAAAACCTCAACAATGCAAAACACCAACAAATTCAACAACAACCTCAACAATGAAAAACACCAAAAAATTCATCAACAACCTCATCAATGAAAAACAGCAATAAATTCAACAACAACGACCTCAACAATGAAAAATACCAAAAGATTCAACAACAACCTCAACATTGAAAAACTCCAACAATTTCAACAACAACCTCAATAATGAGAAACACCAACAAATTCAACAACAACCTCAACAATGAAAAACATCAAAAAATTCAACTGCAACCTCAACTTTGAAAAATACAAAAAGAATAAAAAACAAAATTGAATACACCAATAAATTCAACAGCAACCTCAATATTGAAAATCACCAAAAAATTCAACAACAACCTTAACATTGAAAAACACCAAAATATTCAACAACAACATCAACTTTGAAAAACACCAACAAATTCAAAAATCTCAACATGGAAAAACACCAACAAATTGAACTACAACCTCAATATTGAAAATCACCAACAAATTCAACAACAACCACAACAATGAATAACAGCAAATAATTCAACAACAATCTCAATATTCAAAACACCAACAAATTCAACAACAAACTCAACATTGAAAATCACCAACAAATTCAACAACAAGCTCAACAATGAAAAACATCAAAAAATTCAACTGCAACCTCAACTTTGAAAAATACGAAAAGAATAAAAAAAAAACATTGAATACACCAATAAATTCAACAACAACTCAATACTGAAAATCACCAAAAAATTCAACAACAACCTCAACTTTGAAAAACACCAACAAATTCAAAAACCTCAACATGGAAAAACACCAACAAATTCAACTACAACCTCAATATTGAAAATCACCAACATATTCAACAACAACCTCAACAATGAAAAACACCAACATATTCAACAACAACCTCAACAATGCAAAACACCAACAAATTCAAAAACCTCAACATGGAAAAACACCAACAAATTCAACTACAACCTCAATATTGAAAATCACCAACACATTCAACAACAACCTCAACAATGAAAAACAGCAATAAATTCAACAACAACGACCTCAACAATGAAAAATAGGGAAAGATTCAACAACAACCTCAACATTGAAAAACTCCAACAATTTCAAAAACAATCTCAAAATGAAAAACACCAAAAAATTCAACAACAAACTCAACATTGAAAATCACCAACAAATTCAAAAACAACCTCAACTATGAAAAACATCAAAAAATTCAACTGCAACCTCAACTTTGAAAAATACAAAAAGATTCAAAAAAAAACATTGAATACACCAATAAATTCAACAACAACCTCAATATTGAAAATCTCCAAAAAATTCAACAACAACATTAACATTGAAAAACTCCAAAATATTCAACAACAACCTCAACTTTGAAAAACACCAACAAATTCAAAAACCTCAACATGGAAAAACACCAACAAATTCAACTACAACCTCAATATTGAAAATCACCAACAAATTCAACAACAACCTAAACAATGAAAAACACCAACATATTCAACAAAAACCTCAACAATGCAAAACACCAACAAATTCAACAACAACCTCAACAATGAAAAACACCAAAAAATTCAAAAACAATCTCAACATTCAATAACGCCAACAAATTCAACAACAACCTCAACAATGAAAAACACCAAAAAATTCAACAACAACGACCTCAACAATGAAAAACACCAAAAAATTCATCAACAACCTCAGCAATGAAAAACAGCAATAAATTCAACAAAAACGACCTCAACAATGAAAAACACCAAAAAATTCATCAACAGCCTCAGCAATGAAAATCACCAAAATATTCAACAACAACCGTAACATTGAAAAACACCAAAATATTCAACAACAACCTCAACAATGAAATACACCACAAAATTCAACAACAACCTCAACATTCAAAAACTACAACAATTTCAACAACAACCTCGGCAATGAAAAACAGCAAACAATTCAACAACAACGACCTCAACAATGAAAAACACCAAAAATTCATCAACAACCTCACAATGAAAAACAGCAATAAATTCAACAACAACGACCTCAACAATGAAAAATACCAAAAGATTCAACAACAACGTCACCATTGAAAAACTCCAACAATTTCAACAACAACCTCAACAATGAAAAACACCAAAAAATTCAGCAACAAACTCAACATTTAAAATCACCATCAAATTCAACAGCAACCGCAACAATGAAAAACATCAAAAATTCAACTGCAACCTCAACTTTGAAAAATACAAAAAGAATCAAAAAAAAACATTGAATGCACCAATAAATTCAACAACAACCTCAATATTGAAAATCACCAAAAAATTCAACAACAACATTAACATTGAAAAACAGCAAAATATTCAACAACAACCTCAACTTTGAAAAACACCAACAAATTCAAAAACCTCAACATGGAAAAACACCAACAAATTCAACTGCAACCTCAATATTGAAAATCACCAACAAATTCAATAACAACCTCAACAATGAAAAACATCAAATAATTCAACAACAATATCAATATTCAAAACACCAACAAATTCAACAACAACCTCAACATTCGAAAACACCAACAAATTCAGCAACAACCTCAACAATGAAAAACACCAAAACATTCAACAACAACCTCAACATTCAATAACACCAACAAATTCAACAACAACCTCAGCAATGAAAAACAGCAAACAATTCAACAACAACAACCTCAACAATGAAAAACACCAAAAAATTCATCAACAACCTCATCAATGAAAAACAGCAATAAATTCAACAACAACGACCTCAACAATGAAAAATACCAAAAGATTCAACAACAACCTCAACATTGAAAAACTCCAACAATTTCAACAACAACCTCAATAATGAAAAACACCCAACAAATTCAACAACAACCTCAACAATGAAAAACATCAAAAAATTCAACTGCAACCTCAACTTTGAAAAATACAAAAAGAATAAAAAACAAAATTGAATACACCAATAAATTCAACAGCAACCTCAATATTGAAAATCACCAAAAAATTCAACAACAACCTTAACATTGAAAAACACCAAAATATTCAACAACAACATCAACTTTGAAAAACACCAACAAATTCAAAAATCTCAACATGGAAAAACACCAACAAATTGAACTACAACCTCAATATTGAAAATCACCAACAAATTCAACAACAACCACAACAATGAATAACAGCAAATAATTCAACAACAATCTCAATATTCAAAACACCAACAAATTCAACAACAAACTCAACATTGAAAATCACCAACAAATTCAACAACAAGCTCAACAATGAAAAACATCAAAAAATTCAACTGCAACCTCAACTTTGAAAAATACGAAAAGAATAAAAAAAAAACATTGAATACACCAATAAATTCAACAACAACTCAATACTGAAAATCACCAAAAAATTCAACAACAACCTCAACTTTGAAAAACACCAACAAATTCAAAAACCTCAACATGGAAAAACACCAACAAATTCAACTACAACCTCAATATTGAAAATCACCAACATATTCAACAACAACCTCAACAATGAAAAACACCAACATATTCAACAACAACCTCAACAATGAAAGACACCAACAAATTCATCAACAACCTCAACATTCAAAAACACCAACAAATTCAACAAAAACCTCAACAATGAAAAACACCAAAAAATTGAACAACAACCTCAACATTGAAAAACACCAACAAATTCAACAACAATCTCAACATTCAAAAACAGCAACAAATTCACCAAAAACCTCAACATTGAAAAACACCAAAAAATTCAACAACCACCTCAACTTTGAAAAAAACCAACAAATTCAACAACCTCAACATTTTAAAATCACCAACAAATTCAGCAACAACCTCAAGAATGAAAAACACCAACAAATTCAACAACAACCTCAACAATGAAAAACATCAAAAAATTCAACTGCAACCTCAACTTTGAAAAATACAAAAAGATTCAAAAAAAACATTGAATGCACCATTAAATTCAACAACAACCTCAATATTGAAAATCACCAAAAAATTCAACAACAACCTTAACATTGAAAAACACCAAAATATTCAACAACAACCTCAACTTTGAAAAACACCAACAAATTCAAAAAACCTCAACATGGAAAAACACCAAGAAATTCAACTACAACCTCAATATTGAAAATCATCAACAAATTCAACAACAACCTCAGCACTGAAAAACACCAACATATTCATCAAAACCCTCAACAATGAAAAACACCAAAAAAATTCATCAACAACATCAACATTCAAAAACACCAACAAATTCAACAAAAACCTCAACAATGAAAAACACCAAAAAATTCAACAACAACCTCAACAATGAAAAACACCAACAAATTCAACAACAATCTCATCATTCAAAAACACCAACAAATTCGCCAAAAACCTCAACATTGAAAAGCACCAAAAAATTGTACAACCACCTCAACTTTGAAAAACACCAACAAATTTAACAACCTCAACATTCAGAATCACAAACAAATTCAACAACAACCTCAACAATGAAAAACATCAAATGATTCAACTGCAACCTCAACTTTGAAAAATACAAAAAGATTAAAAAAAACATTGAATACACCAGTAAATTCAACAACAGCCTCAATATGGAATATCACCAAAAAATTCAACAACAACCTTAACATTGAAACACACCAAAATATTCAACAACCACCTCAACTTTGAAATACACCAACAAATTCAAAAACCTCAACATG
Organism: Cetorhinus maximus; assembly: GCF_964194155.1. Classification (NCBI taxonomy): domain Eukaryota; kingdom Metazoa; phylum Chordata; class Chondrichthyes; order Lamniformes; family Cetorhinidae; genus Cetorhinus; species Cetorhinus maximus. Next base: position 436,091 of record NW_027596130.1, read on the forward strand.
GAAAAACACCAACAAATTCAACAACAAACTCAATATTGAAAATCACCAACAAATTCAACAACAACCTCAACAATGAAAAATTCCAACAAAATCAACAAAAACCTCAACAATGAAAAACACTAAAAAATTCATCAACAACCTCAACATTCAAAAACACCAACAAATTCAACAAAAACCTCAACCATGAAAAACACCAAAAAATTCAACAACAACCTCAACATTGAAAAACTCCAACAATTTCAACAACAACCTCAATAATGAAAAACACCAACAAATTCAACAACAACCTCAACAATGATAAACATCAAAAAATTCAACTGCAACCTCAACTTTGAAAAATACAAAAAGAATAAAAAACAAAATTGAATACACCAATATATTCAACAGCAACCTCAATATTGAAAATCACCAGAAAATTCAACAACAACCTTAACATTGAAAAACACTAAAATATTCAACAACAACATCAACTTTGAAAAACACCAACAAATTCAAAAATCTCAACATGGAAAAACACCAACAAATTGAACTACAACCTCAATATTGAAAATCACCAACAAATTCAACAACAACCACAACAATGAATAACAGCAAATAATTCAACAACAATCTCAATATTCAAAACACCAACAAATTCAACAACAAACTCAACATTGAAAATCACCAACAAATTCAACAACAAGCTCAACAATGAAAAACATCAAAAAATTCAACTGCAACCTCAACTTTGAAAAATACGAAAAGAATAAAAAAAAAACATTGAATACACCAATAAATTCAACAACAACTCAATACTGAAAATCACCAAAAAATTCAACAACAACCTCAACTTTGAAAAACACCAACAAATTCAAAAACCTCAACATGGAAAAACACCAACAAATTCAACTACAACCTCAATATTGAAAATCACCAACATATTCAACAACAACCTCAACAATGAAAAACACCAACATATTCAACAACAACCTCAACAATGCAAAACACCAACAAATTCAAAAACCTCAACATGGAAAAACACCAACAAATTCAACTACAACCTCAATATTGAAAATCACCAACACATTCAACAACAACCTCAACAATGAAAAACAGCAATAAATTCAACAACAACGACCTCAACAATGAAAAATAGGGAAAGATTCAACAACAACCTCAACATTGAAAAACTCCAACAATTTCAAAAACAATCTCAAAATGAAAAACACCAAAAAATTCAACAACAAACTCAACATTGAAAATCACCAACAAATTCAAAAACAACCTCAACTATGAAAAACATCAAAAAATTCAACTGCAACCTCAACTTTGAAAAATACAAAAAGATTCAAAAAAAAACATTGAATACACCAATAAATTCAACAACAACCTCAATATTGAAAATCTCCAAAAAATTCAACAACAACATTAACATTGAAAAACTCCAAAATATTCAACAACAACCTCAACTTTGAAAAACACCAACAAATTCAAAAACCTCAACATGGAAAAACACCAACAAATTCAACTACAACCTCAATATTGAAAATCACCAACAAATTCAACAACAACCTAAACAATGAAAAACACCAACATATTCAACAAAAACCTCAACAATGCAAAACACCAACAAATTCAACAACAACCTCAACAATGAAAGACACCAAAAAATTCAAAAACAATCTCAACATTCAATAACGCCAACAAATTCAACAACAACCTCAACAATGAAAAACACCAAAAAATTCAACAACAACGACCTCAACAATGAAAAACACCAAAAAATTCATCAACAACCTCAGCAATGAAAAACAGCAATAAATTCAACAAAAACGACCTCAACAATGAAAAACACCAAAAAATTCATCAACAGCCTCAGCAATGAAAATCACCAAAATATTCAACAACAACCGTAACATTGAAAAACACCAAAATATTCAACAACAACCTCAACAATGAAATACACCACAAAATTCAACAACAACCTCAACATTCAAAAACTACAACAATTTCAACAACAACCTCGGCAATGAAAAACAGCAAACAATTCAACAACAACGACCTCAACAATGAAAAACACCAAAAATTCATCAACAACCTCACAATGAAAAACAGCAATAAATTCAACAACAACGACCTCAACAATGAAAAATACCAAAAGATTCAACAACAACGTCACCATTGAAAAACTCCAACAATTTCAACAACAACCTCAACAATGAAAAACACCAAAAAATTCAGCAACAAACTCAACATTTAAAATCACCATCAAATTCAACAGCAACCGCAACAATGAAAAACATCAAAAATTCAACTGCAACCTCAACTTTGAAAAATACAAAAAGAATCAAAAAAAAACATTGAATGCACCAATAAATTCAACAACAACCTCAATATTGAAAATCACCAAAAAATTCAACAACAACATTAACATTGAAAAACAGCAAAATATTCAACAACAACCTCAACTTTGAAAAACACCAACAAATTCAAAAACCTCAACATGGAAAAACACCAACAAATTCAACTGCAACCTCAATATTGAAAATCACCAACAAATTCAATAACAACCTCAACAATGAAAAACATCAAATAATTCAACAACAATATCAATATTCAAAACACCAACAAATTCAACAACAACCTCAACATTCGAAAACACCAACAAATTCAGCAACAACCTCAACAATGAAAAACACCAAAACATTCAACAACAACCTCAACATTCAATAACACCAACAAATTCAACAACAACCTCAGCAATGAAAAACAGCAAACAATTCAACAACAACAACCTCAACAATGAAAAACACCAAAAAATTCATCAACAACCTCATCAATGAAAAACAGCAATAAATTCAACAACAACGACCTCAACAATGAAAAATACCAAAAGATTCAACAACAACCTCAACATTGAAAAACTCCAACAATTTCAACAACAACCTCAATAATGAAAAACACCAACAAATTCAACAACAACCTCAACAATGAAAAACATCAAAAAATTCAACTGCAACCTCAACTTTGAAAAATACAAAAAGAATAAAAAACAAAATTGAATACACCAATAAATTCAACAGCAACCTCAATATTGAAAATCACCAAAAAATTCAACAACAACCTTAACATTGAAAAACACCAAAATATTCAACAACAACATCAACTTTGAAAAACACCAACAAATTCAAAAATCTCAACATGGAAAAACACCAACAAATTGAACTACAACCTCAATATTGAAAATCACCAACAAATTCAACAACAACCACAACAATGAATAACAGCAAATAATTCAACAACAATCTCAATATTCAAAACACCAACAAATTCAACAACAAACTCAACATTGAAAATCACCAACAAATTCAACAACAAGCTCAACAATGAAAAACATCAAAAAATTCAACTGCAACCTCAACTTTGAAAAATACGAAAAGAATAAAAAAAAAACATTGAATACACCAATAAATTCAACAACAACTCAATACTGAAAGTCACCAAAAAATTCAACAACAACCTCAACTTTGAAAAACACCAACAAATTCAAAAACCTCAACATGGAAAAACACCAACAAATTCAACTACAACCTCAATATTGAAAATCACCAACATATTCAACAACAACCTCAACAATGAAAAACACCAACATATTCAACAACAACCTCAACAATGAAAGACACCAACAAATTCATCAACAACCTCAACATTCAAAAACACCAACAAATTCAACAAAAACCTCAACAATGAAAAACACCAAAAAATTGAACAACAACCTCAACATTGAAAAACACCAACAAATTCAACAACAATCTCAACATTCAAAAACAGCAACAAATTCACCAAAAACCTCAACATTGAAAAACACCAAAAAATTCAACAACCACCTCAACTTTGAAAAAAACCAACAAATTCAACAACCTCAACATTTTAAAATCACCAACAAATTCAGCAACAACCTCAAGAATGAAAAACACCAACAAATTCAACAACAACCTCAACAATGAAAAACATCAAAAAATTCAACTGCAACCTCAACTTTGAAAAATACAAAAAGATTCAAAAAAAACATTGAATGCACCATTAAATTCAACAACAACCTCAATATTGAAAATCACCAAAAAATTCAACAACAACCTTAACATTGAAAAACACCAAAATATTCAACAACAACCTCAACTTTGAAAAACACCAACAAATTCAAAAAACCTCAACATGGAAAAACACCAAGAAATTCAACTACAACCTCAATATTGAAAATCATCAACAAATTCAACAACAACCTCAGCACTGAAAAACACCAACATATTCATCAAAACCCTCAACAATGAAAAACACCAAAAAAATTCATCAACAACATCAACATTCAAAAACACCAACAAATTCAACAAAAACCTCAACAATGAAAAACACCAAAAAATTCAACAACAACCTCAACAATGAAAAACACCAACAAATTCAACAACAATCTCATCATTCAAAAACACCAACAAATTCGCCAAAAACCTCAACATTGAAAAGCACCAAAAAATTGTACAACCACCTCAACTTTGAAAAACACCAACAAATTTAACAACCTCAACATTCAGAATCACAAACAAATTCAACAACAACCTCAACAATGAAAAACATCAAATGATTCAACTGCAACCTCAACTTTGAAAAATACAAAAAGATTAAAAAAAACATTGAATACACCAGTAAATTCAACAACAGCCTCAATATGGAATATCACCAAAAAATTCAACAACAACCTTAACATTGAAACACACCAAAATATTCAACAACCACCTCAACTTTGAAATACACCAACAAATTCAAAAACCTCAACATGGAAAAACACCAACAAATTCAACAACAAACTCAATATTGAAAATCACCAACAAATTCAACAACAACCTCAACAATGAAAAATTCCAACAAAATCAACAAAAACCTCAACAATGAAAAACACTAAAAAATTCATCAACAACCTCAACATTCAAAAACACCAACAAATTCAACAAAAACCTCAACCATGAAAAACACCAAAAAATTCAACAACAACCTCAACATTGAAAAACTCCAACAATTTCAACAACAACCTCAATAATGAAAAACACCAACAAATTCAACAACAACCTCAACAATGATAAACATCAAAAAATTCAACTGCAACCTCAACTTTGAAAAATACAAAAAGAATAAAAAACAAAATTGAATACACCAATATATTCAACAGCAACCTCAATATTGAAAATCACCAGAAAATTCAACAACAACCTTAACATTGAAAAACACTAAAATATTCAACAACAACATCAACTTTGAAAAACACCAACAAATTCAAAAATCTCAACATGGAAAAACACCAACAAATTGAACTACAACCTCAATATTGAAAATCACCAACAAATTCAACAACAACCACAACAATGAATAACAGCAAATAATTCAACAACAATCTCAATATTCAAAACACCAACAAATTCAACAACAAACTCAACATTGAAAATCACCAACAAATTCAACAACAAGCTCAACAATGAAAAACATCAAAAAATTCAACTGCAACCTCAACTTTGAAAAATACGAAAAGAATAAAAAAAAAACATTGAATACACCAATAAATTCAACAACAACTCAATACTGAAAGTCACCAAAAAATTCAACAACAACCTCAACTTTGAAAAACACCAACAAATTCAAAAACCTCAACATGGAAAAACACCAACAAATTCAACTACAACCTCAATATTGAAAATCACCAACATATTCAACAACAACCTCAACAATGAAAAACACCAACATATTCAACAACAACCTCAACAATGAAAGACACCAACAAATTCATCAACAACCTCAACATTCAAAAACACCAACAAATTCAACAAAAACCTCAACAATGAAAAACACCAAAAAATTGAACAACAACCTCAACATTGAAAAACACCAACAAATTCAACAACAATCTCAACATTCAAAAACAGCAACAAATTCACCAAAAACCTCAACATTGAAAAACACCAAAAAATTCAACAACCACCTCAACTTTGAAAAAAACCAACAAATTCAACAACCTCAACATTTTAAAATCACCAACAAATTCAGCAACAACCTCAAGAATGAAAAACACCAACAAATTCAACAACAACCTCAACAATGAAAAACATCAAAAAATTCAACTGCAACCTCAACTTTGAAAAATACAAAAAGATTCAAAAAAAACATTGAATGCACCATTAAATTCAACAACAACCTCAATATTGAAAATCACCAAAAAATTCAACAACAACCTTAACATTGAAAAACACCAAAATATTCAACAACAACCTCAACTTTGAAAAACACCAGCAAATTCAAAAAACCTCAACATGGAAAAACACCAAGAAATTCAACTACAACCTCAATATTGAAAATCATCAACAAATTCAACAACAACCTCAGCACTGAAAAACACCAACATATTCAACAAAACCCTCAACAATGAAAAACACCAAAAAAATTCATCAACAACATCAACATTCAAAAACACCAACAAATTCAACAAAAACCTCAACAATGAAAAACACCAAAAAATTCAACAACAACCTCAACAATGAAAAACACCAACAAATTCAACAACAATCTCATCATTCAAAAACACCAACAAATTCGCCAAAAACCTCAACATTGAAAAGCACCAAAAAATTGTACAACCACCTCAACTTTGAAAAACACCAACAAATTTAACAACCTCAACATTCAGAATCACAAACAAATTCAACAACAACCTCAACAATGAAAAACATCAAATGATTCAACTGCAACCTCAACTTTGAAAAATACAAAAAGATTAAAAAAAACATTGAATACACCAGTAAATTCAACAACAGCCTCAATATGGAATATCACCAAAAAATTCAACAACAACCTTAACATTGAAACACACCAAAATATTCAACAACAACCTCAACTTTGAAATACACCAACAAATTCAAAAACCTCAACATGGAAAAACACCAACAAATTCAACAACAAACTCAATATTGAAAATCACCAACAAATTCAACAACAACCTCAACAATGAAAAATTCCAACAAAATCAACAAAAACCTCAACAATGAAAAACACTAAAAAATTCATCAACAACCTCAACATTCAAAAACACCAACAAATTCAACAAAAACCTCAACCATGAAAAACACCAAAAAATTCAACAACAACCTCAACAATGAAAAACACCAACAAATTCATCAACAATCTCAACATTCAAAAACACCAACAAATTCACCAAAAACCTCAACATTGAAAAACACCAAAAAATTCAACAACCACTTCAACTTTGAAAAACACCAACAAATTCAACAACCTCAACATTGAAAATCACCAACAAATTCAACAACAACCTCAGCAATGAAAAACATCAAATAATTCAACTGCAACCTCAACTTTGAAAAATACAAAAAGATTCAAAAAAGACATTGAATGCACCAATAAATTCAAGAACAACCTCAATATTGAAAATCACCTAAAAATTCAACAACAACCTCAACATTGAAAAGCTCCAACAATTTCAACAACAACCTCAAAAATGAAAAACACCAACAAATTCAACAAGTACCGCAACAACGTCAATCACCAAAAAAATCAACAACAAACTCACAATTGAAAATCACCATCAAATTCAACAAAAATCTCAACATTGTAAAACATCAAAAATTACAACAACAACCTCAACATTCCAAAACACCAACAAATTCGACAAAAACCTCAACAATGCAAACACCAAAAAATTCAACAACAATCACAACTTTGAAAAACACCAAAAAATTCAACAACATCAACATTCAAAAACACCAACAAATTAAAGTGCAAACTCAACTTTGAATAATACAAAAAAGATTTAAAAAAAACATTGATAACACCAATAAATTCAACAACAACCTCAATATTGAAAATTAAGAACAAATTCATCAACAACTTCAACAATGAAAAACAGCAACCTATTCAACAACAACCACAACAATGAAAAACACCAACAAATTCAACAAGTACCGCAACAACGTCAATCACCAAAAAAATCAACAACAAACTCACAATTGAAAATCACCATCAAATTCAACAAAAATCTCAACATTGTAAAACATCAAAAATTACAACAACAACCTCAACATTCCAAAACAACAACAAATTCAACAACAACCTCAACATTGGAAAACACCAACAAATTCAAAAACAACATCAACAATGAAAAACACCAAAAAATTCAACAACAACCTCAACATTCAAAAACACCAACAAATTCAAAATCAACCTCAGCAATGAAAACAGCAAAAAATTCGACAACAACGACCTCAACAATGAAAAACACCAAAAAATTCAACAACAACCTCAACATTCAAAAACAACAACAAATTCAACAAAAAACTCAACAATGAATAACAACAAAAAATTCAACAACAACCTCAACTTTGAAAAATACAAAAAGATTCAAAACAAAAACATTTAATACACCAATAAATTCAACAACAACCTCAATATTGAAAATCACCAAAAAATTCAACAACAACCTCAACATTGAAAAACACCAAAATATTCAACAACAACCTCAACTTTGAAAAACACCAACAATTTCAAAAACCTCAACATTCCAAAACATCAACAAATTCAACATCAACCTCAACATTCAAAAACGCCAACAAATTCAACAAAAACCTCAACAACGAAAAACACCAAAAAATTCAACAACAACCTCAACTTTGAAAACCAACAACAATTTCAACAACCTCAACAATGAAAAACACCAAAAAATTCGACAACAACCTCAACATTGAGAAACAGCAACAAATTCAACTGGAACCTCAACTTTGAAAAATACAAAAAGATTCAAAAAAAAACATTGAACACACCAATAAATTCAACAACAACCTCAATACTTAAAATCACCAAAAAATTCAACAACAACCTCAACATTGAAAAACACCAAAATATTCAACAACAACATCAACTTTGAAAAACACCAACAAATTCAAAAACCTCAACATTCCAAAACACCAACAAATTCAACATCAACCTCAACATTCAAAAACACCAACAAATTCAACAAAAACCTCAACAATGAAAAACACCAAAAAATTCAACAACAACCTCAACTTTGAAAAACACCAACAAATTCAACAACCTCATCATTGAAAAACACCAACAAATTCAACAACCTCAACATTGAAAATCGCCAACAAATTCAACAACAGCCTCAGCAATGAAATACACCAACAAATTCAACAAGTACCGCAACAATGAAAAACACCAAAAAATTCAACAACATAACTCAAAATTGAAAAACACCATCAAATTCAACAAAAATCTCAACATTGAAAAACATCAAAAAATACAACAACAACCTCAACAATGAAAAGCACCAACAAATTCAACAAAAACCACAACAATGAAAGCACCAAAACATTCAACAACAATCACAACTTTGAAAAACACCAACAAATTCAACAACACCAACATTGAAAAACACCAACAAATTTAATTGCAAACTCAACTTTGAGAAATACAAAAAAGTTTGAAAAAAAACCTTGATAACACCAATAAATTCAACATCAACCGCAATATTGAAAATCACCAAAAAATTAAACAGCAAACTCAACATTGAAAAACACCAAAATATTGAACAACAACCTCAACTTTGAAAAACACCAACAAATTCAAAAACCTCAACAGGGAAAAACACCAACAAATTCAACTACAACCTGAATATTGAAAATCACCAACAATTTCAACAACAACCTCAACAATGACAAACATCAAAAAATTCAACAACAACAACATCAACATTGAAAAACACCAACAAATTAAAGTGCAAACTCAACTTTGAAAAATACAACAAATTTTAAAATTAACCATTGATAACACCAAAAAATTCAACAACAACCTCAACATTGAAAAACACCAACAAATGCTACAACAACCTCAACATTCAAAAACACCAACAAATTCAACAAAAACCTCAACAATGAAAAACACCAAAAAATTCAACAACAACCTCAACATTGAAAAACACCAACAAATTCAACAACAATCTCAACATTCAAAAACACCAACAAATTCGCCAAAAACCTCAACATTGAAAAGCACCAAAAAATTCTACAACCACCTCAACTTTGAAAAACACCAACAAATTTAACAACCTCAACATTCAAAATCACAAACAAATTCAACAACAACCTCAACATTGAAAAACATCAAATGATTCAACTGCAACCACAACTTTGAAAAATACAAAAAGATTAAAAAAAACATTGAATACACCAGTAAATTCAACAACAGCCACAATATTGAATATCACCAAAAAATTCAACAACAACCTTAGCATTGAAACACACCAAAATATTCAACAACAACCTCAACTTTGAAATACACCAACAAATTCAAAAACCTCAACATGGAAAAACACCAAGAAATTCAACTACAACCTCAATATTGAAAATCATCAACAAATTCAACAACAACCTCAGCACTGAAAAACACCAACATATTCAACAAAACCCTCAACAATGAAAAACACCAAAAAAATTCATCAACAACATCAACATTCAAAAACACCAACAAATTCAACAAAAACCTCAACAATGAAAAACACCAAAAAATTCAACAACAACCTCAACAATGAAAAACACCAACAAATTCAACAACAATCTCATCATTCAAAAACACCAACAAATTCGCCAAAAACCTCAACATTGAAAAGCACCAAAAAATTGTACAACCACCTCAACTTTGAAAAACACCAACAAATTTAACAACCTCAACATTCAGAATCACAAACAAATTCAACAACAACCTCAACAATGAAAAACATCAAATGATTCAACTGCAACCTCAACTTTGAAAAATACAAAAAGATTAAAAAAAACATTGAATACACCAGTAAATTCAACAACAGCCTCAATATGGAATATCACCAAAAAATTCAACAACAACCTTAACATTGAAACACACCAAAATATTCAACAACCACCTCAACTTTGAAATGCACCAACAAATTCAAAAACCTCAACATGGAAAAACACCAACAAATTCAACAACAAACTCAATATTGAAAATCACCAACAAATTCAACAACAACCTCAACAATGAAAAATTCCAACAAAATCAACAAAAACCTCAACAATGAAAAACACTAAAAAATTCATCAACAACCTCAACATTCAAAAACACCAACAAATTCAACAAAAACCTCAACCATGAAAAACACCAAAAAATTCAACAACAACCTGAACATTGAAAAACACCAACAAATTCATCAACAATCTCAACATTCAAAAACACCAACAAATTCACCAAAAACCTCAACATTGAAAAACACCAAAAATTTCAACAACCACTTCAACTTTGAAAAACACCAACAAATTCAACAACCTCAACATTGAAAATCACCAACAAATTCAACAACAACCTCAGCAATGAAAAACATCAAATAATTCAACTGCAACCTCAACTTTGAAAAATACAAAAAGATTCAAAAAAGACATTGAATGCACCAATAAATTCAACAACAACCTCAATATTGAAAATCACCTAAAAATTCAACAACAACCTCAACATTGAAAAACTCCAACAATTTCAACAACAACCTCAAAAATGAAAAACACCAACAAATTCAACAAGAACCGCAACAATGAAAAACACCAAAAAATTCAACAACAAACTCAAAATTGAAAATCACCATCAAATTCAACAAAAATCTCATCATTGAAAATCATCAAAAAATACAACAACAACCTCAACATTCCAAAACACCAACAAATTCGACAAAAACCTCAACAATGCAAACACCAAAAAATTCAACAACAATCACAACTTTGAAAAACACCAAAAAATTCAACAACATCAACATTCAAAAACACCAACAAATTAAAGTGCAAACTCAACTTTGAATAATACAAAAAAGATTTAAAAAAAACATTGATAACACCAATAAATTCAACAACAACCTCAATATTGAAAATTAAGAACAAATTCATCAACAACTTCAACAATGAAAAACAGCAACCTATTCAACAACAACCACAACAATGAAAAACACCAACAAATTCAACAAGTACCGCAACAACGTCAATCACCAAAAAAATCAACAACAAACTCACAATTGAAAATCACCATCAAATTCAACAAAAATCTCAACATTGTAAAACATCAAAAATTACAACAACAACCTCAACATTCCAAAACACCAACAAATTCGACAAAAACCTCAACAATGCAAACACCAAAAAATTCAACAACAATCACAACTTTGAAAAACACCAAAAAATTCAACAACATCAACATTCAAAAACACCAACAAATTAAAGTGCAAACTCAACTTTGAATAATACAAAAAAGATTTAAAAAAAACATTGATAACACCAATAAATTCAACAACAACCTCAATATTGAAAATTAAGAACAAATTCATCAACAACTTCAACAATGAAAAACAGCAACCTATTCAACAACAACCACAACAATGAAAAACACCAACAAATTCAACAAGTACCGCAACAACGTCAATCACCAAAAAAATCAACAACAAACTCACAATTGAAAATCACCATCAAATTCAACAAAAATCTCAACATTGTAAAACATCAAAAATTACAACAACAACCTCAACATTCCAAAACAACAACAAATTCAACAACAACCTCAACATTGGAAAACACCAACAAATTCAAAAACAACATCAACAATGAAAAACACCAAAAAATTCAACAACAACCTCAACATTCAAAAACACCAACAAATTCAAAATCAACCTCAGCAATGAAAACAGCAAAAAATTCGACAACAACGACCTCAACAATGAAAAACACCAAAAAATTCAACAACAACCTCAACATTCAAAAACAACAACAAATTCAACAAAAAACTCAACAATGAATAACAACAAAAAATTCAACAACAACCTCAACTTTGAAAAACACCAAAATATTCAACAACAACCTCAACTTTGAAAAACACCAAAAAATTCAACAACAACCTCAACATTGAAAAACACCAAAATATTCAACAACAACCTCAACTTTGAAAAACACCAACAATTTCAAAAACCTCAACATTCCAAAACATCAACAAATTCAACATCAACCTCAACATTCAAAAACGCCAACAAATTCAACAAAAACCTCAACAACGAAAAACACCAAAAAATTCAACAACAACCTCAACTTTGAAAACCAACAACAATTTCAACAACCTCAACAATGAAAAACACCAAAAAATTCGACAACAACCTCAACATTGAGAAACAGCAACAAATTCAACTGGAACCTCAACTTTGAAAACCAACAACAATTTCAACAACCTCAACAATGAAAAACACCAAAAAATTCAACAACAACCTCAACTTTGAAAAACACCAACAAATTCAACAACCTCATCATTGAAAAACACCAACAAATTCAACAACCTCAACATTGAAAATCGCCAACAAATTCAACAACAGCCTCAGCAATGAAATACACCAACAAATTCAACAAGTACCGCAACAATGAAAAACACCAAAAAATTCAACAACATAACTCAAAATTGAAAAACACCATCAAATTCAACAAAAATCTCAACATTGAAAAACATCAAAAAATACAACAACAACCTCAACAATGAAAAGCACCAACAAATTCAACAAAAACCACAACAATGAAAGCACCAAAACATTCAACAACAATCACAACTTTGAAAAACACCAACAAATTCAACAACATCAACATTGAAAAACACCAACAAATTTAATTGCAAACTCAACTTTGAGAAATACAAAAAAGTTTGAAAAAAAACCTTGATAACACCAATAAATTCAACATCAACCGCAATATTGAAAATCACCAAAAAATTAAACAGCAAACTCAACATTGAAAAACACCAAAATATTGAACAACAACCTCAACTTTGAAAAACACCAACAAATTCAAAAACCTCAACAGGGAAAAACACCAACAAATTCAACTACAACCTGAATATTGAAAATCACCAACAATTTCAACAACAACCTCAACAATGACAAACATCAAAAAATTCAACAACAACAACATCAACATTGAAAAACACCAACAAATTAAAGTGCAAACTCAACTTTGAAAAATACAACAAATTTTAAAATTAACCATTGATAACACCAAAAAATTCAACAACAACCTCAACATTGAAAAACACCAACAAATGCTACAACAACCTCAACATTCAAAAACACCAACAAATTCAACAAAAACCTCAACAATGAAAAACACCAAAAAATTCAACAACAACCTCAACATTGAAAAACACCAACAAATTCAACAACAATCTCAACATTCAAAAACACCAACAAATTCGCCAAAAACCTCAACATTGAAAAGCACCAAAAAATTCTACAACCACCTCAACTTTGAAAAACACCAACAAATTTAACAACCTCAACATTCAAAATCACAAACAAATTCAACAACAACCTCAACATTGAAAAACATCAAATGATTCAACTGCAACCACAACTTTGAAAAATACAAAAAGATTAAAAAAAACATTGAATACACCAGTAAATTCAACAACAGCCACAATATTGAATATCACCAAAAAATTCAACAACAACCTTAGCATTGAAACACAACAAAATATTCAACAACAACCTCAACTTTGAAATACACCAACAAATTCAAAAACCTCAACATGGAAAAACACCAACAAATTCAATTACAAACTCAATATTGAAAATCACCAACAAATTCAACAACAACCTCAACAATGAAATATTCCAACATATTCAACAAAAACCTCAACAATGAAAAACACTAAAAAATTCATCAACAACCTCAACATTCAAAAACACCAACAAATTCAACAAAAACCTCAACCATGAAAAACACCAAAAAATTCAACAACAACCTGAACATTGAAAAACACCAACAAATTCATCAACAATCTCAACATTCAAAAACACCAACAAATTCACCAAAAACCTCAACATTGAAAAACACCAAAAAATTCAACAACCACTTCAACTTTGAAAAACACCAACAAATTCAACAACCTCAACATTGAAAATCACCAACAAATTCAACAACAACCTCAGCAATGAAAAACATCAAATGATTCAACTGCAACCTCAACTTTGAAAAATACAAAAAGATTCAAAAAAGACATTGAATGCACCAATAAATTCAACAACAACCGCAATATTGAAAATCACCTAAAAATTCAACTACAACCTTAACATTGAAAAACACCAAAATATTGAACAACAACTTCAACTTTGAAAAACACCAACAAATTCAAAAACCTCAACATAGAAAAACACCAACAAATTCAACAACAAACTCAATATTGAAAATCACCAACAAATTCAACAACAACGTCAACAATGAAAAATTCCAACAAAATCAACAAAAACCTCAACAATGAAAAACACTAAAAAATTCATCAACAACCTCAACATTCAAAAACACCAACAAATTCAACAAAAACCTCAACCATGAAAAACACCAAAAAATTCAACAACAACCTGAACATTGAAAAACACCAACAAATTCATCAACAATCTCAACATTCAAAAACACCAACAAATTCACCAAAAACCTCAACATTGAAAAACACCAAAAATTTCAACAACCACTTCAACTTTGAAAAACACCAACAAATTCAACAACCTCAACATTGAAAATCACCAACAAATTCAACAACAACCTCAGCAATGAAAAACATCAAATAATTCAACTGCAACCTCAACTTTGAAAAATACAAAAAGATTCAAAAAAGACATTGAATGCACCAATAAATTCAACAACAACCTCAATATTGAAAATCACCTAAAAATTCAACAACAACCTCAACATTGAAAAACTCCAACAATTTCAACAACAACCTCAAAAATGAAAAACACCAACAAATTCAACAAGAACCGCAACAATGAAAAACACCAAAAAATTCAACAACAAACTCAAAATTGAAAATCACCATCAAATTCAACAAAAATCTCATCATTGAAAATCATCAAAAAATACAACAACAACCTCAACATTCCAAAACACCAACAAATTCGACAAAAACCTCAACAATGCAAACACCAAAAAATTCAACAACAATCACAACTTTGAAAAACACCAAAAAATTCAACAACATCAACATTCAAAAACACCAACAAATTAAAGTGCAAACTCAACTTTGAATAATACAAAAAAGATTTAAAAAAAACATTGATAACACCAATAAATTCAACAACAACCTCAATATTGAAAATTAAGAACAAATTCATCAACAACTTCAACAATGAAAAACAGCAACCTATTCAACAACAACCACAACAATGAAAAACACCAACAAATTCAACAAGTACCGCAACAACGTCAATCACCAAAAAAATCAACAACAAACTCACAATTGAAAATCACCATCAAATTCAACAAAAATCTCAACATTGTAAAACATCAAAAATTACAACAACAACCTCAACATTCCAAAACACCAACAAATTCGACAAAAACCTCAACAATGCAAACACCAAAAAATTCAACAACAATCACAACTTTGAAAAACACCAAAAAATTCAACAACATCAACATTCAAAAACACCAACAAATTAAAGTGCAAACTCAACTTTGAATAATACAAAAAAGATTTAAAAAAAACATTGATAACACCAATAAATTCAACAACAACCTCAATATTGAAAATTAAGATCAAATTCATCAACAACTTCAACAATGAAAAACAGCAACCTATTCAACAACAACCACAACAATGAAAAACACCAACAAATTCAACAAGTACCGCAACAACGTCAATCACCAAAAAAATCAACAACAAACTCACAATTGAAAATCACCATCAAATTCAACAAAAATCTCAACATTGTAAAACATCAAAAATTACAACAACAACCTCAACATTCCAAAACAACAACAAATTCAACAACAACCTCAACATTGGAAAACACCAACAAATTCAAAAACAACATCAACAATGAAAAACACCAAAAAATTCAACAACAACCTCAACATTCAAAAACACCAACAAATTCAAAATCAACCTCAGCAATGAAAACAGCAAAAAATTCGACAACAACGACCTCAACAATGAAAAACACCAAAAAATTCAACAACAACCTCAACATTCAAAAACAACAACAAATTCAACAAAAAACTCAACAATGAATAACAACAAAAAATTCAACAACAACCTCAACTTTGAAAAATACAAAAAGATTCAAAACAAAAACATTTAATACACCAATAAATTCAACAACAACCTCAATATTGAAAATCACCAAAAAATTCAACAACAACCTCAACATTGAAAAACACCAAAATATTCAACAACAACCTCAACTTTGAAAAACACCAACAATTTCAAAAACCTCAACATTCCAAAACATCAACAAATTCAACATCAACCTCAACATTCAAAAACGCCAACAAATTCAACAAAAACCTCAACAACGAAAAACACCAAAAAATTCAACAACAACCTCAACTTTGAAAACCAACAACAATTTCAACAACCTCAACAATGAAAAACACCAAAAAATTCGACAACAACCTCAACATTGAGAAACAGCAACAAATTCAACTGGAACCTCAACTTTGAAAACCAACAACAATTTCAACAACCTCAACAATGAAAAACACCAAAAAATTCAACAACAACCTCAACTTTGAAAAACACCAACAAATTCAACAACCTCATCATTGAAAAACACCAACAAATTCAACAACCTCAACATTGAAAATCGCCAACAAATTCAACAACAGCCTCAGCAATGAAATACACCAACAAATTCAACAAGTACCGCAACAATGAAAAACACCAAAAAATTCAACAACATAACTCAAAATTGAAAAACACCATCAAATTCAACAAAAATCTCAACATTGAAAAACATCAAAAAATACAACAACAACCTCAACAATGAAAAGCACCAACAAATTCAACAAAAACCACAACAATGAAAGCACCAAAACATTCAACAACAATCACAACTTTGAAAAACACCAACAAATTCAACAACATCAACATTGAAAAACACCAACAAATTTAATTGCAAACTCAACTTTGAGAAATACAAAAAAGTTTGAAAAAAAACCTTGATAACACCAATAAATTCAACATCAACCGCAATATTGAAAATCACCAAAAAATTAAACAGCAAACTCAACATTGAAAAACACCAAAATATTGAACAACAACCTCAACTTTGAAAAACACCAACAAATTCAAAAACCTCAACAGGGAAAAACACCAACAAATTCAACTACAACCTGAATATTGAAAATCACCAACAATTTCAACAACAACCTCAACAATGACAAACATCAAAAAATTCAACAACAACAACATCAACATTGAAAAACACCAACAAATTAAAGTGCAAACTCAACTTTGAAAAATACAACAAATTTTAAAATTAACCATTGATAACACCAAAAAATTCAACAACAACCTCAACATTGAAAAACACCAACAAATGCTACAACAACCTCAACATTCAAAAACACCAACAAATTCAACAAAAACCTCAACAATGAAAAACACCAAAAAATTCAACAACAACCTCAACATTGAAAAACACCAACAAATTCAACAACAATCTCAACATTCAAAAACACCAACAAATTCGCCAAAAACCTCAACATTGAAAAGCACCAAAAAATTCTACAACCACCTCAACTTTGAAAAACACCAACAAATTTAACAACCTCAACATTCAAAATCACAAACAAATTCAACAACAACCTCAACATTGAAAAACATCAAATGATTCAACTGCAACCACAACTTTGAAAAATACAAAAAGATTAAAAAAAACATTGAATACACCAGTAAATTCAACAACAGCCACAATATTGAATATCACCAAAAAATTCAACAACAACCTTAGCATTGAAACACAACAAAATATTCAACAACAACCTCAACTTTGAAATACACCAACAAATTCAAAAACCTCAACATGGAAAAACACCAACAAATTCAATTACAAACTCAATATTGAAAATCACCAACAAATTCAACAACAACCTCAACAATGAAATATTCCAACATATTCAACAAAAACCTCAACAATGAAAAACACTAAAAAATTCATCAACAACCTCAACATTCAAAAACACCAACAAATTCAACAAAAACCTCAACCATGAAAAACACCAAAAAATTCAACAACAACCTGAACATTGAAAAACACCAACAAATTCATCAACAATCTCAACATTCAAAAACACCAACAAATTCACCAAAAACCTCAACATTGAAAAACACCAAAAAATTCAACAACCACTTCAACTTTGAAAAACACCAACAAATTCAACAACCTCAACATTGAAAATCACCAACAAATTCAACAACAACCTCAGCAATGAAAAACATCAAATGATTCAACTGCAACCTCAACTTTGAAAAATACAAAAAGATTCAAAAAAGACATTGAATGCACCAATAAATTCAACAACAACCGCAATATTGAAAATCACCTAAAAATTCAACTACAACCTTAACATTGAAAAACACCAAAATATTGAACAACAACTTCAACTTTGAAAAACACCAACAAATTCAAAAACCTCAACATAGAAAAACACCAACAAATTAAACTACAACCTCAACAATGAAATATTCCAACATATTCAACAAAAACCTCAACAATGAAAAACACTAAAAAATTCATCAACAACCTCAACATTCAAAAACACCAACAAATTCAACAAAAACCTCAACCATGAAAAACACCAAAAAATTCAACAACAATCTGAACATTGAAAAACACCAACAAATTCATCAACAATCTCAACATTCAAAAACACCAACAAATTCACCAAAAACCTCAACATTGAAAAACACCAAAAAATTCAACAACCACTTCAACTTTGAAAAACACCAACAAATTCAACAACCTCAACATTGAAAATCACCAACAAATTCAACAACAACCTCAGCAATGAAAAACATCAAATAATTCAACTGCAACCTCAACTTTGAAAAATACAAAAAGATTCAAAAAAGACATTGAATGCACCAATAAATTCAACAACAACCTCAATATTGAAAATCACCTAAAAATTCAACAACAACCTCAACATTGAAAAGCTCCAACAATTTCAACAACAACCTCAAAAATGAAAAACACCAACAAATTCAACAAGTACCGCAACAATGAAAAACACCAAAAAATTCAACAACAAACTCAAAATTGAAAATCACCATCAAATTCAACAAAAATCTCATCATTGAAAATCATCAAAAAATACAACAACAACCTCAACATTCCAAAACACCAACAAATTCGACAAAAACCTCAACAATGCAAACACCAAAAAATTCAACAACAATCACAACTTTGAAAAACACCAAAAAATTCAACAACATCAACATTCAAAAACACCAACAAATTAAAGTGCAAACTCAACTTTGAATAATACAAAAAAGATTTAAAAAAAACATTGATAACACCAATAAATTCAACAACAACCTCAATATTGAAAATTAAGAACAAATTCATCAACAACTTCAACAATGAAAAACAGCAACCTATTCAACAACAACCACAACAATGAAAAACACCAACAAATTCAACAAGTACCGCAACAACGTCAATCACCAAAAAAATCAACAACAAACTCACAATTGAAAATCACCATCAAATTCAACAAAAATCTCAACATTGTAAAACATCAAAAATTACAACAACAACCTCAACATTCCAAAACACCAACAAATTCGACAAAAACCTCAACAATGCAAACACCAAAAAATTCAACAACAATCACAACTTTGAAAAACACCAAAAAATTCAACAACATCAACATTCAAAAACACCAACAAATTAAAGTGCAAACTCAACTTTGAATAATACAAAAAAGATTTAAAAAAAACATTGATAACACCAATAAATTCAACAACAACCTCAATATTGAAAATTAAGAACAAATTCATCAACAACTTCAACAATGAAAAACAGCAACCTATTCAACAACAACCACAACAATGAAAAACACCAACAAATTCAACAAGTACCGCAACAACGTCAATCACCAAAAAAATCAACAACAAACTCACAATTGAAAATCACCATCAAATTCAACAAAAATCTCAACATTGTAAAACATCAAAAATTACAACAACAACCTCAACATTCCAAAACACCAACAAATTCGACAAAAACCTCAACAATGCAAACACCAAAAAATTCAACAACAATCACAACTTTGAAAAACACCAAAAAATTCAACAACATCAACATTCAAAAACACCAACAAATTAAAGTGCAAACTCAACTTTGAATAATACAAAAAAGATTTAAAAAAAACATTGATAACACCAATAAATTCAACAACAACCTCAATATTGAAAATTAAGAACAAATTCATCAACAACTTCAGCAATGAAAAACAGCAACCTATTCAACAACAACCACAACAATGAAAAACACCAACAAATTCAACAAGTACCGCAACAACGTCAATCACCAAAAAAATCAACAACAAACTCACAATTGAAAATCACCATCAAATTCAACAAAAATCTCAACATTGTAAAACATCAAAAATTACAACAACAACCTCAACATTCCAAAACAACAACAAATTCAACAACAACCTCAACATTGGAAAACACCAACAAATTCAAAAACAACATCAACAATGAAAAACACCAAAAAATTCAACAACAACCTCAACATTCAAAAACACCAACAAATTCAAAATCAACCTCAGCAATGAAAACAGCAAAAAATTCGACAACAACGACCTCAACAATGAAAAACACCAAAAAATTCAACAACAACCTCAACATTCAAAAACAACAACAAATTCAACAAAAAACTCAACAATGAATAACAACAAAAAATTCAACAACAACCTCAACTTTGAAAAATACAAAAAGATTCAAAACAAAAACATTTAATACACCAATAAATTCAACAACAACCTCAATATTGAAAATCACCAAAAAATTCAACAACAACCTCAACATTGAAAAACACCAAAATATTCAACAACAACCTCAACTTTGAAAAACACCAACAATTTCAAAAACCTCAACATTCCAAAACATCAACAAATTCAACATCAACCTCAACATTCAAAAACGCCAACAAATTCAACAAAAACCTCAACAACGAAAAACACCAAAAAATTCAACAACAACCTCAACTTTGAAAACCAACAACAATTTCAACAACCTCAACAATGAAAAACACCAAAAAATTCGACAACAACCTCAACATTGAGAAACAGCAACAAATTCAACTGGAACCTCAACTTTGAAAACCAACAACAATTTCAACAACCTCAACAATGAAAAACACCAAAAAATTCAACAACAACCTCAACTTTGAAAAACACCAACAAATTCAACAACCTCATCATTGAAAAACACCAACAAATTCAACAACCTCAACATTGAAAATCGCCAACAAATTCAACAACAGCCTCAGCAATGAAATACACCAACAAATTCAACAAGTACCGCAACAATGAAAAACACCAAAAAATTCAACAACATAACTCAAAATTGAAAAACACCATCAAATTCAACAAAAATCTCAACATTGAAAAACATCAAAAAATACAACAACAACCTCAACAATGAAAAGCACCAACAAATTCAACAAAAACCACAACAATGAAAGCACCAAAACATTCAACAACAATCACAACTTTGAAAAACACCAACAAATTCAACAACATCAACATTGAAAAACACCAACAAATTTAATTGCAAACTCAACTTTGAGAAATACAAAAAAGTTTGAAAAAAAACCTTGATAACACCAATAAATTCAACATCAACCGCAATATTGAAAATCACCAAAAAATTAAACAGCAAACTCAACATTGAAAAACACCAAAATATTGAACAACAACCTCAACTTTGAAAAACACCAACAAATTCAAAAACCTCAACAGGGAAAAACACCAACAAATTCAACTACAACCTGAATATTGAAAATCACCAACAATTTCAACAACAACCTCAACAATGACAAACATCAAAAAATTCAACAACAACAACATCAACATTGAAAAACACCAACAAATTAAAGTGCAAACTCAACTTTGAAAAATACAACAAATTTTAAAATTAACCATTGATAACACCAAAAAATTCAACAACAACCTCAACATTGAAAAACACCAACAAATGCTACAACAACCTCAACATTCAAAAACACCAACAAATTCAACAAAAACCTCAACAATGAAAAACACCAAAAAATTCAACAACAACCTCAACATTGAAAAACACCAACAAATTCAACAACAATCTCAACATTCAAAAACACCAACAAATTCGCCAAAAACCTCAACATTGAAAAGCACCAAAAAATTCTACAACCACCTCAACTTTGAAAAACACCAACAAATTTAACAACCTCAACATTCAAAATCACAAACAAATTCAACAACAACCTCAACATTGAAAAACATCAAATGATTCAACTGCAACCACAACTTTGAAAAATACAAAAAGATTAAAAAAAACATTGAATACACCAGTAAATTCAACAACAGCCACAATATTGAATATCACCAAAAAATTCAACAACAACCTTAGCATTGAAACACAACAAAATATTCAACAACAACCTCAACTTTGAAATACACCAACAAATTCAAAAACCTCAACATGGAAAAACACCAACAAATTCAATTACAAACTCAATATTGAAAATCACCAACAAATTCAACAACAACCTCAACAATGAAATATTCCAACATATTCAACAAAAACCTCAACAATGAAAAACACTAAAAAATTCATCAACAACCTCAACATTCAAAAACACCAACAAATTCAACAAAAACCTCAACCATGAAAAACACCAAAAAATTCAACAACAACCTGAACATTGAAAAACACCAACAAATTCATCAACAATCTCAACATTCAAAAACACCAACAAATTCACCAAAAACCTCAACATTGAAAAACACCAAAAAATTCAACAACCACTTCAACTTTGAAAAACACCAACAAATTCAACAACCTCAACATTGAAAATCACCAACAAATTCAACAACAACCTCAGCAATGAAAAACATCAAATGATTCAACTGCAACCTCAACTTTGAAAAATACAAAAAGATTCAAAAAAGACATTGAATGCACCAATAAATTCAACAACAACCGCAATATTGAAAATCACCTAAAAATTCAACTACAACCTTAACATTGAAAAACACCAAAATATTGAACAACAACTTCAACTTTGAAAAACACCAACAAATTCAAAAACCTCAACATAGAAAAACACCAACAAATTAAACTACAACCTCAACAATGAAATATTCCAACATATTCAACAAAAACCTCAACAATGAAAAACACTAAAAAATTCATCAACAACCTCAACATTCAAAAACACCAACAAATTCAACAAAAACCTCAACCATGAAAAACACCAAAAAATTCAACAACAATCTGAACATTGAAAAACACCAACAAATTCATCAACAATCTCAACATTCAAAAACACCAACAAATTCACCAAAAACCTCAACATTGAAAAACACCAAAAAATTCAACAACCACTTCAACTTTGAAAAACACCAACAAATTCAACAACCTCAACATTGAAAATCACCAACAAATTCAACAACAACCTCAGCAATGAAAAACATCAAATAATTCAACTGCAACCTCAACTTTGAAAAATACAAAAAGATTCAAAAAAGACATTGAATGCACCAATAAATTCAACAACAACCGCAATATTGAAAATCACCTAAAAATTCAACAACAACCTTAACATTGAAAAACACCAAAATATTGAACAACAACTTCAACTTTGAAAAACACCAACAAATTCAAAAACCTCAACATAGAAAAACACCAACAAATTAAACTACAACCTCAATATTAAAAATCACCAACAAATTCAACAACAACCTCAACAATGAAAAACACCAGCAAATTCAACAACAACCTCAGCTTTGCAAAACACCAACACATTCAACTACAACCTCTACATTGAAAAATACAAAAAAGTTTAAAAATAACCGTTGATAACAACAATATATTCAACAACAACTTCAATGTTGAAAATCACCAACAATTTCAACAACAACCTCAACAATGACAAACATCAAAAAATTCAACAACAACAACATCAACATTGAAAAACACCAACAAATTAAAGTGCAAACTCAACTTTGAAAAATACAGAAACGTTTAAATAAAAACATTGTTAACACCAATAAATTCAACAACCACCTCAATAATGAAAATCATCATCAAATTCATCAACAACCTCAACAATGAAAAACACCAAACAATTCAACAACAACGACCACAACAATGAAAAACAAAAAAAAAATACAACAACAACCTCAACATTCGAAAACACCAAAAAATTCAACAACAACCTCAACTTTGAAAAACACCAAAAAATTCAACAACCTCAACATTGAGAAAGAGCAACAAATTCAACTGCAACCTCAACTTTGAAAAATACAACACGATTCAAAAAAAAACATTGAAAACACCAATAAATTCAACAACAACCTCAATATTGAAAATCACCAAAAAATTCAACAACAACCACAACAATGAAAAACACCAAAATATTCAACACCAACCTGAACTTTGAAAAACACCAACAAATTCAAAAACCTCAACATGGAAAAACACCAACAAATTCAACTACAACCTCAATATTGAAAATCACAAACAAATTCAACAACAACCTAAACAATGAAAAACACCAACAAATTCAACAAAAGCCTCAACAATGAAAAACACCAAAAAATTCAACAACAACCACAATTTTGAAAAACACCAACAGGTTTAAGAAACTCAACATTCAAATACACCAACAAATTCAACAACAAACTCAGCTTTGAACAACACCAAAAAATTCAACAACCTCAGCATTGAAAAACACCAACAAATTCAACAACAAACTCAACTTATAAAAATACATAAATGTTCAACAAAATAAAAATTGATAACACCAACAAATTCAACAACAACATTAATATTGAAAATCACCAACTACTTTAACAACAACCTCAACAATGAAAAACATCAAAAAATTCAACAACAACAACCTCAACAATGAAAAAAACCAAACAATTCAACAACAACCTCAACATTCAAAAACTTCAACAAATTCAACACCAACCTCAACGTTGAAAAACACCAAAATATTCAACAACAACCTCAACTTTGAAAAACAACAACAAATTCAACAACCTCAACATTGAAAAACTGCAACAAATTCAACTGCAACCTCAACTTTGAAAAATACAAAAAGATCAAAAAAATCCATTGATAACACCAATAAATTCAACAACAAACTCAACATTGAAAATCACCAACAAATTCAACAACAACCTCAGCAATGAAAAAGATCAAAAGATTTAACAACAACCTCAAGAATGAAAAACACCAACAAATTCAACAAGTACCGCAACAATGAAAAAAACCAATAAATTCAACAACAATCTCAAAATTGAAAATCACCATCAAATTCAACAAAAATCTCAACATTGAAAATCATCAAAAAATACAACAACAACAACCTCAACATTCCAAAACACCAACAAATTCGACAAAAATTTCAACAATGCAAACACCAAAAAATTCAACAACAATCACAACTTTGAAATACACCAAAAAATTCAGCAACATCAACATTGAAAAACACCAACAAATTAAAGTGCAAACTCAACTTTGAAAAATACAAAAAAGATTTAAAAAAACATTGATAACACCAATAAATTCAACAACAACCTCAATATTGAAAATCAACAACAAATTCAACAACAACTTCAACAATGAAAAACAGCAAACTATTCAACAACAACCACAACAATGAAAAACACCAACAAATTCAACAAGTACCGCAACAACGAAAAGCACCAAAAAATTCAACAACAAACTCACAATTGAAAATCACCATCAAATTCACCAAAAATCTCAACATTGTAAAACATCAAAAAATACAACAACGACCTCAACATTCCAAAACAACAACAAATTCAACAACAACCTCAACATTCGAAAACACCAACAAATTCAACAACAACATCAACAATGAAAAACGCCAAAAAATTCAACAACAACCTCAACATTCAAAAACACCAACAAATTCAAAATCAACCTCAGCAATGAAAAACAGCAAAAAATTCGACAACAACGACCTCAACAATGATAAATACCAAAAAATTCAACAACAACCTCAACATTGAAATACTCCAACAATTTCAACAACTCCTCAACAATGAAAAACACCAAAAAATTCAAAAAAAACCTCAACATTCAAATACAACAACAAATTCAGCAAAAAATTCAACAATGAATAACAACAAAAAACTCAACAACAGCCACAACTTTGAAAAACACCAATAAATTCAACAACCACCACATTGAGCAACACCAACAAATTCAACAACAACCTCAACTTTGGAAAATACAAAAAGATTCAAAACCAAAACATTTAATACACCAATGAATTCAACAACAACCTCAATATTGAAAATCACCAAAAAATTCAACAACAACCTCAACATTGAAAAACACCAACAAGTTCAAAAACCTCAACATTCCAAAACACCTACAAATTCAACATCAACCTCAACATTCAAAAACGCCAACAAATTCAACAAAAACCTCAACAACGAAAAACAGCAAAAAATTCAACAACAACCTCAACTTTGAAAAACAACAACAATTTCAACAACCTCAACAATGAAAAACACCAAAAAATTCAACAACATAATTCAAAATTGAAAATCACCATCAAATTCAACAAAAATATCAACATTGAAAAACATCAAAAAATACAACAACAACCTCATCAATGAAAAACACCAACAAATTCAACAAGTACCGCAGCAATGAAAAACATCAAAAAATTCAACAACATAACTCAAAATTGAAAATCACCATCAAATTCAACAAAAATCTCAACATTGAAAAACATCAAAAAATACAACAACAACCTCAACATTCCAAAACACCAACAAATTCAACAAAAACCACAACAATGAAAGGACCAAAACATTCAACAACAATCACAACGTTGAAAAACACCAACAAATTCAACAACATCAACATTGAAAAACACCAACAAACTAAATTGCAAACTCAACTTTGAGAAATACAAAAAAGTTTGAAAAAAAACCTTGATAACACCAATAAATTCAACAACAACCTCAATATTGAAAATCACCATGAAATTCATCAACAACCTCAACAATGAAATACAGCAAACAATTCAACAACAACGACCACCACAATGAAAAACACCAAAAAATTCAACAACAACCTCAACATTGAAAAACTCCAACAATTTCAACAACAACCTCAACAATGAAAAACACCAAAAAATTCAACAACAAACTCAACATTGAAAATCACCAACACATTCAACAACAAGCTCAACAATGAAAAACATCAATAAATTCAACAACAACCACAACATTCAAAAACAACAACAAATTCAACAAAAAACTCAACAATGAAAAACAGCAAAAAATTCAACACCAACCTCAACTTTGAAAAACACCAAAAAATTCAACAACCTCAACATTGAGAAACAGCAACAAATTCAACTGCAACCTCAACTTTGAAAAATACAAAAAGATTAAAAAAAAAACATTGAATACACCAATAAATTCAACAAACAACCTCAATATTTAAAATCACCAAAAAATTCAACAACAACCTCAACATTGAAAAACACCAACATATTCAATAACAACCTCAACTTTGAAAAACACCAACAAATTAAACAACAAACTCAACGTATAAAAATACATGAAGGTTCAACAAAATAAAAATTGATAACACCAACAAATTCAACAACAACATCAATATTGAAAATCACGAACTACTTTAACAACAACCTCAACAATGAAAAACTTCAAAAAATTCAACAACAACAACCTCAACAATGAAAAAAACCAAACAATTCAACAACAACCTCAACATGCAAAAACACCAACAAATTCAACAACAACCTCAACAATGAAAAACAACATAAAATTCAACAACAACCTCAACATTCAAAAACACCAACAAATTCAAGAAAAACCTCAACAATTAAAAACACCAAAAAATTCAACAACAATGTCAACTTTGAAAAACACCAACAAATTCAACAACCTCAAATTGAAAAACTCGAACAAATTCAACACCAACCTCAACGTTGAAAAACACCAAAATATTCAACAACAACCTCAACTTTGAAGAACAACAACAAATTCAACAACCTCAACATCGAAAAACTGCAACAAATTCAACTGCAACCTCAAATCTGAAAAATACAAAAAAGATCAAAAAAATCCATTGATAACACCAATAAATTCAACAACCTCAACATTTAAAATCACCAACAAATTCAACAACATCCTCAGCAATGAAATACATCAAAAAATTCAACAACAACCTCAAAAATGAAAAACACCAACAAATTCAACAAGTACCGCAACAATGAAAAACACCAAAAAATTCAACAACAAACTCAAAATTGAAAATCACCATCAAATTCAACAAAAATCTCATCATTGAAAATCATCAAAAAATACAACAACAACCTCAAATTTCCAAAACACCAACAAATTCGACAAAAACCTCAACAATGCAAACACCAAAAAATTCAACAACAATCACAACTTTGAAAAACACCAAAAAATTCAACAACATCAACATTCAAAAACACCAACAAATTAAAGTGCAAACTCAACTTTGAATAATACAAAAAAGATTTAAAAAAAACATTGATAACACCAATAAATTCAACAACAACCTCAATATTGAAAATTAAGAACAAATTCATCAACAACTTCAACAATGAAAAACAGCAACCTATTCAACAACAACCACAACAATGAAAAACACCAACAAATTCAACAAGTACCGCAACAACGTCAATCACCAAAAAAATCAACAACAAACTCACAATTGAAAATCACCATCAAATTCAACAACAACCTCAACATTGGAAAACACCAACAAATTCAAAAACAACATCAACAATGAAAAACACCAAAAAATTCAACAACAACCTCAACATTCAAAAACACCAACAAATTCAAAATCAACCTCAGCAATGAAAACAGCAAAAAATTCGACAACAACGACCTCAACAATGAAAAACACCAAAAAATTCAACAACAACCTCAACATTCAAAAACAACAACAAATTCAACAAAAAACTCAACAATGAATAACAACAAAAAATTCAACAACAACCTCAACTTTGAAAAATACAAAAAGATTCAAAACAAAAACATTTAATACACCAATAAATTCAACAACAACCTCAATATTGAATATCACCAAAAAATTCAACAACAACCTCAACATTGAAAAACACCAAAATATTCAACAACAACCTCAACTTTGAAAAACACCAACAATTTCAAAAACCTCAACATTCCAAAACATCAACAAATTCAACATCAACCTCAACATTCAAAAACGCCAACAAATTCAACAAAAACCTCAACAACGAAAAACACCAAAAAATTCAACAACAACCTCAACTTTGAAAACCAACAACAATTTCAACAACCTCAACAATGAAAAACACCAAAAAATTCGACAACAACCTCAACATTGAGAAACAGCAACAAATTCAACTGGAACCTCAACTTTGAAAAATACAAAAAGATTCAAAAAAATACATTGAACACACCAATAAATTCAACAACAACCTCAATACTTAAAATCACCAAAAAATTCAACAACAACCTCAACATTGAAAAACACCAAAATATTCAACAACAACATCAACTTTGAAAAACACCAACAAATTCAAAAACCTCAACATTCCAAAACACCAACAAATTCAACATCAACCTCAACATTCAAAAACACCAACAAATTCAACAAAAACCTCAACAATGAAAAACACCAAAAAATTCAACAACAACCTCAACTTTGAAAAACACCAACAAATTCAACAACCTCATCATTGAAAAACACCAACAAATTCAACAACCTCAACATTGAAAATCGCCAACAAATTCAACAACAACCTCAGCAATGAAATACACCAACAAATTCAACAAGTACCGCAACAATGAAAAAAACCAAAAAATTCAACAACAATCTCAAAATTGAAAATCACCATCAAATTCAACAAAAATCTCAACATTGAAAATCAACAAAAAATACAACAACAACCTCAACATTCCAAAACACCAACAAATTCAACAAAAACCACAACAATGAAAGCACCAAAACATTCAACAACAAACTCAACATTGAAAATCACCAACAAATTCAACAACAACCTCAACAATGAAAAACATCAAAAATTTCAACAGCAACCTCAACATTCAAAAACAGCAACAAATTCATCAAAAAACTCAACAATGATAAACACCAAAAAATTCAACAACAACCTCAACTTTGAAAAACACCAAAAAATTCAACAACCTCAACATTGAGAAAGAGCAACAAATTCAACTGCAACCTCAACTTTGAAAAATACAACACGATTCAAAAAAAAACATTGAAAACACCAATAAATTCAACAACAACCTCAATATTGAAAATCACCAAAAAATTCAACAACAACCACAACAATGAAAAACACCAAAATATTCAACAACAACCTCAACTTTGAAAAACACCAAAAAATTCAAAAACCTCAACATGGAAAAACACCAACAAATTCAACTACAACCTCAATATTGAAAATCACCAACAAATTCAACAACAACCTAAACAATGAAAAACACCAACAAATTCAACAAAAGCCTCAACAATGAAAAACACCAAAAAATTCAACAACAGCCACAATTTTGAAAAACACCAACAGATTTAAGAAACTCAGCATTCAAATACACCAACAAATTCAACAACAACATCAATATTGAAAATCACGAACTACTTTAACAACAACCTCAACAATGAAAAACTTCAAAAAATTCAACAACAACAACCTCAACAATGAAAAAAACCAAACAATTCAACAACAACCTCAACATGCATAAACACCAAAAAATTCAACAACAACCTCAACATTCAAAAACACCAACAAATTCAAGAAAAATCTCAACAATTCAAAACACCAAAAAATTCAACAACAAAGTCAACTTTGAAAAACACCAACAAATTGAACGACCTCAACATTGAAAAACTCCAACAAATTCAACAGCAACCTCAACATTGAAAATCACCAACAAATTCAACAACAACCTCAGCATTGAAAAACATCAAAAAGTTCAACAACAACCTCAAGAATGAAAAACACCAACAAATTCAACAAGTACTGCAACAATGAAAAACACCAAAAAATTCAACAACAAACTCAAAATTGAAAATCACCATCAAATTCAACAAAAATCTCAACATTGAAAATCATCAAAAAATTCAACAAAAACCTCAACAATGAAAACACCGAAAAATTCAACAACAATCTCAACTTTGAAAAACACCAAAAAATTCAACAATATCAACATTGAAAAACACCAACAAATTAAAGTGCAAACACAACTTTGAAAAATACATAAAAGTTTAAAAAAAAACATTGATAACACCAATAAATTCAACAACAACCTCAATATTGAAAATCAACAACAAATTCATCAACAACCTCAACAATGAAAAACAATAAACTATTCAACAACATCCTCAACAATGAAAAACACCAACAAATTCAACAAGTACCGCAACAACGAAAAACACCAAAATATTCAACAACAAACTCACAATTGAAAATCACCTTCAAATTCAACAAAAATCTCAACATTGAAAAACATCAAAAAATACTACAACAACCTCAACATTCCAAAACACCAACAAATTCAACAACAACCTCAACATTCGAAAACACCAACAAATTCAACAACAACCTCAACAATGAAAAACACCAAAAAATTCAACAACAACCTCATCTTTGAAAAACACCAAAAAATTCAACAACCTCAACACTGAGAAACAGCAACAAATTCAACTGCATCCTCAACTTTGAAAAATAAAAAAAGATAAAAAAAAAACATCGAATACAGCAATAAATTCAACAACAACCGCAATATTGAAAATCAACAAAAAATTAAACAGCAAACTCAACATTGAAAAACACCAAAATATTGAACAACAACCTCAACTTTGAAAAACACCAACAAATTCAAAAACCTCAACATGGAAAAACACCAACAAATTCAACTACAACCTCAATATTGAAAATAACCAACAAATTCAACAACAACCTCAACAATGAAAAACACCAACAAATTCAACAAAAACCTCAACAATGAAAAACACCAAAAAATTCAACAACAACCTCAATTTTGAAAACCACCAACAGATTTAACAATCTCAACATTCAAATACACCAACAAATTCAACAACACACTCAGCTTTGAAAAACACCAACAAATTCAACAACCTCTACATTGAAAAACACTAACAAATTCAACAACAACCTCAACTTTTAAAAATACATGTAGGATCAACAAAATAAAAATTGAGAGCACAAACAAAAACAACAACATCAATATTGAAAATCACCAACTACTTTAACAACAACCTCAACAATGAAAAACATCAAAAAATTCAACAACAACAACCTCAACAATGAAAAACACCAAACAATTCAAGAACAACCTCAACATTCAAAAACACCAACAAATTCAACAACAACCTCAACAATGAATAACACCAAAAAATTCAACAACAAACTGAACATTCAAAAACACCAACAAATTCAAGAAAAATCTCAACAATTCAGAACACCAAAAAATTCAACAACAACGTCAACTTTGAAAAACACCAACAAATTGAATAACCTCAACATTGAAAAACTCCAGCAAATTCAATAACAACCTCAACGTTGAAAAACAAAAAAACATTCAACAACAACCTCAACTTTGAAAAACAACAAAACATTCAACAACAGCCTCAACATTGAAAAACAGCAACAAATTCAACTGCAACCTCAACTTTGAAACAGACAAAAAAGATCAAAAAAATCCATTGATAACACCAACAAATTCAACAACCTCAACATTGAAAATCGCCAACAAATTCAACAACCACCTCAGCAATGAAAAACATCAAAAAATTCAACAACAACCTCAAGAATGAAAAACACCAACAAATTCAACATGTACCGCAACAATGAAAAACACCAAAAAATTCAACAACAAACTCAAAATTGAAAATCACCATCAAATTCAACAAAAATCTCAACATTGAAAATCATCACAAAATACAACAACAACCTCAACATTCCAAAACACCAACAATTTCAACAAAAGCCTCAACAATGAAAACACCATAAAATTCAACAACAACCTCAACACCAACAATTTCAACAAAAGCCTCAACAATGAAAACACCATAAAATTCAACAACAACCTCAACTTTGAAAAACACCAAAAAATTCAACAACATAACTCAGAATTGAAAATCACCATCAAATTCAACAAAAATCTCAACATTGAAAATCATCACAAAATACAACAACAACCTCAACATTCCAAAACACCAACAAATTCAACAAAAACCACAACAATGAAAGCACCAAAACATTCAACAACAATCACAACGTTGAAAAACACCAACAAATTCAACAACATCAACATTGAAAAACACCAACAAACTAAATTGCAAACTCAACTTTGAGAAATACAAAAAAGTTTGAAAAAAAACCTTGATAACACCAATAAATTCAACAACAACCTCAATATTGAAAATCACCATGAAATTCATCAACAACCTCAACAATGAAATACAGCAAACAATTCAACAACAACGACTACAACAATGAAAAACACCAAAAAATTCAACAACAACCTCAACATTGAAAAACTCCAACAATTTCAACAACAACCTCAACAATGAAAAACACCAAAAAATTCAACAACAAACTCAACATTGAAAATCACCAACACATTCAACAACAAGCTCAACAATGAAAAACATCAAAAAATTCAACAACAACCACAACATTCAAAAACAACAACAAATTCAACAAAAAACTCAACAATGAAAAACAGCAAAAAATTCAACACCAACCTCAACTTTGAAAAACACCAAAAAATTCAACAACCTCAACATTGAGAAACAGCAACAAATTCAACTGCAACCTCAACTTTGAAAAATACAAAAAGATTCAAAAAAAAACATTGAATACACCAATAAATTCAACAAACAACCTCAATATTTAAAATCACCAAAAAATTCAACAACAACCTCAACATTGAAAAACACCAACATATTCAATAACAACCTCAACTTTGAAAAACACCAACAAATTAAACAACAAACTCAACGTATAAAAATACATGAAGGTTCAACAAAATAAAAATTGATAACACCAACAAATTCAACAACAACATCAATATTGAAAATCACGAACTACTTTAACAACAACCTCAACAATGAAAAACTTCAAAAAATTCAACAACAACAACCTCAACAATGAAAAAAACCAAACAATTCAACAACAACCTCAACATGCAAAAACACCAACAAATTCAACAACAACCTCAACAATGAAAAACAACATAAAATTCAACAACAACCTCAACATTCAAAAACACCAACAAATTCAAGAAAAACCTCAACAATTAAAAACACCAAAAAATTCAACAACAATGTCAACTTTGAAAAACACCAACAAATTCAACAACCTCAAATTGAAAAACTCGAACAAATTCAACACCAACCTCAACGTTGAAAAACACCAAAATATTCAACAACAACCTCAACTTTGAAAAACAACAACAAATTCAACAACCTCAACATCGAAAAACTGCAACAAATTCAACTGCAACCTCAAATCTGAAAAATACAAAAAAGATCAAAAAAATCCATTGATAACACCAATAAATTCAACAACCTCAACATTTAAAATCACCAACAAATTCAACAACATCCTCAGCAATGAAATACATCAAAAAATTCAACAACAACCTCAAAAATGAAAAACACCAACAAATTCAACAAGTACCGCAACAATGAAAAACACCAAAAAATTCAACAACAAACTCAAAATTGAAAATCACCATCAAATTCAACAAAAATCTCATCATTGAAAAACATCAAAAAATACAACAACAACCTCAACATTCCAAAACACCAACAAATTCGACAAAAACCTCAACAATGCAAACACCAAAAAATTCAACAACAATCACAACTTTGAAAAACACCAAAAAATTCAACAACATCAACATTCAAAAACACCAACAAATTAAAGTGCAAACTCAACTTTGAATAATACAAAAAAGATTTAAAAAAAACAATGAAAACACCATAAAATTCAACAACAACCTCAACACCAACAATTTCAACAAAAGCCTCAACAATGAAAACACCATAAAATTCAACAACAACCTCAACTTTGAAAAACACCAAAAAATTCAACAACATAACTCAAAATTGAAAATCACCATCAAATTCAACAAAAATCTCAACATTGAAAATCATCACAAAATACAACAACAACCTCAACATTCCAAAACACCAACAAATTCAACAAAAACCACAACAATGAAAGCACCAAAACATTCAACAACAATCACAACGTTGAAAAACACCAACAAATTCAACAACATCAACATTGAAAAACACCAACAAACTAAATTGCAAACTCAACTTTGAGAAATACAAAAAAGTTTGAAAAAAAACCTTGATAACACCAATAAATTCAACAACAACCTCAATATTGAAAATCACCATGAAATTCATCAACAACCTCAACAATGAAATACAGCAAACAATTCAACAACAACGACTACAACAATGAAAAACACCAAAAAATTCAACAACAACCTCAACATTGAAAAACTCCAACAATTTCAACAACAACCTCAACAATGAAAAACACCAAAAAATTCAACAACAAACTCAACATTGAAAATCACCAACACATTCAACAACAAGCTCAACAATGAAAAACATCAAAAAATTCAACAACAACCACAACATTCAAAAACAACAACAAATTCAACAAAAAACTCAACAATGAAAAACAGCAAAAAATTCAACACCAACCTCAACTTTGAAAAACACCAAAAAATTCAACAACCTCAACATTGAGAAACAGCAACAAATTCAACTGCAACCTCAACTTTGAAAAATACAAAAAGATTCAAAAAAAAACATTGAATACACCAATAAATTCAACAAA
The DNA here is from genome assembly GCF_964194155.1 of Cetorhinus maximus. Lineage (NCBI taxonomy): Eukaryota > Metazoa > Chordata > Chondrichthyes > Lamniformes > Cetorhinidae > Cetorhinus > Cetorhinus maximus. The sequence goes on from NW_027596130.1 coordinate 473,145, forward strand.
CAACCTCAATATTTAAAATCACCAAAAAATTCAACAACAACCTCAACATTGAAAAACACCAACATATTCAATAACAACCTCAACTTTGAAAAACACCAACAAATTAAACAACAAACTCAACGTATAAAAATACATGAAGGTTCAACAAAATAAAAATTGATAACACCAACAAATTCAACAACAACATCAATATTGAAAATCACGAACTACTTTAATAACAACCTCAACAATGAAAAACTTCAAAAAATTCAACAACAACAACCTCAACAATGAAAAAAACCAAACAATTCAACAACAACCTCAACATGCAAAAACACCAACAAATTCAACAACAACCTCAACAATGAAAAACAACATAAAATTCAACAACAACCTCAACATTCAAAAACACCAACAAATTCAAGAAAAACCTCAACAATTAAAAACACCAAAAAATTCAACAACAATGTCACCTTTGAAAAACACCAACAAATTCAACAACCTCAAATTGAAAAACTCGAACAAATTCAACACCAACCTCAACGTTGAAAAACACCAAAATATTCAACAACAACCTCAACTTTGAAGAACAACAACAAATTCAACAACCTCAACTTCGAAAAACTGCAACAAATTCAACTGCAACCTCAAATCTGAAAAATACAAAAAAGATCAAAAAAATCCATTGATAACACCAATAAATTCAACAACCTCAACATTTAAAATCACCAACAAATTCAACAACATCCTCAGCAATGAAATACATCAAAAAATTCAACAACAACCTCAAAAATGAAAAACACCAACAAATTCAACAAGTACCGCAACAATGAAAAACACCAAAAAATTCAACAACAAACTCAAAATTGAAAATCACCATCAAATTCAACAAAAATCTCATCATTGAAAATCATCAAAAAATACAACAACAACCTCAACATTCCAAAACACCAACAAATTCGACAAAAACCTCAACAATGCAAACACCAAAAAATTCAACAACAATCACAACTTTGAAAAACACCAAAAAATTCAACAACATCAACATTCAAAAACACCAACAAATTAAAGTGCAAACTCAACTTTGAATAATACAAAAAAGATTTAAAAAAAACATTGATAACACCAATAAATTCAACAACAACCTCAATATTGAAAATTAAGAACAAATTCATCAACAACTTCAACAATGAAAAACAGCAACCTATTCAACAACAACCACAACAATGAAAAACACCAACAAATTCAACAAGTACCGCAACAACGTCAATCACCAAAAAAATCAACAACAAACTCACAATTGAAAATCACCATCAAATTCAACAAAAATCTCAACATTGTAAAACATCAAAAATTACAACAACAACCTCAACATTCCAAAACAACAACAAATTCAACAACAACCTCAACATTGGAAAACACCAACAAATTCAAAAACAACATCAACAATGAAAAACACCAAAAAATTCAACAACAACCTCAACATTCAAAAACACCAACAAATTCAAAATCAACCTCAGCAATGAAAACAGCAAAAAATTCGACAACAACGACCTCAACAATGAAAAACACCAAAAAATTCAACAACAACCTCAACATTCAAAAACAACAACAAATTCAACAAAAAACTCAACAATGAATAACAACAAAAAATTCAACAACAACCTCAACTTTGAAAAATACAAAAAGATTCAAAAGAAAAACATTTAATACACCAATAAATTCAACAACAACCTCAATATTGAAAATCACCAAAAAATTCAACAACAACCCCAACATTGAAAAACACCAAAATATTCAACAACAACCTCAACTTTGAAAAACACCAACAATTTCAAAAACCTCAACATTCCAAAACATCAACAAATTCAACATCAACCTCAACATTCAAAAACGCCAACAAATTCAACAAAAACCTCAACAACGAAAAACACCAAAAAATTCAACAACAACCTCAACTTTGAAAACCAACAACAATTTCAACAACCTCAACAATGAAAAACACCAAAAAATTCGACAACAACCTCAACATTAAGAAACAGCAACAAATTCAACTGGAACCTCAACTTTGAAAAATACAAAAAGATTCAAAAAAAAACATTGAACACACCAATAAATTCAACAACAACCTCAATACTTAAAATCACCAAAAAATTCAACAACAACCTCAACATTGAAAAACACCAAAATATTCAACAACAACATCAACTTTGAAAAACACCAACAAATTCAAAAACCTCAACATTCCAAAACACCAACAAATTCAACATCAACCTCAACATTCAAAAACACCAACAAATTCAACAAAAACCTCAACAATGAAAAACACCAAAAAATTCAACAACAACCTCAACTTTGAAAAACACCAACAAATTCAACAACCTCATCATTGAAAAACACCAACAAATTCAACAACCTCAACATTGAAAATCGCCAACAAATTCAACAACAACCTCAGCAATGAAATACACCAACAAATTCAACAAGTACCGCAACAATGAAAAAAACCAATAAATTCAACAACAATCTCAAAATTGAAAATCACCATCAAATTCAACAAAAATCTCAACATTGAAAATCATCACAAAATACAACAACAACCTCAACATTCCAAAACACCAACAAATTCAACAAAAACCACAACAATGAAAGCACCAAAACATTCAACAACAATCACAACTTTGAAAAACACCAACAAATTCAACAACATCAACATTGAAAAACACCAACAAATTTAATTGCAAACTCAACTTTGAGAAATACAAAAAAGTTTGAAAAAAAACCTTGATAACACCAATAAATTCAACATCAACCGCAATATTGAAAATCACCAAAAAATTAAACAGCAAACTCAACATTGAAAAACACCAAAATATTGAACAACAACCTCAACTTTGAAAAACACCAACAAATTCAACTACAACCTCTACATTGAAAAATACAAAAAAGTTAAAAAATAACCATTGATAACAACAATATATTCAACAACAACTTCAATGTTGAAAATCACCAACAATTTCAACAACAACCTCAACAATGACAAACATCAAAAAATTCAACAACAACAACATCAACATTGAAAAACACCAACAAATTAAAGTGCAAACTCAACTTTGAAAAATACAGAAACGTTTAAATAAAAACATTGTTAATACCAATAAATTCAACAACCACCTCAATAATGAAAATCATCATCAAATTCATCAACAACCTTAACAATGAAAAACACCAAACAATTCAACAACAACGACCACAACAATGAAAAACAGAAAAAAAATACAACAACAACCTCAACATTGAAAAACTCCAATAATTTCAACAACAACCTCAACAATGACAAACACCAAAAAATTCAACAACAAACTCAACATTGAAAATCACCAACAAATTCAACAACAACCTCAACAATGAAAAACATCAAAAATTTCAACAGCAACCTCAACATTCAAAAACAGCAACAAATTCATCAAAAAACTCAACAATGATAAACACCAAAAAATTCAACAACAACCTCAACTTTGAAAAACACCAAAAAATTCAACAACCTCAACATTGAGAAAGAGCAACAAATTCAACTGCAACCTCAACTTTGAAAAATACAACACGATTCAAAAAAAAACATTGAAAACACCAATAAATTCAACAACAACCTCAATATTGAAAATCACCAAAAAATTCAACAACAACCACAACAATGAAAAACACCAAAATATTCAACAACAACCTCAACTTTGAAAAACACCAACAAATTCAAAAACCTCAACATGGAAAAACACCAACAAATTCAACTACAACCTCAATATTGAAAATCACCAACAAATTCAACAACAACCTAAACAATGAAAAACACCAACAAATTCAACAAAAGCCTCAACAATGAAAAACACCAAAAAATTCAACAACAGCCACAATTTTGAAAAACACCAACAGATTTAAGAAACTCAACATTCAAATACACCAACAAATTCAACAACAACATCAATATTGAAAATCACGAACTACTTTAACAACAACCTCAACAATGAAAAACTTCAAAAAATTCAACAACAACAACCTCAACAATGAAAAAAACCAAACAATTCAACAACAACCTCAACATGCATAAACACCAAAAAATTCAACAACAACCTCAACATTCAAAAACACCAACAAATTCAAGAAAAATCTCAACAATTCAAAACACCAAAAAATTCAACAACAAAGTCAACTTTGAAAAACACCAACAAATTGAACGACCTCAACATTGAAAAACTCCAACAAATTCAACAGCAACCTCAACATTGAAAATCACCAACAAATTCAACAACAACCTCAGCATTGAAAAACATCAAAAAGTTCAACAACAACCTCAAGAATGAAAAACACCAACAAATTCAACAAGTACTGCAACAATGAAAAACACCAAAAAATTCAACAACAAACTCAAAATTGAAAATCACCATCAAATTCAACAAAAATCTCAACATTGAAAATCATCAAAAAATTCAACAAAAACCTCAACAATGAAAACACCGAAAAATTCAACAACAATCTCAACTTTGAAAAACACCAAAAAATTCAACAATATCAACATTGAAAAACACCAACAAATTAAAGTGCAAACTCAACTTTGAAAAATACATAAAAGTTTTAAAAAAAACATTGATAACACCAATCAATTCAACAACAACCTCAATATTGAAAATCAACAACAAATTCATCAACAACCTCAACAATGAAAAACAATAAACTATTCAACAACATCCTCAACAATGAAAAACACCAACAAATTCAACAAGTACCGCAACAACGAAAAACACCAAAATATTCAACAACAAACTCACAATTGAAAATCACCTTCAAATTCAACAAAAATCTCAACATTGAAAAACATCAAAAAATACTACAACAACCTCAACATTCCAAAACACCAACAAATTCAACAACAACCTCAACATTCGAAAACACCAACAAATTCAACAACAACCTCAACAATGAAAAACACCAAAAAATTCAACAACAACCTCATCTTTGAAAAACACCAAAAAATTCAACAACCTCAACACTGAGAAACAGCAACAAATTCAACTGCATCCTCAACTTTGAAAAATAAAAAAAGATAAAAAAAAAACATCGAATACAGCAATAAATTCAACAACAACCGGAATATTGAAAATCACCAAAAAATTAAACAGCAAACTCAACATTGAAAAACACCAAAATATTGAACAACAACCTCAACTTTGAAAAACACCAACACATTCAAAAACCTCAACATGGAAAAACACCAACAAATTCAACTACAACCTCAATATTGAAAATAACCAACAAATTCAACAACAACCTCAACAATGAAAAACACCAACAAATTCAACAAAAACCTCAACAATGCAAAACACCAAAAAATTCAACAACAACCTCAATTTTGAAAACCACCAACAGATTTAACAATCTCAACATTCAAATACACCAACAAATTCAACAACACACTCAGCTTTGAAAAACACCAACAAATTCAACAACCTCTACATTGAAAAACACTAACAAATTCAACAACAACCTCCACTTTTAAAAATACATGTAGGATCAACAAAATAAAAATTGAGAGCACAAACAAATTCAACAACAACATCAATATTGAAATCACCAACTACTTTAACAACAACCTCAACAATGAAAGACATCAAAAAATTCAACAACAACAACCTCAACAATGAAAAACACCAAACAATTCAAGAACAACCTCAACATTCAAAAACACCAACAAATTCAACAACAACCTCAACAATGAATAACACCAAAAAATTCAACAACAAACTGAACATTCAAAAACACCAACAAATTCAAGAAAAATCTCAACAATTCAGAACACCAAAAAATTCAACAACAACGTCAACTTTGAAAAACACCAACAAATTGAACAACCTCAACATTGAAAAACTCCAGCAAATTCAACAACAACCTCAACGTTGAAAAACAAAAAAACATTCAACAACAACCTCAACTTTGAAAAACAACAAAACATTCAACAACAGCCTCAACATTGAAAAACAGCAACAAATTCAACTGCAACCTCAACTTTGAAACAGACAAAAAAGATCAAAAAAATCCATTGATAACACCAACAAATTCAACAACCTCAACATTGAAAATCGCCAACAAATTCAACAACCACCTCAGCAATGAAAAACATCAAAAAATTCAACAACAACCTCAAGAATGAAAAACACCAACAAATTCAACATGTACCGCAACAATGAAAAACACCAAAAAATTCAACAACAAACTCAAAATTGAAAATCACCATCAAATTCAACAAAAATCTCAACATTGAAAATCATCACAAAATACAACAACAACCTCAACATTCCAAAACACCAACAATTTCAACAAAAGCCTCAACAATGAAAACACCATAAAATTCAACAACAACCTCAACTTTGAAAAACACCAAAAAATTCAACAACATCAACATTGTAAAACACCAACAAATTAAAGTGCAAACTCAACTTTGAAAAATACAAAAAAGATTTAAAAAAAACATTGATAACACCAAATGAATTAAACAACAACCTCAATATTGAAAATCAACAACAAATTCATCAACAAACTCAACAATGAAAAACAGCAAACTATTCAACAACATCCTCAACAATGAAAAACACCAACAAATTCAACAAGTACCGCAACAACGAAAAATACCAAAAAATTCAACAACAAACTCACATTTGAAAATCACCTTCAAATTCAACAAAAATCTCAACATTGAAAAACATCAAAAAATTCAACAAAAACCTCAACAATGAAAACACCGAAAAATTCAACAACAATCTCAACTTTGAAAAACACCAAAAAATTCAACAACATCAACATTGTAAAACACCAACAAATTAAAGTGCACACTCAACTTTGAAAAATACAAAAAAGATTTAAAAAAAACATTGATAACACCAAATGAATTAAACAACAACCTCAATATTGAAAATCAACAACAAATTCATCAACAACCTCAACAATGAAAAACAGCAAACTATTCAACAACATCCTCAACAATGAAAAACACCAACAAATTCAACAAGTACCGCAACAACGAAAAACACCAAAATATTCAACAACAAACTCACAATTGAAAATCACCTTCAAATTCAACAAAAATCTCAACATTGAAAAACATCAAAAAATACTACAACAACCTCAACATTCCAAAACACCAACAAATTCAACAACAACCTCAACATTCGAAAACACCAACAAATTCAACAACAACCTCAACAATGAAAAACACCAAAAAATTCAACAACAACCTCATCTTTGAAAAACACCAAAAAATTCAACAACCTCAACACTGAGAAACAGCAACAAATTCAACTGCATCCTCAACTTTGAAAAATAAAAAAAGATAAAAAAAAAACATCGAATACAGCAATAAATTCAACAACAACCGCAATATTGAAAATCAACAAAAAATTAAACAGCAAACTCAACATTGAAAAACACCAAAATATTGAACAACAACCTCAACTTTGAAAAACACCAACAAATTCAAAAACCTCAACATGGAAAAACACCAACAAATTCAACTACAACCTCAATATTGAAAATAACCAACAAATTCAACAACAACCTCAACAATGAAAAACACCAACAAATTCAACAAAAACCTCAACAATGAAAAACACCAAAAAATTCAACAACAACCTCAATTTTGAAAACCACCAACAGATTTAACAATCTCAACATTCAAATACACCAACAAATTCAACAACAAACTCAGCTTTGAAAAACACCAACAAATTCAACAACCTCTACATTGAAAAACACTAACAAATTCAACAACAACCTCAACTTTTAAAAATACATGTAGGATCAACAAAATAAAAATTGAGAGCACAAACAAATTCAACAACAACATCAATATTGAAAATCACCAACTACTTTAACAACAACCTCAACAATGAAAAACATCAAAAAATTCAACAACAACAACCTCAACAATGAAAAACACCAAACAATTCAAGAACAACCTCAACATTCAAAAACACCAACAAATTCAACAACAACCTCAACAATGAATAACACCAAAAAATTCAACAACAAACTGAACATTCAAAAACACCAACAAATTCAAGAAAAATCTCAACAATTCAGAACACCAAAAAATTCAACAACAACGTCAACTTTGAAAAACACCAACAAATTGAACAACCTCAACATTGAAAAACTCCAGCAAATTCAACAACAACCTCAACGTTGAAAAACAAAAAAACATTCAACAACAACCTCAACTTTGAAAAACAACAAAACATTCAACAACAGCCTCAACATTGAAAAACAGCAACAAATTCAACTGCAACCTCAACTTTGAAACAGACAAAAAAGATCAAAAAAATCCATTGATAACACCAACAAATTCAACAACCTCAACATTGAAAATCGCCAACAAATTCAACAACCACCTCAGCAATGAAAAACATCAAAAAATTCAACAACAACCTCAAGAATGAAAAACACCAACAAATTCAACATGTACCGCAACAATGAAAAACACCAAAATATTCAACAACAAACTCACAATTGAAAATCACCTTCAAATTCAACAAAAATCTCAACATTGAAAAACATCAAAAAATACTACAACAACCTCAACATTCCAAAACACCAACAAATTCAACAACAACCTCAACATTCGAAAACACCAACAAATTCAACAACAACCTCAACAATGAAAAACACCAAAAAATTCAACAACAACCTCATCTTTGAAAAACACCAAAAAATTCAACAACCTCAACACTGAGAAACAGCAACAAATTCAACTGCATCCTCAACTTTGAAAAATAAAAAAAGATAAAAAAAAAACATCGAATACAGCAATAAATTCAACAACAACCGCAATATTGAAAATCAACAAAAAATTAAACAGCAAACTCAACATTGAAAAACACCAAAATATTGAACAACAACCTCAACTTTGAAAAACACCAACAAATTCAAAAACCTCAACATGGAAAAACACCAACAAATTCAACTACAACCTCAATATTGAAAATAACCAACAAATTCAACAACAACCTCAACAATGAAAAACACCAACAAATTCAACAAAAACCTCAACAATGAAAAACACCAAAAAATTCAACAACAACCTCAATTTTGAAAACCACCAACAGATTTAACAATCTCAACATTCAAATACACCAACAAATTCAACAACAAACTCAGCTTTGAAAAACACCAACAAATTCAACAACCTCTACATTGAAAAACACTAACAAATTCAACAACAACCTCAACTTTTAAAAATACATGTAGGATCAACAAAATAAAAATTGAGAGCACAAACAAATTCAACAACAACATCAATATTGAAAATCACCAACTACTTTAACAACAACCTCAACAATGAAAAACATCAAAAAATTCAACAACAACAACCTCAACAATGAAAAACACCAAACAATTCAAGAACAACCTCAACATTCAAAAACACCAACAAATTCAACAACAGCCTCAACAATGAATAACACCAAAAAATTCAACAACAAACTGAACATTCAAAAACACCAACAAATTCAAGAAAAATCTCAACAATTCAGAACACCAAAAAATTCAACAACAACGTCAACTTTGAAAAACACCAACAAATTGAACAAACTCAACATTGAAAAACTCCAGCAAATTCAACAACAACCTCAACGTTGAAAAACAAAAAAACATTCAACAACAACCTCAACTTTGAAAAACAACAAAACATTCAACAACAGCCTCAACATTGAAAAACAGCAACAAATTCAACTGCAACCTCAACTTTGAAACAGACAAAAAAGATCAAAAAAATCCATTGATAACACCAACAAATTCAACAACCTCAACATTGAAAATCGCCAGCAAATTCAACAACCACCTCAGCAATGAAAAACATCAAAAAATTCAACAACAACCTCAAGAATGAAAAACACCAACAAATTCAACATGTACCGCAACAATGAAAAACACCAAAAAATTCAACAACAAACTCAAAATTGAAAATCACCATCAAATTCAACAAAAATCTCAACATTGAAAATCATCACAAAATACAACAACAACCTCAACATTCCAAAACACCAACAATTTCAACAAAAGCCTCAACAATGAAAACACCATAAAATTCAACAACAACCTCAACTTTGAAAAACACCAAAAAATTCAACAACATCAACATTGTAAAACACCAACAAATTAAAGTGCAAACTCAACTTTGAAAAATACAAAAAAGATTTAAAAAAAACATTGATAACACCAAATGAATTAAACAACAACCTCAATATTGAAAATCAACAACAAATTCATCAACAACCTCAACAATGAAAAACAGCAAACTATTCAACAACATCCTCAACAATGAAAAACACCAACAAATTCAACAAGTACCGCAACAACGAAAAATACCAAAAAATTCAACAACAAACTCACATTTGAAAATCACCTTCAAATTCAACAAAAATCTCAACATTGAAAAACATGAAAAAATACAAAAACAACCTCAACATTCCAAAACACCAACAAATTCAACATCAACCTCAACATTCGAAAACTCCAACAAATTGAACAACAACGACCTCAACAATGAAAAAAACCAAACAATTCAACAACAACCTCAACTTTCAAAAACACCAACAAATTCAACAACAACCTCAACAATGAAAAACTCCAAAAATTCAACAACAACCTCAACATTCAAAAACACCAACAAATTCAAGAAAAAGATCAACAATTAAAAACACCAAAAAATTCAACAACAACCTCAACAATGAAAAACAACAACAAATTCAACAAGTACCGCAACAATGAAAAACATCAAAAAATTCAACAACATAACTCAAAATTGAAAATCACCATCAAATTCAACAAAAATCTCAACATTGAAAAACATCAAAAAATACAACAACAACCTCAACATTCCAAAACACCAACAAATTCAACAAAAACCACAACAATGAAAGCACCAAAACATTCAACAACAATCACAACGTTGAAAAACACCAACAAATTCAACAACATCAACATTGAAAAACACCAACAAACTAAATTGCAAACTCCACTTTGAGAAATACAAAAAAGTTTGAAAAAAAACGTTGATAACACCGATAAATTCAACAACAACCTCAATATTGAAAATCTCCATCAAATTCATCAACAACCTCAACAATGAAATACAGCAAACAATTCAACAACAACGATCACAACATTGAATAACACCAAAAAATTCAACAACAACCTCAACATTGAACAACTCCAACAATTTCAACAACAACCTCAACAATGAAAAACACCAGAAAATTCAACAACAAACTCAACATTGAAAATCACCAACAAATTCAACAACAACCTCAACAATGAAAAACATCAAAAAATTCAACAACAACCTCAACATTCAAAAACAACAACAAATTCAACAAAAAACTCAACAATGAAAAACACCAAAAAATTCAACACCAAACTCAACTTTGAAAAACACCAAAAAATTCAACAACTTCAACATTGAGAAACAGCAACAAATTCAACTGCATCCTCAACTTTGAAAAATACAAAAAGATTCAAAAAAAAACATTGAATACACCAATAAATTCAACAACAACCTCAATATTTATAATCACCAACAAATTCAACAACAACCTCAACATTGAAAAACACCAACAAATTCAAAAACCTCAACATTCCAAAACACCAACAAATTCAACATCAACCTCAACATTCAAAAACACCAACAAATTCAACAAAAACCTCAACAATGAAAAACACCAAAAAATTCATCAAAAACCTCAACTTTGAAAAACACCAACAAATTCAACTACCTCAACATTGAAACACACCAACAAATTCAACAACCTCAACATTGAAAATCGCCAACAAATTCAACAACAACATCAGCAATGAAATACACCAACAAATTCAACAAGTACCGCAACAATGAAAAACACCAAAAAATTCAACAACATAACTCAAAATTGAAAATCACCATCAAATTCAACAAAAATCTCAGCATTGAAAAAAATCAAAAAATGCAACAACAACCTCAACAATGAAAAACATCAAAAAATTCAACAACCTCAACATTGAGAAACAGCAACAAATTCAACTGCAACCCCAAATTTGAAAAATACAAAAAGATTCAAAAAAAAACATTGAATACACCAAAAAATTCAACAACAATCTCAACTTTGAAAAACACCAAAATATTCAACAACAACCTCAACTTTGAAAAACACCAACAAATTCAAAAACCTCAACATTGAAAAACGCCAACAAATTCAACAACAACCTCAGCAATGAAATACACCAACAAATTCAACAAGTACCGCAACAACGAAAAACACCAAAAAATTCATAAAAAAACTCACAATGGAAAATCACCAACAAATTCAACAAAAATCTCATCATTGAAAAACATCAAAAAATACAAAAACAACCTCAACATTCCAAAACACCAACAAATTCAACAACAACCTCAACATTCGAAAACACCAACAAATTCAACAACAACCTCAACAATGAAAAATACCAAAAAATTCAACAACAACCTCAACATTCAAAAACACCAACAAATTCAACATCAACCACAGCAATGAAAAACAGCAAACAATTCAAAAACAACGACCTCAATAATGATAAATACCAAATAATTCAACAACAAACGCAACGTTCAAAAACACCAACAAATTCAACAAAAACCTCAACAATGAAAACAACAAAAAATTCAACAACGATCACAACTTTGAAAAACACCAACAAATTCAACAACATCAACATTAAAAAACACCAACAAATGATATTGCAAACTCAACTTTGAGAAATACTAAATGTTTTAAAAAGAAAGCTTGATAACACCAATAAATTCAACAACAACCTCAATATTGAAAATCACCATAGAATTCATCAACAACCTCAACAATGAAATACAGCAAACAATTCAATAACAACGACCACAACAATGAAAAGCAACAAAAAATTCAACAACAACCTCAACATTGAAAAACTCCAACAATTTCAACAACAACCTCAACAATGAAAAACACCAAAAAATTCAACAACAAACTCAACATTCAAAATCACCAACAAATTCAACAACAACCTCAACAATGAAAAACACCAAAAAATTCAACAACAACCTCAACATTCAAAAACAACAACAAATTCATCAAAAAACTCAACAATGAAAAACACAAAAAAATTCAACAACAACCTCAACTTTGAAAAACACCAAAAAATTCAACAACATCAACATTGAGAAACAGCAAGAAATTCAACTGCAACCACAACTTTGAAAAATACAAAAAGATTCAAAAAAAAACATTGAATACACCAAAAAATTCAACAACAACCTCAACATTGAAAAACACCAAAATATTCAACAACAACGTCAACGTTGAAAAACACCAACAAATTGAACAACCTCAACATTGAAAAACTCCAGCAAATTCAACAACAACCTCAACGTTGAAAAACAAAAAAACATTCAACAACAACCTCAACTTTGAAAAACAACAAAACATTCAACAACAGCCTCAACACTGAAAAACAGCAACAAATTCAACTGCAACCTCAACTTTGAAACAGACAAAAAAGATCAAAAAAATCCATTGATAACACCAACAAATTCAACAACCTCAACATTGAAAATCACCAACAAATTCAAAAACAACCTCAGCAATGAAAAACATCAAAAAATTCAACAACAACCTCAAGAATGAAAAACACCAACAAATTCAACATGTAACGCAACAATGAAAAACACCAAAAAATTCAACAACAAACTCAAAATTGAAAATCACCATCAAATTCAACAAAAATCTCAACATTGAAAATCATCATAAAATACAACAACAACCTCAACATTCCAAAACACCAACAATTTCAACAAAAGCCTCAACAATGAAAACACCATAAAATTCAACAACAACCTCAACTTTGAAAAACACCAAAAAGTTCAACAACATCAACATTGTAAAACACCAACAAATTAAAGTGCAAACTCAACTTTGAAAAATACAAAAAAGATTTAAAAAAAACATTGATAACACCAATGAATTTAGCAACAACCTCAATATTGAAAATCAACAACAAATTCATCAACAACCTCAACAATGAAAAACAGCAAACTATTCAACAACATCCTCAACAATGAAAAACACCAACAAATTCAACAAGTACCGCAACAACGAAAAATACCAAAAAATTCAACAACAAACTCACAATTGAAAATCACCTTCAAATTCAACAAAAATCTCAACATTGAAAAACATCAAAAAATACAAAAACAACCTCAACATTCCAAAACACCAACAAATTCAACATCAACCTCAACATTCGAAAACTCCAACAAATTCAACAACAACCTCAACAATGAAAAATAGCAAAAAATTCAACAACAACATCAACATTCAAAAACACCAACAAATTCAACAAAAACATCAACAATGAAAACACCAAAAAATTCAACAACTATCACAACTTTGAAAAACACCAACAAATTCAACAACATCAACATTGAAAAAGACCAACAAATTAGATTGCAAACTCAACTTTGAGAAATACTAAAAAGTTTTTTTAAAAAAGCTTGATAACACCAATAAATTCAACAACAACCTCAATATTGAAAATCACCATCAAATTCATCAACAACCTCAACAATGAAATACAGCAAACAATTCAACAACAACGACCTCAACAATGAAAAAAACCAAACAATTCAACAACAACCTCAACTTTCAAAAACACCAACAAATTCAACAACAACCTCAACATTCAAAAACACCAACAAATTCAAGAAAAAGATCAACAATTAAAAACACCAAAAAATTCAACAACAACCTCAACAATGAAAAACAACAACAAATTCAACAAGTACCGCAACAATGAAAAACATCAAAAAATTCAACAACATAACTCAAAATTGAAAATCACCATCAAATTCAACAAAAATCTCAACATTGAAAAACATCAAAAAATACAACAACAACCTCAACATTCCAAAACACCAACAAATTCAACAAAAACCACAACAATGAAAGCACCAAAACATTCAACAACAATCACAACGTTGAAAAACACCAACAAATTCAACAACATCAACATTGAAAAACACCAACAAACTAAATTGCAAACTCAACTTTGAGAAATACAAAAAAGTTTGAAAAAAAACGTTGATAACACCGATAAATTCAACAACAACCTCAATATTGAAAATCTCCATCAAATTCATCAACAACCTCAACAATGAAATACAGCAAACAATTCAACAACAACGATCACAACATTGAAAAACACAAAAAAATTCAACAACAACCCCAACAATGAAAAACACCAAAAAATTCAACAACAAACTCAATATTGAAAATCACCAACAAATTCAACAACAACCTCAACAATGAAAAACATCAAAAAATTCAACAACAACCTCAACATTCAAAAACAGCAACAAATTCAACAAAAAACTCAACAATGAAAAACACCAAAAATTTCAACACCAACCTCAACTTTGAAAAACACCAAAAAATTCAACAACTTCAACATTGAGAAACAGCAACAAATTCAACTGCATCCTCAACTTTGAAAAATACAAAAAGATTCAAAAAAAAACATTGAATACACCAGTAAATTCAACAACAACCTCACTATTTAAAATCACCAAAAAATTCAACAACAACCTCAACATTGAAAAACACCAACAAACTCAAAAACCTCAACATTCCAAAACACCAACAAATTCAACATCAACCTCAACATTCAAAAACACCAACAAATTCAACAAAAACCTCAACAATGAAAAACACCAAAAAATTCATCAAAAACCTCAACTTTGAAAAACACCAACAAATTTAACAACCTCAACATTGAAACACACCAACAAATTCAACAACCTCAACATTGAAAATCGCCAACAAATTCAACAACAACCTCAGCAATAAAATACACCAAAAAATTCAACAAGTACCGCAACAATGAAAAACACCAAAAATTCAACAACATAACTCAAAATTGAAAATCACCATCAAATTCAACAAAAATCTCAGCATTGAAAAACATCAAAAAATACAACAACAACCTCAACAATGAAAAACATCAAAAAATTCAACAACCTCAACATTGAGAAACAGCAACAAATTCAACTGCAACCTCAACTTTGAAAAATACAAAAAGATTCAAAAAAAAACATTGAATACACCAACAAATTCAACAACAATCTCAACTTTGAAAAACACCAAAATATTCAACAACAACCTCAACTTTGAAAAACACCAACAAATTCAAAAACCTCAACATTGAAAAACGCCAACAAATTCAACAACAACCTCAGCAATGAAATACACCAACAAATTCAACAAGTACCGCAACAACGAAAAACACCAAAAAATTCATAAACAAACTCAACATTGAAAATCACCAACAAATTCAACAACAACCTCAACAATGAAAAACACCAAAAAATTCAACAACAACCTCAACATTCAAAAACAACAACAAATTCATCAAAAAACTCAACAATGAAAAACACAAAAAAATTCAACAACAACCTCAACCTTGAAAAACACCAAAAAATTCAAGAACATCAACATTGAGAAACAGCAACAAATTCAACTGCAACCTCAACTTTGAAAAATACAAAAAGATTCAAAAAAAAACATTGAATACACCAAAAAATTCAACAACAACCTCAACATTGAAAAACACCAAAATATTCAACAACAACCTCAACTTTGAAAAACACCAACAAATTCAAAAACCTCAACATTCCAAAACACCAACAAAATCAACATCAACCTCAACATTCAAAAGCACCAACAAATTCAACAAAAACCTCAACAATGAAAAACACCAAAAAATTCAAAAACAACCTCAACTTTGAAAAACACCAACAAATTCAACAACCTCATCATTGAAAAACACCAACAAATTCAACAACCTCAACATTGAAAATAGCCAACAAATTCAACAACAACCTCAACATTCAAAAACAACAACATATTCAACAAGTACCACAACAATGAAATATACCAAAGAATTCAACAACATAACTCAAAATTGAAAATCATCACCAAATTCAACAACAATCTCAACATTGAAAGTCACCAAAAAATTCAACAACAACGGCAACTTTGAAAAACACCATCAAATTCAACAACCTCAACATTGAAAAACACCAACAAATTCAACAACAACCTCAACATTCAAAAACAACAACAAATTCAACAAAAAACTCAACAATGAAAAACTCCAAAAAATTCAACAACAACCTCAACTTTGAAAAACACCAACAAATTCAACAACATCAACATTGAGAAACAGCAACAAATTCAACTGCATCCTCAACTTTGAAAAATACAAAAAGATTCATAAAAAAACATTGAATACACCAATAAACTCAACAACAACCGCAATATTGAAAATCATTAAAAAATTAAACAGCAAACTCAACATTGAAAAACACCAAAATATTGCACATCAACCTCAACTTTGAAAAACACCAACAAATTCAAAAACCTCAACATTGAAAAACACCAACAAATTCAACTACAACCTCAATATTGAAAATCACCGACAAATTCAACAACAACCTCAACAATGACAAACACCAACAAATTCAACAAAAACCTCAACAATGAAAAACACCAAAAAATTCAACAACAACCTCAATTTTGAAAAGCACCAACAGATTTAACAATCTCAACATTCAAATACACCAACAAATTCATAAACAAACTCTGTTTTGAAAAACACCAACAAATTCAACAACCTCTACATAGAAAAACACCAACAAATTCAACAACAACCTCAACTTTTAAAAATACATAAAGGTTCAACAAAATAAAAATTGAGAGCACAAACAAATTCAACAACAACATCAATAATGAAAATAACCAACTACTTTAACAACAACCTCAACACTGAAAAACACCAAAAAATTCAACAACAACCTCAACATTCAAAAACAACAACATATTCAACAACAACCTCAACTTTGAAAAACAACAACAAATTCACCAGCCTCAACATTGAAAAACAGCAACAAATTCAACTGAAACCTCAACTTTGAAAAATACAAAAAAGATCAAAAAAATACATTGACAACACCAAGAAATTCAACAACCTCAACATTGAAAATCACCAACAAATTCAACAACAACCTCAGCAATGAAAAACATCAAAAAATTCAACAACAACCTCAAGAATGAAAAACACCAACAAATTCAACAAGTACCGCAACAATGAAAAACACCAAAAAATTCAACAAATTCATAATTGAAAATCACCATCAAATTCAACAAAAATCTCAACATTGAAAATCATCATAAAATACAACAACAACCTCAACATTCCAAAACACCAACAAATTCAACAAAAACCTAAACATTGAAAACACCAAAAAATTCAACGACAATCTCAACTTTGAAAAACACCAAAAAATTCAACAACATCAACATTGAAAATCACCAACAAATTAAAGTGCAAACTCAATTTTGAAAAATACAAAAAAGATTTAAAAAAAACATTGATAACACCAATAAATTCAACAACAACCTCAATATTGAAAATCAACAACAAATTCATCAACAACCTCAACAATGAAAAACAGCAAACTATGCAACAACAACCTCAACAATGAAAAACACCAACAAATTCATCAAGTACCACAACAACGAAAAACACCAAAAAATTCAACAACAAACTCACAATTGAAAATCACCTTCAAATTCAACAAAAATCTCAACATTGAAAAACATCAAAAAATACAAAAACAACCTCAACATTCCAAAACACCAACAAATTCAACAACAACCTCAACATTCGAAAACACCAACAAATTCA
This sequence comes from Cetorhinus maximus, assembly GCF_964194155.1. Lineage (NCBI taxonomy): Eukaryota > Metazoa > Chordata > Chondrichthyes > Lamniformes > Cetorhinidae > Cetorhinus > Cetorhinus maximus. The sequence continues at coordinate 491,952 of NW_027596130.1, forward strand.
ACAACAACCTCAACAATGAAAAACACCAACAAATTCAACATCAACCTCAGCAATGAAAAACAGCAAACAATTCAAAAACAACGACCTCAACAATGATAAATACCAAAAAATTCAACAACAAACTCAACGTTCAAAAACACCAACAAATTCAACAAAAACCTCAACAATGAAAACACCAAAAAATTCAACAACAATCAGCACTTTGAAAAACACCAGCAAATTCAACAACATCAACATTGTAAAACACCAACAAATGAAATTGCAAACTCAACTCTGAGAAATACTAAAAAGTTTTTAAAAAAAGCTTGATAACACCAATAAATTCAACAACAATCTCAACATTGAAAATCACCATCAAATTCGTCAACAACCACAACAATGAAATACAGCAAACAATTCAATAACAACGACCACAACAATGAAAAACACCAAAAAATTCAACAACAACCTCAACATTGAAAAACTCCAACAATTTCAACAACAACCTCAACAATGAAAAACATCAAAAAATTCAACAACAACCACAACATTCAAAAACAACAACAAATTCATCAAAAAACTCAACAATGAAAAACACAAAAAAATTCAACAACAACCTCAACTTTGAAAAACAACAAAAAATTCAACAACATCAACATTGAGAAACAGCAACAAATTCAACTGCAACCTAAACTTTGAAAAATACAAAAAGATTCAAAAAAAAACATTGAATACACCAAAAAATTCAACAACAACCTCAACATTGAAAAACACCAAAATATTCAACAACAACCTCAACTTTGAAAAATACCAACAAATTCAAAAAACTCAACATTCCAAAACACCAACAAATTCAACATCAACCTCAACATTCAAAAACACCAACAAATTCAACAAAAACCTCAACAATGAAAAACACCGAAAAATTCAACAACAACCTCAACTTTGAAAAACACCAACAAATTCAACAACAACCTCAATATTGAAAATCACCATCAAATTCATCAACAACCTCAACCATGAAAAACAGCAAACAATTCAAGAACAACGACCACAACAATGAAAAACACCAATAAATTCAACAACAACCACAACATTGAAAAACTCCAAAAATTTCAACAACAACCTCAGCAATGAAAAACAACAAAAAATTCAACAACAAACTCAACATGGAAAATCACCAACAAATTCAAAAACAACCTCAACGATGAAAAACATCAAAAAATTCAACAACAACCTCAACATTCAAAAACAGCAAAAAATAAAAACAACAACCTCAACATACAAAAACACCAACAAATTCAACAAAAACCTCAACAATGAAGAACACTGAAAAATTCAACAACAACCTCAATTTTGAAAAACATCAACAGATTTAACAACCTCAACATTCAAATACACCAACAAATTCAACAACTAACTCAGCTTTGAAAAATACCAACAAATTCAACAATCTCAACATTCCAAAACACCAACAAATTCAACAACAACCTAAACATTCGAAAACACCAACAAATTCAACAATAACCTCAGCAATGAAAACCAGCAAACAATTCAACAACAACGACCTCTACAATGAAAAAATCAAAAAATTCATCAACAACCTCAGCAATGAATAACAGCAAAAAATTCAACAACAACGACCTTAACATTGAAATATACCAAAAAATTCAACAACAACCTCAACATTGAAAAACTCCAACAATTTCAACAACAACCTCAACAATGATAAACGCCAAAAAATTCAACAACAAACTCAACATTCAAAATCACCAACAAATTCAACAACAACCTCAACAATGAAAAACATCTAAAACTTCAACAACAACCTCAACATTCAAAAACAACAACAAATTCAACAAAAAACACAACAATGAAAATCAACAAAAAATGCAACAACAACCTCAACATTGAAAAACACCAAAAATTTCAACAACCTCCACACTGAGAAACAGCAACAAATTCAACTGCAACCTCAACTTTGAAAAATACAAAAAGATTCAAAAACAAACATTGAATACACCAATAAAATCAACAACAACCTCAATATTTAAAATCACCAAAAAATTCAACATCAACCTCAACATTGAAAATCACCAACAAATTCAACAGCAACCTCAACAATGAAAAACATCATAAAATTCAACAACAACCACAATATTGAAAATCACCAACAAATTCAACAACAACCTCAGCAATGAAATACACCAACAAATTCAACAAGTACCACAACAATGAAAAACACCAAAAAATTCAACAACATAACTCAAAATTGATAATCACCATCAAATTCAACAAAAATCGCAACATTCAAAAACATCAAAATATACAACAACAACCTCAACAATGAAAAACACCAACAAATTGAACAAAAACCACAACAATGAAAGCAGCAAAACATTCAACAACAATCACAACTTTGAAAAACACCAACAAATTCAACAACAACCTCAACTTTTAAAAATACATAAAGGTTCAACAAAATAAAAATTGAGTGCACAAACAAATTCAATAACAACATCAATAATGAAAATCACCAACTACTTTAACAACAACCTCAACACTGAAAAACACCAACAATTTCAACAACAACCTCAACATTCAAAAACAACAACAATTTCAACAAAAAACTCAACAATGAAAAACACCAAAAAATTCAACAACAACCTCAATTTTGAAAAACAGCAACAAATTGAACAACCTCAACATTGAAAAACTCCAACAAATTCAACAACCTCAACATTGAAAAAGAGCAACAAATTCAACTGCAACCTCAACTTTGAAAAATACAAAAAAGATCAAAAAAATACATTGACAACACCAAGAAATTCAACAACCTCAACATTGAAAATCACCAACAAATTCAACAACAACCTCAGAAATGAAAAACATCAAAAAATTCAACAACAACTTCAAGAATGAAAAGCACCAACAAATTCAACAAGTACCGCAACAATGAAAAACACCAAAAAATTCAACAAACTCAAAATTGAAAATCAGCATCAAATTCAACAAAAATCTCAACATTGAAAATCATCAAAAAATACAACAACAACCTCAACATTCCAAAACACCAACAAATTCAACAAAAAACTCAACAATGAAAACACCAAAAAATTCAACGACAATCTCAACTTTGAAAAACACCAAAAAATTCAACAACATCAACATTGAAAAACACCAACAAATTAAAGTGCAAACTCAATTTTGAAAAATACAAAAAAGATTTAAAAAAAACATTGATAACACCAATAAATTCAACAACAACATCAATATTGAAAATCAACAACAAACTCATCAACAACCTCAACAATGAAAAACAGCAAACTATTCAACAACAACCTCAACAATGAAAAACACCAACAAATTCAACAAGTGCCGCTACAACGAAAAACACCAAAAAATTCAACAACAAACTCACAATTGAAAATCACCTTCAAATTCAACAAAAATCTCATCAAGGAAAAACACCAAAAAATTCAACAACAACCTCAACTTTGAAAAACACCAAAAAATTCAACAACCTCAACATTGAGAAACAGCAACAAATTCAACTGCAACCTCAACTTTGAAAAATACAAAAAGATTCAAAAAAAAACATTGAATACACCGAAAAATGCAACAACAAACTCAACAATGAAAAACACCAAATTATTGATAAACCTCAACATTCCAAACCACCAACAAATTCTACATCAACCTCAACATTCAAAAACACCAACAAATTCAACAAAAACCTCAACAATGAAAAACACCAAAAAATTCAACAACAACCTCAACTTTGAAAAACACCATCAAATTCAGCAACATCAACATTGAAAAACACCAACAAATTCAACAACCTCAACATTGAAAATCGCCAACAAATTCAACAACAACCTCAGCAATGAAATACACCAACAAATTCAACAAGTACCGCAACAATGAAAAACACCAAAAAATTCAACAACATAACTCAAAACTGAAAATCACCATCAAATTCAACAAAAATCTCAACATTGAAAAACATCAAAAAATACAACTACAACCTCAACAATGAAAAACACCAACAAATTCAACAAGTACCACAACAATGAAATACACCAAAGAATTCAACAACATAACTCAAAATTGAAAATCATCACCAAATTCAACAAAAATCTCAACATTGGAAATCACCAAAAATTCAACAACAACGTCAACTTTGCAAAACACCAACAAATTCAACAACCTCAACATTGAAAAACACCAACAAATTCAACAACAACCTCAACATTGAAAAACTCAAACAGATTCAACAACAACCTCAACGTTCAAAAACAGCAACAAATTCAACAAAAACCTCAACAATCAAAATCAAAAAAAATTCAACAACAACCTCAACTTTGAAAAACACCAACAAATTCAAAAACCTCAACATTGAAAAACAGCAACAAATTCAACAGCAACCTCAACTTTGAAAAATACATAAAAGATCAAAAAAGAACCATTGATAACACCAATAACTTCAACAACCTCAACATTGAAAAACACGAACAAATTCAACAACAACCTCAGCAATGAAAAACATCAAAAATTTCAACAACAACCTGAGCAACTAAAAACACCAACAATTTCAACAAGTACCGCAACAATGAAAAAGACCAAAAATTTCAACAACAAACTCAAAATTGAAAATCACCATCAAATTCAACAAAAATCTCAACATTGAAAAACATCAAAAAATACAACAACAACCTCAACATTCGAAAACACCAACAAATTCAACAAAAACCTCAACAATGAAAACACCAAAACATTCAACAACAATCACAACTTTGAAAAACTCCAACAAATTCAACAACATCAACATTGAAAAACATCAACAAATTAAATTGCAAACTCAACTTTGAGAAATACAAAAAAGTTTTTAAAAAAACCTTGATAACACCAATAAATTCAACAACAACCTCAACATTGATAATCACCATCAAATTCATCATCAACCTCAACAATGATAAACAGCAAACAATTCAACAACAACGACCACAACAATGAAAAACACCAAACAATTCAACAACAACCTCAACATTGAAAAACTCCAACAATTTCAACAACAACCTCAACAATGAAAAACACCAAAAAATTCAACAACAAACTCAACATTGACAATCACCAACAAATTCAACGACAACCTCAACAATGAAAAACATCAAAAAATTCAACTACAACCTCAACATTCAAAAACACCAACAAATTCAACAGAAACCTCAACAATGAAAAACACCAAAAAATTCAACAACAACCTCAATTTTGAAAAACACCAACAAATTTAACAACCTCTACATTCAACTACACCAACAAATTCAACAACAAACTCAGCTTTGAAAAACACCAACAAATTCAACAACCTCAACGTTGAAAAACACCAACAGATTCAACAACAACTTCAACTTTTAAAAATACAAAAAGGTTCAACAAAATAAAAATTGATAACACCAAAAAATTCAACAACAACATCAATATTGAAAATCACCAACTACTTTAACAACCACCTCAACAGTGAAAAACATCAAATAATTCAACAACAACAACCTCAACAATGAAAAACACCAAACAATTCAACAACAACCTCAACATTCAAAAACACCAAAAAATTCAACAACAATCACAACTTTGAAAAACACCAACAAATTAAAGTGCAAACTCAACTTTGAAAAATACAAAAAAGATTAAAAAAACATTGATAACCCCAATAATTTCAACAACAACCTCAATATTGAAAATCAACAACAAATTCATCAACAACCTCAACAATGAAAAACAGCAAACAATTCAACAACAACCTCAGCAATGAAAAACACCAACAAATTCAACAAGTAACGCAACAATGGAAATCAGCAAAAAATTCAACAAAATACTCAACATTGAAAATCACCATCAAATTCAACAAAAATCTCAACATTGAAAAACATCAAAAAATACAACAACAATCTCAACTTTCCAAAACACCAACAAATTCAACAACAACCTCATCAATGAAAAACACCAAAAAATTCAACAACAACCTCAACATTCAAAAACACCAACAAATTCAACAAAAATCTCAACAATTAAAATCACCAAAAAATTCAACAACAACATTAAGCTTGAAAAACACCAACGAATTCAACAACCTCAACATTGAAAAGCACCAACAAATTCAACAACAACCTCAACATTGAAAAAGTCCAACAAATTCAATAACAACCTCAACGTTCAATAAGACCAACAAATTCAACAAAAACCTCAACAATGAAAAACACCAAAAAAATCAACAACAACCTCAACTTTGAAAAACACCAACAAATTCAACAACAACCTCAATATTGAAAATCACCATCAAATTCATCAACAACCTCAACCATGAAAAACAGCAAACAATTCAAGAACAACGACCACAACAATGAAAAACACCAATAAATTCAACAACAACCTCAACATTGAAAAACTCCAAAAATTTCAACAACAACCTCAACAATGAAAAACACCAAAAAATTCAACAACAAACTCAACATTGAAAATCACCAACAAATTCAACAACAACCTCAACAATGAAAAACAACAAAAAATTCAACAACAACCTCAACATAATAAAACACCAACAAATTCAACAAAAAACTCAACAATGAAAAACACCAACAAATTCAACAAAAACCTCAACAATGAAGAACACCAAAAAATTCAACAGCAACCTCAATTTTGAAAAACATCAACAGATTTAACAACCTCAACATTCAAATAAACCAACAAATTCAACAACTAACTCAGCTTTGAAAAATACCAACAAATTCAACAACCTCAACATTCCAAAACACCAACAAATTCAACAACAACCTAAACATTCGCAAACACCAACAAATTCAACAATAACCTCAGCAATGAAAACCAGCAAACAATTCAACAACAACGACCTCAACAATGAAAAAATCAAAAAATTCATCAACAACCTCAGCAATGAATAACAGCAAAAAATTCAACAACGACATCAACATTGAAATATACCAAAAAATTCAACAACGACCTCAACATTGAAAAGCACCAACAAATTCAACAACAACCTCAACATTGAAAAACTCCAACAAATTCAACAACAACCTCAACGTTCAATAAGACCAACAAATTCAACAAATACCTCAACAATGAAAAACACCAAAAAATTCAACAACAACCTCAACTTTGAAAAACACCAACAAATTCAACAACAACCTCAATATTGAAAATCACCATCAATTCATCAACAACCTCAACCATGAAAAACAGCAAACAATTCAAGAACAACGACCACAACAATGAAAAACATCAATAAATTCAACAACAACCTCAACATTGAAAAACTCCAAAAATTTCAACAACAACCTCAACAATGAAAAACACCAAAAAATTCAACAACAAACTCAACATTGAAAATCACCAACAATTTCAACAACAACCTCAACAATGAAAAACAACAAAAAATTCAACAACAACCTCAACATAATAAAACACCAACAAATTCAACAAAAAACTCAACAATGAAAAACACCAACAAATTCAACAAAAACCTCAACAATGAAGAACACCAAAAAATTCAACAGCAACCTCAATTTTGAAAAACATCAACAGATTTAACAACCTCAACATTCAAATACACCAACAAATTCAACAACTAACTCAGCTTTGAAAAATACCAACAAATTCAACAACCTCAACATTCCAAAACACCAACAAATTCAACAACAACCTAAACATTCGCAAACACCAACAAATTCAACAATAACCTCAGCAATGAAAACCAGCAAACAATTCAACAACAACGACCTCAACAATGAAAAAATCAAAAAATTCATCAACAACCTCAGCAATGAATAACAGCAAAAAATTCAACAACGACATCAACATTGAAATATACCAAAAAATTCAACAACGACCTCAACATTGAAAAGCACCAACAAATTCAACAACAACCTCAACATTGAAAAACTCCAACAAATTCAACAACAACCTCAACGTTCAATAAGACCAACAAATTCAACAAATACCTCAACAATGAAAAACACCAAAAAATTCAACAACAACCTCAACTTTGAAAAACACCAACAAATTCAACAACAACCTCAATATTGAAAATCACCATCAAATTCATCAACAACCTCAACCATGAAAAACAGCAAACAATTCAAGAACAACGACCACAACAATGAAAAACACCAATAAATTCAACAACAACCTCAACATTGAAAAACTCCAACAATTTCAACAACAACCTCAACAATGATAAACACGAAAAAATTCAACAACAAACTCAACATTGAAAATCACCAACAAATTCAACAACAACCTCAACAATGAAAAACAGCAAAAAATTCAACAACAACCTCAACATAAAAAAACACCAACAAATTCAACAAAAAACTCAACAATGAAAAACACCAACAAATTCAACAAAAACCTCAACAATGAAGAACACCAAAAAATTCAACAGCTACCTCAATTTTGAAAAACATCGACAGATTTAACAACCTCAACATTCAAATACACCAACAAATTCAACAACTAACTCAGCTTTGAAAAATACCAACAAATTCAACAACCTCAACATTCCAAAACACCAACAAATTCAACAACAACCTAAACATTCGCAAACACCAACAAATTCAACAATAACCTCAGCAATGAAAACCAGCAAACAATTCAACAACAACGACCTCAACAATGAAAAAATCAAAAAATTCATCAACAACCTCAGCAATGAATAACAGCAAAAAATTGAACAACGACCTCAACATTGAAATATACCAAAAAATTCAACAACAACCTCAGCATTGAAAAACTCCAACAATTTCAACAACAACCTCAACAATGAAAACGCCAAAAAATTCAACAACAAACTCAACATTCAGAATCACCAACAAATTCAACAACAATCTCAACAATGAAAAACATCTAAAAATTCAACAACAACCTCAACATTCAAAAACAACAACAAATTCAACAAAAAACTCAACAATGATAAACAGCAAAAAATGCAACAACAACATCAACATTGAAAAACACCAAAAATTTCAACATCCTCCACATTGAGAAACAGCAACAAATTCAACTGCAACCTCAACTTTGAAAAATACAAAAAGATTCAAAAAAAAACGTTGAATACACCAATAGAATCAACAACAACCTCAATATTTAAAATCACCAAAAAATTCAACATCAACCTCAACATTGAAAATCACCAACAAATTCAACAGCAACCTCAACAATGAAAAACATCAAAAAATTCAACAACAACCTCAATATTGAAAATCACCATCAAATTCAACAACAACCTCAGCAATGAAATACACCAACAAATTCAACAAGTACCACAACAATGAAAAACACCAAATAATTCAACAACATAAGTCAAAATTGAAAATCACCATCAAATTCAACAAAAATCTCAACATTGAAAAACATCAAAATATACAACAACAACCTCAACAATGAAAAAAAAAACAAATTCAAAAAGTACCGCAACAATGAAACACACCAAAAACTTCAACGACATAACTCAAAATTGAAAATCACCGTCAAATTCAACAAAAATCTCAACATTAAAAAACATCAAAAAATACATCAACAACCTCAACATTCCAAAACACCAACAAATTCAACAAAAAACACAACACATATAGCACCAAAACATTCAACAACAATCACAACTTTGAAAAACACCAACAAATTCAACAACCTGTACATTGAAAAACACCAACAAATTCAACAACAACCTCAACTTTTAAAAACACATAAAGATTCAACAAAATAAAAATTGAGAGCACAAACAAATTCAACAACAACATCAATAATGAAAATCACCAACTACTTTAACAACAACCTCAACACTGAAAAACACCAACAAATTCAACAACAACCTCAACATTCAAAAACAACAACAAATTCAACATAAAACTCAACAATGAAAAACACCAAAAAATTCAACAACAACCTCAACTTTGAAAAACACCAACAAATTGAACAACCTCAACATTGAAAAACTCCAACAAATTCAACAACAACCTCAACGTTGGAAAACAACAAAACATTCAACAACAACCTCAACTTTGAAAAACAACAACAAATTCAACAGCCTCAACATTGAAAAACAGCAACAAATTCAACTGCAACCTCAACTTTGAAAAATACAAAAAAGATCAAAAAAATACATTGACAACACCAAGAAATTCAACAACCTCAACATTGAAAATCACCAACAAATTCAACAACAACCTCAGCAATGAAAAACATCAAAAAATTGAACAACAACTTCAAGAATGAAAAACACCAACAAATTCAACAAGTACCGCAACAATGAAAAACACCAACAAATTCAACAAACTCAAAATTGAAAATCACCATCAAATTCAACAAAAATCTCAACATTGAAAAACATCAAAAAATACAACAACAACCTCAGCAATGAAAAACATCAGAAAATTCAACAACAACATCAGCAAAGAAAAACACCAACAATTTCAACAAGTACCGCAACAATGAAAAACACCAAAAATTTCAACAACGAACTCAAAATTGAAAATCACCATCAAATTCAACAAAAATCTCAACATTGAAAAACATCAAAAAATACAACAACAACCTCAACATTCCAAAACACCAACAAATTCAACAAAAACCTCAACAATGAAAACACCAAAAAATTCAACGACAATCTCAACTTTGAAAAACACCAAAAAATTCAACAACATCAACATTGAAAAACACCAACAAATTAAAGTGCAAACTCAATTTTGAAAAATACAAAAAAGATTTAAAAAAAACATTGATAACACCAATAAATTCAACAACAACCTCAATATTGAAAATCAACAACAAATTCATCAACAACCTCAACAATGAAAAACAGCAAACTATTCAACAACAACCTCAACAATGAAAAACACCAACAAATTCAACAAGTACCGCTACAACGAAAAACACCAAAAAATTCAACAACAAACTCACAATTGAAAATCACCTTCAAATTCAACAAAAATCTCAACAATGAAAAACACCAAAAAATTCAACAACAACCTCAACTTTGAAAAACACCAAAAAATTCAACAACCTCAACATTGAGAAACAGCAACAACTTCAACTGCAACCTCAACTTTGAAAAATACAAAAAGATTCAAAAAAAAACATTGAATACACCGAAAAATGCAACAACAACCTCAACATTGAAAAACACCAAATTATTCAAAAACCTCAACATTCCAAAACACCAACAAATTCTACATCAACCTCAACATTCAAAAACACCAACAAATTCAACAAAAACCTCAACAATGAAAAACACCAAAAAATTCAACAACAACCTCAACTTTGAAAAACACCATCAAATTCAACAACCTCAACATTGAAAAACACCAACAAATTAAACAACCTCAACATTCCAAAACACCAACAAATTCAACATCAACCTCAACATTCAAAAACACCAACAAATTCAACGAAAACCTCAACAATGAAAAACACCAAAAAATTCAACAACAACCTCAATTTTGAAAAACATCAACAAATTCAACAACATCAACATTGAAAAACACCAACAAATTCAACAACCTCAACATTGAAAATCGCCAACAAATTCAACAACAACCTCAGCAATGAAATACACCAACAAATTCAACAAGTACCGCAACAATGAAAAACACCAAAAAATTCAACAACATAACTCAAAACTGAAAATCACCATCAAATTCAACAAAAATCTCAACATTGAAAAACATCAAAAAATACAACTACAACCTCAACAATGAAAAACACCAACAAATTCAACAAGTACCACAACAATGAAATACACCAAAGAATTCAACAACATAAATCAAAATTGAAAATCATCACCAAATTAAACAAAAATCTCAACATTGAAAATCACCAAAAAATTCAACAAGAACCTCAACTTTGAAAAACACCAACAAATTCAACAACCTCAACATTGAGAAACAGCAACAAATTCAACTGCAACCTCAACTTTGAAAAATACAAAAAGATTCAAAAAAAAAACAAAGAATACACCGAAAAATGCAACAACAACGTCAACTTTGAAAAACACCAACAAATTCAACAACCTCAACATTGAAAAACACCAACAAATTCAACAACAACCTCAACATTGAAAAACTCAAACAAATTCAACAACAATCTCAACGTTCAAAAACAGCAACAAATTCAACAAAAACCTCAACAATCAAAATCAAAAAAAATTCAACAACAACCTCAACTTTGAAAAACACCAACAAATTCAACAACCTCAACATTGAAAAACAGCAACAAATTCAACAGCAACCTCAACTTTGAAAAATACAAAAAAGATCAAAAAAGAACCATTGATAACACCAATAACTTCAACAACCTCAACATTGAAAAACACCAACAAATTCAACAACAACCTCAGCAATGAAAAACATCAAAAAATTCAACAACAACCTCAGCATTGAAAAACACCAACAATTTCAACAAGTACCGCAACAATGAAAAACACCAAAAATTTCAACAACAAACTCAAAATTGAAAATCACCATCAAATTCAACAAAAACCTCAACAATGAAAACACCAAAACATTCAACAACAATCACAACTTTGAAAAACACCAACAAATTCAACAACATCAACATTGAAAAACATCAACAAATTAAATTGCAAACTCAACTTTGAGAAATACAAAAAAGTTTTTAAAAAAACATTGATAACACCAATAAATTCAACAACAACCTCAACATTGAAAATAACCATCAAATTCATCATCAACCTCAACAATGAAAAACAGCAAACAATTCAACAACAACGACCACAACAATGAAAAACACCAAACAATTCAACAACAACCTCAACATTGAAAAACTCCAACAATTTCAACAACAACCTCAACAATGAAAAACACCAAAAAATTCAACAACAAACTCAACATTGAAAATCACCAACAAATTCAACGACAACCTCAACAATGAAAAACATCAAAAAATTCAACTACAACCTCAACATTCAAAAACACCAACAAATTCAACAAAAACCTCAACAATGAAAAACACCAAAAAATTCAACAACAACCTCAATTTTGAAAAACACCAACAAATTTAACGACCTCTACATTCAACTACACCAACAAATTCAACAACAAACTCAGCTTTGAAAAACACCAACAAATTCAACAACCTCAACGTTGAAAAACACCAACAAATTCAACAACAACCTCAACTTTTAAAAATACAAAAAGGTTCAACAAAATAAAAATTGATAACACCAAAAAATTCAACAACAACATCAATATTGAAAATCACCAACTACTTTAACAACAACCTCAACAATGAAAAACATCAAATAATTCAACAACAACAACGTCAACAATGAAAAAAACCAAACAATTCAACAACAACCTCAACATTCAAAAAAAAAATTCAACAACAATCACAACTTTGAAAAACACCAACAAATTAAAGTGCAAACTCAACTTTGAAAAATACAAAAAAGATTTAAAAAAAATTGATAACACCAATAATTTCAACAACAACCTCAATATTGAAAATCAACAACAAATTCATCAACAACCTCAACAATGAAAAACAGCAAACAATTCAACAACAACCTCAACGATGAAAAACACCAACAAATTCAACAAGTAACGCAACAATGGAAATCAGCAAAAAATTCAACAAAATACTCAACATTGAAAATCACCATCAAATTCAACAAAAATCTCAACATTGAAAAAATTCAAAAAATACAACACCAACCTCAACTTTCCAAAACAACAACAAATTCAACAACAACCTCATCAATGAAAAACACCAAAAAATTCAACAACAACCTCAACATTCAAAAACACCAACAAATTCAACAAAAATCTCAACAATTAAAATCACCAAAAAATTCAACAACAACATTAACTTTGAAAAACACAAACGAATTCAACAACCTCAACATTGAAAAGCACCAACAAATTCAACAACAACCTCAACATTGAAAATCTCCAACAAATTCAATAACAACCTCAACGTTCAATAAGACCAACAAATTCAACAAAAACCTCAACAATGAAAAACACCAAAAAATTCAACAACAACCTCAACTTTGAAAAACACCAACAAATTCAACAACAACCTCAATATTGAAAATCACCATCAAATTCATCAACAACCTCAACCATGAAAAACAGCAAACAATTCAAGAACAACGACCACAACAATGAAAAACACCAATAAATTCAACAACAACCTCAACATTGAAAAACTCCAACAATTTCAACAACAACCTCAACAATGAAAAACGCCAAAAAAATTCAACAACAAACTCAACATTCAAAATCACCAACAAATTCAACAACAACCTCAACAATGAAAAACATCAATAAATTCAACAACAACCTCAACATAAAAAAACACCAACAAATTCAACAAAAAACTCAACAATGAAAAACACCAACAAATTCAACAGAAACCTCAACAATGAAGAACACCAAAAAACTCAACAACAACCTCAATTTTGAAAAACATCAACAGATTTAACAACCCCAACATTCAAATAGACCAACAAATTCAACAACTATCTCAGCTTTGAAAAATACCAACAAATTCAACAACCTCAACATTCCAAAACACCAACAAATTCAACAACAACCTAAACATTCGCAAACACCAACAAATTCAACAATAACCTCAGCAATGAAAACCAGCAAACAATTCAACAACAACGACCTCAACAATGAAAAAATCAAAAAAATCATCAACAACCTCAGCAATGAATAACAGCAAAAAATTCAACAACAACGACCTCAACATTGAAATATACCAAAAAGTTCAACAACAACCTCAACATTGAAAAACTCCAACAATTTCAACAACAACCTCAACAATGAAAAACGCCAAAAAATTCAACAACAAACTCCACATTCAAAATCACCAACAAATTCAACAACAACCTCAACAATGAAAAACATCTAAAAATTCAACAACAACCTCAACATTCAAAAACAACAACAAATTCAACAAAAAACTCAACAATGAAAAACAACAAAAAATTCAACAACAACCTCAACTTTGAAAAACACCAAAAATTGCAACAACCTCCACATTGAGAAACAGCAACAAATTCAACTGCAACCTCAACTTTGAAAAATACAAAAAGATTCAAAAAAAAACATTGAATACACCAATAAATATTAACAACAACCGCAGTATTGAAAATCAGCAAAAAATTCAACATCAACCTCAACATTCAAAAAAAGCAAAATATTCAAAAACAACTTCAACTTTGAAAAACACCAACAAATTCGAAAACCTCAACATGGAAAAACAACAACAAATTCAACTACAACCTCAATATTGAAAATCACAAACAACTTCATCAACAACCTCAACATTCAAAAACACCAACAAATTCAACAAAAACCTCAACAATGAAAACACCAAAACATTCAACAACAATCACAACTTTGAAAAACACCAACAAATTCAACAACATCAACATTGAAAAACATCAACAAATTAAATTGCAAACTCAACTTTGAGAAATACAAAAAAGTTTTTAAAAAAACCTTGATAACACCAATAAATTCAACAACAACCCCAACATTGAAAATAACCATCAAATTCATCATCAACCTCAACAATGAAAAACAGCAAACAATTCAACAACAACGACCACAACAATGAAAAACACCAAACAATTCAACAACAACCTCAACATTGAAAAACTCCAACAATTTCAACAACAACCTCAACAATGAAAAACACCAAAAAATTCAACAACAAACTCAACATTGAAAATCACCAACAAATTCAACGACAACCTCAACAATGAAAAACACCAAAAAATTCAACAACAAACTCAACATTGAAAATCACCAACAAATTCAACGACAACCTCAACAATGAAAAACATCAAAAAATTCAACTACAACCTCAACATTCAAAAACACCAACAAATTCAACAAAAACCTCAACAATGAAAAACACCAAAAAATTCAACAACAACCTCAATTTTGAAAAACACCAACAAATTTAACGACCTCTACATTCAACTACACCAACAAATTCAACAACAAACTCAGCTTTGAAAAACACCAACAAATTCAACAACCTCAACGTTGAAAAACACCAACAAATTCAACAACAACCTCAACTTTTAAAAATACAAAAAGGTTCAACAAAATAAAAATTGATAACACCAAAAAATTCAACAACAACATCAATATTGAAAATCACCAACTACTTTAACAACAACCTCAACAATGAAAAACATCAAATAATTCAACAACAACAACGTCAACAATGAAAAACACCAAACAATTCAACAACAACCTCAACATTCAAAAACACCAAAAAATTCAACAACAATCACAACTTTGAAAAACACCAACAAATTAAAGTGCAAACTCATCTTTGAAAAATACAAAAAAGATTAAAAAAAACATTGATAACACCAATAATTTCAACAACAACCTCAATATTGAAAATCAACAACAAATTCATCAACAACCTCAACAATGAAAAACATCAAACAATTCAACAACAACCTCAACGATGAAAAACACCAACAAATTCAACAAGTAACGCAACAATGGAAATCAGCAAAAAATTCAACAAAATACTCAACATTGAAAATCACCATCAAATTCAACAAAAATCTCAACATTGAAAAAATTCAAAAAATACAACACCAACCTCAACTTTCCAAAACAACAACAAATTCAACAACAACCTCATCAATGAAAAACACCAAAAAATTCAACAACAACCTCAACATTCAAAAACACCAACAAATTCAACAAAAATCTCAACAATTAAAATCACCAAAAAATTCAACAACAACATTAACTTTGAAAAACACAAACGAATTCAACAACCTCAACATTGAAAAGCACCAACAAATTCAACAACAACCTCAACGTTCAAAAAGACCAACAAATTCAACAAAAACCTCAACAATGAAAAACACCAAAAAATTCAAGAACAATCTCAACTTTGAAAAACACCAACAAATTCAACAACAACCTCAATATTGAAAATCACCAGCAAATTCAACAACAACCTCAACCATGAAAAACAGCAAACAATTCAAGAACAACGACCACAACAATGAAAAACACCAATAAATTCAACAACAACCTCAACATTGAAAAACTCCAACAATTTCAACAACAACCTCAACAATGAAAAACATCAAAAAATTCAACAACAACCTCAACATAAAAAAACACCAACAAATTCAACAAAAAACTCAACAATGAAAAACACCAACAAATTCAACAGAAACCTCAACAATGAAGAACACCAAAAAACTCAACAACAACCTCAATTTTGAAAAACATCAACAGATTTAACAACCCCAACATTCAAATACACCAACAAATTCAACAACTATCTCAGCTTTGAAAAATACCAACAAATTCAACAACCTCAACATTCCAAAACACCAACAAATTCAACAACAACCTAAACATTCGCAAACACCAACAAATTCAACAATAACCTCAGCAATGAAAACCAGCAAACAATTCAACAACAACGACCTCAACAATGAAAAAATCAAAAAATTCATCAACAACCTCAGCAATGAATAACAGCAAAAAATTCAACAACAACGACCTCAACATTGAAATATACCAAAAAGTTCAACAACAACCTCAACATTGAAAAACTCCAACAATTTCAACAACAACCTCAACAATGAAAAACGCCAAATAATTCAACAACAAACTCAACATTCAAAATCACCAACAAATTCAACAACAATCTCAACAATGAAAAACATCTAAAAATTCAACAACAACCTCAACATTCAAAAACAACAACAAATTCAACAACCTCAACATTGAAAAACACCAACAAATTCAACAACAACCTCAACTTTTAAAAATACAAAAAGGTTCAACAAAATAAAAATTGATAACACCAACAAATTCAACAACAACATCAATATTGAAAATCACCAACTACTTTAACAACAACCTCAACAATGAAAAACATCAAATAATTCAACAACAACAACCTCAACAATGAAAAACACCAAACAATTCAACAACAACCTCAACTTTGAAAAACACCAAAAATTTCAACAACCTCCACATTGAGAAACAGCAACAAATTCAACTGCAACCTCAACTTTGAAAAATACAAAAAGATTCAAAAAAAAACATTGAATACACCAATAAAATCAACAACAACCTCAATATTTAAATTCACCAAAAAATTCAACATCAACCTCAACATTGAAAATCACCAACAAATTCAACAACAACCTCAACAATGAAAAACATCAAAAAATTCAACAACAACCTCAATATTGAAAATCACCAACAAATTCAACAAAAACCTCAGCGATGAAATACACCAACAAATTCAATAAGTACCACAACAATGAAAAACACCAAAAAATTCAACAACATGACTCAAAATTGAAAATCACCGTCAAATTCAACAAAAATCTCAACATTAAAAAACATCCAAAAATACAACAACAACCTCAACATTCCAAAACACCAACAAATTCAACAAACACCAGAACAATGAAAGCACCAAAACATTCAACAACAATCACAACTTTGAAAAACACCAACAAATTCAACAACATCAACATTGAAAAACACCAACAAATTTAATTGCAAACTCAACTTTGAGAAATACAAAAAAGTTTAAAAAAAAACCTTGAAAACACCAAAAAATTCAACATCAACCTCAATATTGAAAATCACCATCAAATTCATCAACAACCTCAACAATGAAAAACAGCAAACAATTCAACAACAACGACCACAACAATGAAAAACACCAAAAAATTCAACAACAACCTCAACATTGAAAAACTCCAACAATTTCAACAACAACCTCAACAATGAAAAACACCAAAAAATTCAACAACAAACTCAACATTGAAAATCACCAACAAATTCAACAACAACCTCAACAATGAAAAACATCAAAAAATTCAACAACAACCTCAACATTCAAAAACAACAACAAATTCAACAAAAAACTCAACATTGAAAAATACCAAAAAATTCAACAACAACCTCAACTTTGAAAAACACCAAAAAATTCAACAACCTCAACACTGATAAACAGCAACAAATTCAACTGCATTCGCAACTTTGAAAAATACAAAAAGATTCAAAAAAAAACATTGAATACACCAATAAATTCAACAACAACCGCAATATTGAAAATCACCAAAGAATAAAACAGCAAAATCAACATTGAAAAACACCAAAATATTGAACAACAACCTCAACTTTCAAAAACACTAACAAATTCAAAAACCTCAACATGGAAAAACACCAACCAATTCAACTACAACCTCAATATTGAAAATCACCAACAAATTCAAAAACAACCTCAACAATGAGAAACACCAACAAATTCAACAAAAACCTCAACAATGAAAAACATCAAAACATTCAACAACAACCTCAATTTTGAAAAACACCAACAGATTTAACAATCTCAACATTCAAATACACCAACAAATTCAACAACTAACTCAGCTTTGAAGAACACCAACAAATTCAACAACCTCTACATTGAAAAACACCAACAAATTCAACAACAACCTCAACATTTAAAAAAACATAAAGGTTCAACAAAATAAAAATTGAGAGCACAAACAAATTCAACAACAACATCAATAATGAAAATCACCAAATACTTTAACAACAACCTCAACAATGAAAAACATCAAAAAATTCAATTACAACAACCTCAACATTCAAAAACACCAACAAATTCAACAACAACCTCAACAATGAAAAACACCAAAAAATTCAACAACAACCTCAACATTCAAAAACACCAACAAATTCAAGAAAAACCTCAACAATTAAAAACACCAAAAAATTCAACAACAACGTCAACTTTGAAAAACACCAACAAATTGAACAACCTCAACATTGAAAAACTCCAACAAATTCAACAACAACCTCAACGTTGAAAAACAACAGAACATTCAACAACAACCTCAACTTTGAAAACAACAACAAATTCAACAGCCTCAACATTGAAAAACAGCAACAAATTAAACTGCCACCTCAACTTTGAATAAGACAAAAAAGATCAAAAAAATCCATTGATAACACCAATAAATTCAACAACCTCAACATTGAAAATCACCAACAAATTCAACAACAACCTCAGCAATGAAAAACATCAAAAAATTCAACTACAACCTCAACAATGAAAAACACCAACAAATTCAACAAGTACCGCAACAAGGAAAAACACCAAAAAATTCAACAACAAACTCACAATTGAAAATCACCTTCAAATTCAACAAAAATCTCAACATTGAAAAACATCAAAAAATACAAAAACAACCTCAACATTCCAAAACACCAACAAATTGAACAACAACCTCAACATTCGAAAACACCAACAAATTCAACAACAACCTCAACAATGAAAAACACCAAAAAATTCAACAACCTCAACATTCAAAAACACCAACAAATTCAACGAAAACCTCAACAATGAAAAACACCGAAAAATTCAACAACAATCTCAACTTTGAAAAACACCAACAAATTCAACAACATCAACATTGAAAAACACCAACAAATTAAATTGCAAACTCAACTTTGAGAAATGCTAAAAAGTATTAAAAAAAAGCTTGATAACACCAATAAATTCAACAACAACCTCAATATTGAATATCACCATCAAATTCATTAACAACCTCAACAATGAAATACAGCAAACAATTCAACAACAATGACCACAACAATGAAAAACACCAAAAAATTCAACAACAACCTCAACATTTAAAAACTCCAACAATTTCAACAACAAACTCAACATTGAAAATCACCAACAAATTCAAAAACAACCTCAACAATGAAAAATATCAAAATAATTCAACAACAACCTCAACATTCAAAAACAACAACAAATTCATCAAAAAACTCAACAATGAAAAACACCAAAAAATTCAACAACAACCTCAACTTTGAAAAACACCAAAAAATTCAACAACCTCAACATTGAGAAACAGCAACAAATTCAACTGCAACCTCAACTTTGAAAAATACAAAAAGATTCAAAAAAAAACATTGAATACACCAAAAAATTCAACAACAACCTCAACTTTGAAAAACACCAACAAATTCAAAAACCTCAACATTCCGAAACACCAACAAATTCAACATCAACCTCAACATTCAAAAACACCAACAAATTCAACAAAAACCTTAACAATGAAAAACACCAAAAAATTCAACAACGTAACTCAAAACTGAAAATCACCATCAAATTCAACAAAAATCTCAACATTGAAAATCACCAAAAAATTCAACAACAACGTAAACTTTGAAAAACACCAACAAATTCAACAACCTCAACATTGAAAAACACCAACAAATTCAACAACAACCTCAACATTGAAAAACTCCAACAAATTCAACAACAACCTCAACGTTCAAAATCAACCAGAAATTCAACAATAACCTCAACAATGAAAATCAAAAAAAATTCAACAACAACCTCAACTTTGAAAAACACCAACAAATTCAACAACCTCAACATTGAAAAACAGCAACAAATTCTACAGCAACCTCAACTTTGAAAAATACAAAAAAGATCAAAAAAAACCATTGATAACACCAATAACTTCAACAACCTCAACATTGAAAAACACCAACAAATTCAACAACAACCTCAGCAATGAAAAACATCAAAAAATTCAACAACAACATCAGCAAAGAAAAACACCAACAATTTCAACAAGTACCGCAACAATGAAAAACACCAAAAATTTCAACAACGAACTCAAAATTGAAAATCACCATCAAATTCAACAAAAATCTCAACATTGAAAAACATCAAAAAATACAACAACAACCTCAACATTCCAAAACACCAACAAATTCAACAAAGACCTCAACAATGAAAGCACCAAAACATTCAACAACAATCACAACTTTGAAAAACACCAACAAATTCAACAACATCAACATTGAAAAACATCAACAAATTAAATTGCAATCTCAACTTTGAGAAATACAAAATAGTATTTAAAAATACCTTCATAACACCAATAAATTCAACAACAACCTCAACATTGAAAATCACCATCAAATTCATCATCAACCTCAACAATGAAAAACAGAAAACAATTCAACAACAACGACCACAACAATGAAAAACACCAAACAATTCAACAACAACCTCAACATTGAAAAACTCCAACAATTTCAACAACAACCTCAACAATGAAAAACACCAAAAAATTCAACAACAAACTCAACATTGAAAATCACCAACAAATTCAACAAAAACCTCAATTTTGAAAAACACCAACAAATTTAGCAACCTCTACATTCAACTACACCAACAATTTCAACAACAAACTCAGCTTTGAAAAACACCAACAAATTCAACAACCTCAACGTTGAAAAACACCAACAAGTTCAACAACAACCTCAACTTTGAAAAATACCAAAAAATTCAACCACCTCAACATTGAGAAACAGCAACAAATTCAACTGCAACCTCAACTTTGAAAAATACAAAAATATTCAAAAAAAAACATTGAATACACCAAAAAATTCAACAACAACCTCAACATTGAAAAACACCAAAATATTCAACAACAACCTCAACTTTGAAAAACACAAACAAATTCAAAAACCTCAACATTCCAAAACACCAACAAATTCAACAAAAACCTCAACAATGAAAAACACCAAAAAATTCAACAACAAACTTAACTTTGAAAAACACCAACAAATTTAACAACCTCAACATTGAAAAACACCAACAAATTCAACAACCTCAACATTGAAAATCGGCAACAAATTCAACAACAACCTCAGCAATGAAATACACCAACAAATGCAACAAGTACCGCAACAATGACAAACATCAAAAAATTCATCAAAGTAACTCAAAACTGAAAATCACCATCAAATTCAACAAAAATCTCAACA
Organism: Cetorhinus maximus; assembly: GCF_964194155.1. Taxonomy (NCBI): domain Eukaryota; kingdom Metazoa; phylum Chordata; class Chondrichthyes; order Lamniformes; family Cetorhinidae; genus Cetorhinus; species Cetorhinus maximus. Next base: position 514,856 of record NW_027596130.1, read on the forward strand.
TTGAAAAACATCAAAAAATACAACAACAACCTCAACATTCCAAAACACCAACAAATTGAACAACAACCTCAGCAATGAAAAACTCCAACAATTTCAACAAGTACCGCAACAATGAAAAACACCAAAAATTTCAACAACAAACTCAAAATTGAAAATCACCATCAAATTCAGCAAAAATCTCAACATTGAAAGACATCAAAAAATACAACAACAACCTCAACATTCCAAAACACCAACAAATTCAACAAAAACCTCAACAATGAGAACACCAAAACATTCAACAACAATCACAACTTTGAACAACACCAACAAATTCAACAACATCAACATTGAAAAACATCAACAAATTAAATTGCAATCTCAACTTTGAGAAATACAAAATAGTATTTAAAAAAACCTTGATAACACCAATAAATTCAACAACAACCTCAACATTGAAAATCACCATCCAATTCAGCATCAACCTCAACAATGAAAAACAGCAAACAATTCAACAACAACGACCACAACAATGAAAAACACCAAACAATTCAACAACAACCTCAACAATGAAAAACACCAAAAAATTCAACAACAAACTCAATATTGAAAATCACCAACAAATTCAACGACAACCTCAACAATGAAAAACATCAAAAAATGCAACAACAACCTCAAATTTCAAAAACACCAACAAATTCAACAAAAACCTCAACAATGAATAACACCAAAAAAATTCAACAACAACCTCAATTTTGAAAAACACCAACAAATTTAACAACCTCTACATTCAACTACACCAACAATTTCAACAACAAACTCAGCTTTGAAGAACACCAACAAATTCAACAACCTCAACGTTGAAAAACACCAACAAGTTCAACAACAACCTCAACTTTTAAAAATACAAAAAGTTTCAACAAAATAAAAATTGATAACACCAACAAATTCAACAACAACCTCAATACTGAAAATAACCAACTACTTTAACATCAACCTCAACAATGAAAAACATCAAATAATTCAACAACAACAACCTCAACAATGAAAAACACCAAACAATTCAACAACAACCTCAACAATGAAAAACACCAGAAAATTCAACAACAAACTCAACATTGAAAATCACCAACAAATTCAACAAAAACCTCAATTTTGAAAAACACCAACAAATTTAGCAACCTCTACATTCAACTACACCAACAATTTCAACAACAAACTCAGCTTTGAAAAACACCAACAAATTCAACAACCTCAACGTTGAAAAACACCAACAAGTTCAACAACAACCTCAACTTTGAAAAATACCAAAAAATTCAACCACCTCAACATTGAGAAACAGCAACAAATTCAACTGCAACCTCAACTTTGAAAAATACAAAAATATTCAAAAAAAAACATTGAATACACCAAAAAATTCAACAACAACCTCAACATTGAAAAACACCAAAATATTCAACAACAACCTCAACTTTGAAAAACACAAACAAATTCAAAAACCTCAATATTCCAAAACACCAACAAATTCAACAAAAACCTCAACAATGAAAAACACCAAAAAATTCAACAACAACCTTAACTTTGAAAAACACCAACAAATTTAACAACCTCAACATTGAAAAACACCAACAAATTCAACAACCTCAACATTGAAAATCGGCAACAAATTCAACAACAACCTCAGCAATGAAATACACCAACAAATGCAACAAGTACCGCAACAATGACAAACATCAAAAAATTCATCAAAGTAACTCAAAACTGAAAATCACCATCAAATTCAACAAAAATCTCAACATTGAAAAACATCAAAAAATACAACAACAACCTCAACATTCCAAAACACCAACAAATTGAACAACAACCTCAGCAATGAAAAACTCCAACAATTTCAACAAGTACCGCAACAATGAAAAACACCAAAAATTTCAACAACAAACTCAAAATTGAAAATCACCATCAAATTCAGCAAAAATCTCAACATTGAAAGACATCAAAAAATACAACAACAACCTCAACATTCCAAAACACCAACAAATTCAACAAAAACCTCAACAATGAGAACACCAAAACATTCAACAACAATCACAACTTTGAACAACACCAACAAATTCAACAACATCAACATTGAAAAACATCAACAAATTAAATTGCAATCTCAACTTTGAGAAATACAAAATAGTATTTAAAAAAACCTTGATAACACCAATAAATTCAACAACAACCTCAACATTGAAAATCACCATCCAATTCAGCATCAACCTCAACAATGAAAAACAGCAAACAATTCAACAACAACGACCACAACAATGAAAAACACCAAACAATTCAACAACAACCTCAACAATGAAAAACACCAAAAAATTCAACAACAAACTCAATATTGAAAATCACCAACAAATTCAACGACAACCTCAACAATGAAAAACATCAAAAAATGCAACAACAACCTCAAATTTCAAAAACACCAACAAATTCAACAAAAACCTCAACAATGAATAACACCAACAAATTCAACAACAACCTCAATTTTGAAAAACACCAACAAATTTAACAACATCTACATTCAACTACACCAACAATTTCAACAACAAACTCAGCTTTGAAGAACACCAACAAATTCAACAACCTCAACGTTGAAAAACACCAACAAGTTCAACAACAACCTCAACTTTTAAAAATACAAAAAGTTTCAACAAAATAAAAATTGATAACACCAACAAATTCAACAACAACCTCAATACTGAAAATAACCAACTACTTTAACATCAACCTCAACAATGAAAAACATCAAATAATTCAACAACAACAACCTCAACAATGAAAAACACCAAACAATTCAACAACAACCTCCACATTCAAAAACACCAAAAAATTCAACAACAATCACAACTTTGAAAAACACCAACCAAAGTGCAAACTCAACTTTGAAAAATACAAAAAAGATTAAAAAAAACATTGATAACACCAATAATTTCAACAACAACCTCAATATTGATAATCAACAACAAATTCATCAACAACCTCAACAATGAAAAACAGCAAACAATTCAACAACAATCTCAACAATGAAAAACACCAACAAATTCAACAAGTAACGAAACAATGGAAAACATCAAAAAATTCAACAACATACTCAAAATTGAAAATCAGCATCAAATTCAACAATAATCTCAACATTGAAAAACATCAAAAAATACAACAACAACCTCAACTTTCCAAAACACCAACAAATTCAACAACAACCTCAACATTGAAAAGCACCAACAAATTCAACAACAACCTCAACATTGAAAAACTCCAACAAATTCAACAACAACCTCAACGTTCAAAAAGACCAACAAATTCAACAAAAACCTCAACAATGAAAAACACCAAAAAATTCAACAACAACCTCAACTTTGAAAAACACCAACAAATTCAACAACAACCTCAATATTGAAAATCACCATCAAATTCATCAACAACCTCAACGATGAAAAATAGCAAACAATTCAAGAACAACGACCACAACAATGAAAAACACCAAAAAATTCAACAACAACCTCAACAATGAAAAACATCAAAAAATTCAACAACAACCTCAACATTCAAAAACAACAACAAATTCAACAAAAACCTCAACAATGAAAAACACCAAAAAATTCAACAACAACCTCAATTTTGAAAAACATCAACAGATTTAACAACCTCAACATTCAAATAAACCAACAAATTCAACAACTGACTCAGCTTTGAAAAGTACCAACAAATTCAACATCCTCAACATTCCAAAACACCAACAAATTCAACAACAACCTAAACATTCGCAAACACTAACAAATTCAACAATAACCTCAGCAATGAAAACCAGAAAACAATTTAACAACAACGACCTAAACAATGAAAAATACCAAAAAATTCATCAACAGCCTCAGCAATGAATAACAGCAAAAAATTCAACAACAACGACCTCAACATTGAAATATACCAAAAAATTCAACAACAAACTCAACATTGAAAATCACCAACAAATTCAACAACAACCTCAACAATGAAAAACATCTAAAAATTCAAAAACAACCTCAACATTCAAAAACAACAACAAATTCAACAAAAAACTCAAAAATGAAAAACAACAAAAAATTCAACAACAACCTCAATTTTGAAAAACATCAACAGATTTAACAACCTCAACATTCAAATACACCAACAAATTCAACAACTGACTCAGCTTTGAAAAATACAAACAAATTCAACATCCTCAACATTCCAAAACACCAACAAATTCAACAACAACCTAAACATTCGCAAACACTAACAAATTCAACAATAACCTCAGCAATGAAAACCAGAAAACAATTTAACAACAACGACCAAAACAATGAAAAATACCAAAAAATTCATCAACAACCTCAGCAATGAATAACAGCAAAAAATTCAACAACAACGACCTCAACATTGAAATATACCAAAAAATTCAACAACAAACTCAACATTCAAAATCACCAACAAATTCAACAACAACCTCAACAATGAAAAACATCTAAAAATTCAAAAACAACCTCAACATTCAAAAACAACAACAAATTCAACAAAAAACTCAAAAATGAAAAACAAATAAAAATTCAACCACAACCTCAACTTTGAAAAACACCAAAAATTTCAACAACCTCCACATTGAGAAACAGCAACAAATTCAACTGCAACCTCAACATTGAAAAGTACAAAAAGAATTAAGAAAAAACATTGAATACAACATTAAAATCAACAACAACCTCAATATTTTAAATCACCAAAAAATTCAACAACAACCACAATATTGAAAATCACCAACAAATTCAACAACAACCTGAAGAATGAAAAACACCAACAAATTCAACAAAAACCTCAACAATGAAAAACACCAAAAAATTCATCTACAACCTCAACATTCAAAAACACCAACAAATTCAACAACAACCTCAACATTCGAAAACACCAACAACTTCTAAAACAACCTCAGGAATGAAAAACACCAAAAAATTCAACAACAAACACAACATTCAAAAACACCAACAAATTCAACAACAACCTCAGCAATGAATAACAGCAAAAAATTCAACAACAGCGTCAACTTTGAAAAACACCAACAAATTCAACAACCTCAACATTGAAAAACACCAATAAATTCAACAACAACCTCAACATTGAAAAACTCCAACAAATTCAAAAACAACCTCAACATTGAAAATCAGCAACAAATTCAACTGCAACCTCAACTTTGAAAAATACAAATAGATTTTAAAAAAAAATTGAAAACACCAATAAAATCAACAACAATCTCAATATTTAAAATCACCTAAAAATTCAACATCAAACTCAACATTGAAAATCACCAACAAATTCAACAACAACCCCAACAATGAAAAACATCAAAAAATTCAACAACAACCTCAATATTGAAAATCACCAACAAATGCAACAACAACCTCAACAATGAAAAACACCAACAAATTCAACAAAAACCTCAACAATGAAAAACACCAAAAAATTCATCAACAACCTCAACATTCAAAAACACCAACAAATTCAACAACAACCTCAACATTCGAAAACAACAAAAAATTCTAAAACAACCTCAAGATTGAAAAACACCAACAAATTCAACAACAACCACAACATTCAGAAACCCCAACAAATTCAACAACAACCTCAGCAATGAATAACAGCAAAAAATTCAACAACAACGTCAACTTTGAAAATCACCAACAAATGCAACAACAACCTCAACAATGAAAAACACCAACAAATTCAACAAAAACCTCAACAATGAAAAACACCAAAAAATTCATCAACAACCTCAACATTCAAAAACACCAACAAATTCAACAACAACCTCAACATTCGAAAACAACAAAAAATTCTAAAACAACCTCAAGATTGAAAAACACCAAAAAATTCAACAACAACCACAACATTCAAAAACACCAACAAATTCAACAACAACCTCAGCAATGAATAACAGCAAAAAATTCAACAACAACGTCAACTTTGAAAAACACCAACAAATTCAACAACCTCAACATTGAAAAACACTAACAAATTCAACAACAACCTCAACATTGAAAAACTCCAACAAATTCAACAACAACCTCAACGTTCAAAATCACCAACAAATTCAACAAAAACCTCAACAATGAAAATCAAAAAAAATTCAACAACAACCTCAACAATGAAAAAGATCCAAAATTTCAACAACAACAATCTCAGCAATGAAAAACACCAAAAAATTCAACAACAACCTCAACATTCAAAAACACCACCAAATTCATCAACAAACTCAAAAAGGAAAAACACCAAAAAATTCAACAACAACCTCAACATTCAAAAACAACAACAAATTCAACAAAAACCTCAACATTGAAAAACACCATAAAATTCAACAACAAACTCAACTATGAAAAACAGCAACAGATTCAACAACCTCAACATTCAAAAACAGCAACAAATTCAACAACAACCTCAAAAATGAAAAACACCAAAAAATTCAACAACAACCCCAACATTGAAAAACACCAACAAATTCGACAACAACCTCAATATTGACAATCACCAACAAATTCAACAACAACCTCAGCTTTGAAATACACCAACAAATTCAACAACCTCAACATTGAAAAACACCAACAAATTCAACAACAATCTCAAATTTTAAAAATACAATAAGGTTCAACAAAATAAAAATGGATAACACCAACAAAATCAACAACAACCTCAATATTGAAAATCACAAACAAATTCAACATCAATCTCAACAATGAAAAACATCAAAAAATTCAACAACAACAACTTAAACAATGCAAACCACCAAAAAATTCAACAACGACCACAACATTCAAAAACACCAAGAAATTCAACAACAACCTCAACAATGAAAAACACCAAAAAATTCAACAACAAGCTCAACATTCAAAAACACCAGCAAATTCAACATAAACCTCAACAATGAAAATACCAAAAAAATCAATAACAACCACCAAATTGAAAAAATACAACAATTTCAACAAGTACTGCAACAATGAAAAACAGCAAAAAATTCAACGACAAACTCAAAATTGAAAATCACCATCAAATTCAACAAAAATCTCAACCGTAAAAAACATCAAAAAATTCAACAACAACCTCAACATTCCAACACACCAACAAATTGAACAAAACCTCAACAATGAAAACACCAAAAAATTCAACAACAATCACAACTTTGAAAAACAGAAACAGATTCAACAACCTCAACATTGAAAAACACCAACAAATTAAAGTGCAAACTCAATTTTGAAAAACACAAAAAAGTTTAAAAAAAAATTGATAACACCAATAAATTCAAAAACAACCTCAAAATTGAAAATCACCAACAAATTCAACAACAACCTCAACAATGAAAAACAGCAAAAAATTCAACAACAACGACCTCAACAATGAAAAACACCAAAAAATTCAACAACAACCTCAACATTGAAAAACTCCAACATTTTCAACAACAAACTCAACATTGAAAATCACCAACAAATTCAACAACAACCTCACAAATGAAAAACATCAAAAAATTCAACAACAACCTCAACATTGAAAAACACCAAAAAATTCAACAACAACCTCACAAATGAAAAACATGAAAAAATTCAACAACAACCTCAACATTCAAAAACACCAACAAATTCAACAACAACCTCACAAATGAAAAACATCAAAAAATTCAACAACAACCTCAACATTGAAAAACACCAAAAAATTGAACAACAACCTCAAAATTCAAAAACACCAACAAATTCAACAACAACCTCAACAATGATAAACACCAAAAAATTCAACAACAACCTCAACATTCAAAAACACCAACAATTTCAACAAAAACCTCAAAAATGAAAAACACCAAAAAATTCAACAACAACCTCAACAATGAAAAACATGAGAAAATTCAACAACAATCTCAACATTGAAAAATACCCACAAATTCAACAAATACCTCAACAATGAAAAACACCAAAAAATTCAACAACAACCTCAACTTTGAAAATCAGCAATAAATTCAACAGCCTCAATATTGAAAAACGCCAACAAATTCAACTGCAACCTCAACTTTGAAAAATACAAAAAAGTTCAAATAAAAACCAGTGATCACACCAATAAATTCACCAACCTCAACATTGAAAACCACCAACAAATTCAACAACAACCTCAGGAATGAAAAACACCAAAAGATTCAACAAGAACCTCAACATTCAAAAACAACAAAAAATTCAACAACAAACTCAACATTCAAAAACACCAACAAATTCAACAAAACCCTCAACAATTAAAAAGACCAAAAAAATTCAACAACAACCTCAACAAAGAAAAGCACCAAAAAATTCAACAACCTCAACATTGAAAAACATCAACAAATTCAACAACAAACTCAAATTTTAAAAATACAAAAAGGTTCAACAAAATAAAAATTGATAACACCAACAAATTCAACAAAGACCTCAACATTGAAAATCACCAACAAATTCAACAACACCCTCAACAATGAAAAAGATCTAAAAATTGAACAACAACAACCTCAACAATGAAAGACACCAAAAAATTCAACAATAACCTCAACATTCAAAAACACCAACAAATTCAACAACAACCTCAACAATAATAAACACCAATAAATTCAACAAGAACCTCTAAATTCAATAAGACCATCAAATTTAACTAAAACCTTAACAATTAAAAACAACTAAAAATTCAACAACAACTTCAACATTGAAAATCACCAACAAATTCAACGACAACCTCAACAATGAAAAACATCAAAAAATTCAACAACAACCTCAACTTTCAAAAACACCAATAAATTCAAAAAAAACCTCAACAATGAAAAACACCAAAAAATTCAACAACAACCTCAATTTTGAAAAACACCAACGAATTTAACAACCTCTACATTCAACTACACCAACAAATTCAACAACAAACTCAGCTTTGAAAAACACCAACAAATTCAACAACCTCAACGTTGAAAAACACCAACAAGTTCAACAACAACCTCAACTTTTAAAAATACAAAAAGGTTCAAGAAAATAAAAATTGATAACACCAACAAATTCAACAACAACCTCAATATTGAAAATCACCAACTACTTTTACAACAACCTCAAGAATGAAAAACATCAAATAATTCAACAACAACAACCTCAACAATGAAAAACACCAAACAATTCAACAACAACCTCAACATTCAAAAACACCAACAAATTCAACAAAAACCTCAACAAAAAATCTACAAAAAATTCAACAACAACATCAACTTTGAAAAACACCAACAAATTCAACAACCTCAACATTGAAAAGCACCAAAAAATTCAACAACAACCTCAATATTGAAAAACTCCAACAAATTCAACAACAACCTCAACTTTGAAAAACACCAACAAATTCAACAACAACCTCAATATTGAAAATCAACATCAAATTCATCAACAACCTCAACCATGAAAAACAGCAAACAATTCAAGAACAATGACCACAACAATGAAAAACACCAATAAATTCAACAACAACCTCAACATTGAAAAACTCCAACAATGTCAACAACAACCTCAACAATGAAAAACACCAAAAAATCCAACGACAAACTCAACATTGAAAATCACCAACAAATTCAACAACAACCTCAACAATGAAAAACATCAAAAAATTCAACAGCAACCTCAACATTCAAAAACAACAACAAATTCAACAAAAACCTCAACAATGAAAAACACCAAAAAATTCAACAACAACCTCAATTTTGAAAAACATCAACAGATTTAACAACCTCAACATTCAAATACACCAACAAATTCAACAACTAACTCAGCTTTGAAAAATACCAACAAATTCAACAAACTCAACATTCCAAAACACCAACAAATTCGACAACAACATAAACATTCGCAAACACCAACAAATTCAACAATAACCTCAACATTCAAAAACACCAACAAATTCAACCAAAATCTGAACAATGAAAAACTCCAAAATATTCAACAACAACCGTAACTTTAAAAACACCAACAAATTCAACAACCTCAACATTGAAAAACACGAAAAAATTCAACAACAATCTCAAAATTGAAAAACTCCAAAAAATTGAACAACAAACTCAACATTCAAAAACTCCATCAAATTCAACAAAAACCTCAACATTGAAAAACACCAAAATATTTAACAACAACCTCAACATTCAAAAACACCAACAAATTCAACAACAATCTCAACAGTGAATAACACCAGAAAATTCAACAACAACCTCAACATAAAAAAACAACAACAAATTCAACTGCAACCTCAACTTTGAAAAATACAAAAAAGTTCAAAAAAAATCCATTGATCACACCAGTACATTCAACAACCTGAACACTGAAAATCACCAACAAATTCAACAACAACCTCAGCAATGAAAAACATTAAAAAAATTCAACAACAACCTCAACAATGAAAAAAACCAAAAAATTCAACAACAATTTCAACAATGAAAAACTCCAACAAATTCAACAACAACCTCAACAATGAAAAACACCAAAAAATTCAACAACAACCTGAACTTAGAATAATACCAACAAATTCAGCAACCTCAACATTGAAAAACACCAACAAATTCAACAACAACCTCATCAATGAAAAACATCAGAAAATTCAACAACAACCCATATTGAAAATCACCAAAATATTCAACAATAAACTCAACTCTGAAAAACACTTGAAATTCAACAACCGCAACATTGAAAATCACCAAAAATTGAACAACAACCTCAACTTCTAAAAATACAGAACGATTCAACAAAATAAAAATTGATATCACCACCAAATTCAACAACAACCTCAGCAATGAAAAACACCAAAAAATTCAACAACAACCTGAACTTTGAAAAATACCAACAAATTCAACAACCTCAACATTGAAGAAGACCAACAAATTCAACTGAAACTCCACTTTGAAAAATACAAAAAAGTTATAAAAAAAACCATTGATAACACCGATAAATTCAACAACAACCTCGATATTTAAAATCACCAACAAATTCAACAACAACCTCATCAATGAAAAACATCAAAAAATTCAACAAAAACATCAACAATGAAAAACACCAAAAAATTCAACAACAACCTCAACTTTGAAAAACACCAACAAATTCAACATCCTCAACATTGAAAAGCAACAAGAAATTCAACAACAACCTCAACATTGAAAAACTCCAACAAATTCAACAACAACATCAACAATTAAAAACACCAAAAAATTCAACAATAAGGTCAACATTCAAAAACAACAACAAATTCAACAAAAACCTCAACATTGAAAAACACCAAAAAATTCAACTGCAACCTCAACTTTGAAAAATGCAAAAAAGTTCAAAAAAAACAATTGATAACACCAATAAATTCAACAACAATCTCAATATTGAAAATCACCGACAAATTCAACAAGAAACTCAACAATGAAAAAGATCCAAAATTTCAACAACAACAATCTCAGCAATGAAAAACACCAAAAAATTCAACAACAACCTCAACATTCAAAAACACCACCAAATTCATCAACAAACTCAAAAAGGAAAAACACCAAAAAATTCAACAACAACCTCAACATTCAAAAACAACAACAAATTCAACAAAAACCTCAACAATGAAAAACACCATAAAATTCAACAACAAACTCAACTATGAAAAACAGCAACAGATTCAACAACCTCAACATTCAAAAACAGCAACAAATTCAACAACAACCTCAAAAATGAAAAACACCAAAAAATTCAACAACAACCCCAACATTGAAAAACACCAACAAATTCGACAACAACCTCAATATTGACAATCACCAACAAATTCAACAACAACCTCAGCTTTGAAATACACCAACAAATTCAACAACCTCAACATTGAAAAACACCAACAAATTCAACAACAATCTCAAATTTTAAAAATACAATAAGGTTCAACAAAATAAAAATGGATAACACCAACAAAATCAACAACAACCTCAATATTGAAAATCACCAACAAATTCAACATCAACCTCAACAATGAAAAACATCAAAAAATTCAACAACAACAACTTCAACAATGCAAAACACCAAAAAATTCAACAACGACCACAACATTCAAAAACACCAAGAAATTCAACAACAACCTCAACAATGAAAAACACCAAAAAATTCAACAACAAGCTCAACATTCAAAAACACCAGCAAATTCAACAAAAACCTCAACAATTAAAAACACCAAAAAAATCAATAACAACCACCAAATTGAAAAAATCCAACAATTTCAACAAGTACTGCAACAATGAAAAACAGCAAAAAATTCAACGACAAACTCAAAATTGAAAATCACCATCAAATTCAACAAAAATCTCAACCGTGAAAAACATCAAAAAATTCAACAACAACCTCAACATTCCAACACACCAACAAATTCAACAAAACCTCAACAATGAAAACACCAAAAAATTCAACAACAATCACAACTTTGAAAAACAGAAACAGATTCAACAACCTCAACATTGAAAAACACCAACAAATTAAAGTGCAAACTCAATTTTGAAAAACACAAAAAAGTTTAAAAAAAAATTGATAACACCAATAAATTCAAAAACAACCTCAAAATTGAAAATCACCAACAAATTCAACAACAACCTCAACAATGAAAAACAGCAAAAATTTCAACAACAACGACCTCAACAATGAAAAACACCAAAAAATTCAACAACTACCTCAACATTGAAAAACTCCAACATTTTCAACAACAAACTCAACATTGAAAATCACCAACAAATTCAACAACAACCTCACAAATGAAAAACATCAAAAAATTCAACAACAACCTCAACATTGAAAAAGACCAAAAAATTCTACAACAACTTCAAAATTCAAAAACACCAACAAATTCAACAACAACCTCAACAATGAAAAACAGCAAAAAATTCAACAACAACGACCTCAACAATGAAAAGCACCAAAAAATTCAACAACAACCTCAACATTGAAAAACTCCAACATTTTCAACAACAAACTCAACATTGAAAATCACCAACAAATTCAACTACAACCTCACAAATGAAAAACATCAAAAATTTCAACAACAACCTCAACATTGAAAAACACCAAAAAATTCAACAACAACCTCAAAATTCAAAAACACCAACAAATTCAACAACAACCTCATCAATGATAAACACCAAAAAATTCAACAACAACCTCAACATTCAAAAACACCAACAATTTCAACAAAAACCTCAAAAATGAAAAACACCAAAAAATTCAACAACAACCTCAACTTTGAAAATCAGCAATAAATTCAACAGCCTCAACATTGAAAAACGCCAACAAATTCAACTGCAACCTCAACTTTGAAAAATACAAAAAAGTTCAAATAAAAACCAGTGATCACACCAATAAATTCACCAACCTCAACATTGAAAACCACCAACAAATTGAACAACAACCTCAGGAATGAAAAACACCAAAAGATTCAACAAGAACCTCAACATTCAAAAACAACAAAAAATTCAACAACAAACTCAACATTCAAAAACACCAACAAATTCAACAAAAACCTCAACAATTAAAAAGACCAAAAAAATTCAACAACAAACTCAACAATGAAAAACACCAAAAAATTCAACAACCTCAACATTGAAAAACATCAACAAACTCAACAACAAACTCAAATTTTAAAAATACAAAAAGGTTCAACAAAATAAAAATTGATAACACCAACAAATTCAACAAAGACCTCAACATTGAAAATCAACAACAAATTCAACAACACCCTCAACAATGAAAAAGATCTAAAAATTGAACAACAACAACCTCAACAATGAAAGACACCAAAAAATTCAACAATAACCTCAACATTCAAAAACACCAACAAATTCAACAACAACCTCAACAATAATAAACACCAATAAATTCAACAAGAACCTCTAAATTCAATAACACCATCAAATTTAACTAAAACCTTAACAATTAAAAACAACTAAAAATTCAACAACAACTTCAACATTGAAAATCACCAACAAATTCAACGACAACCTCAACAATGAAAAACATCAAAAAATTCAACAACAACCTCAACTTTCAAAAACAACAATAAATTCAAAAAAAACCTCAACAATGAAAACACCAAAAAATTCAACAACAACCTCAATTTTGAAAAACACCAACGAATTTAACAACCTCTACATTCAACTACACCAACAAATTCAACAACAAACTCAGCTTTGAAAAACACCAACAAACTCAACAACCTCAGCGTTGAACAACACCAACAAGTTCAACAACAACCTCAACTTTTAAAAATACAAAAAGGTTCAACAAAATAAAAATTGATAACACCAACAAATTCAACAACAACCTCAATATTGAAAATCACCAACTACTTTTACAACAACCTCAAGAATGAAAAACATCAAATAATTCAACAACAACAACCTCAACAATGAAAAACACCAAACAATTCAACAACAACCTCAACATTCAAAAACATCAAAAAAATTCATCAACAATCACAACTTTGAAAAACACCAACAAATTAAAGTGCAAACTCAACTTCAACTCAAACTCAAACTCAACACCAAAAAATTCAACAACAACCTCAACATTCAAAAACACCAACAAATTCAACAAAAACCTCAACAAAAAATCTACAAAAAATTCAACAACAACATCAACTTTGAAAAACACCAACAAATTCAACAACCTCAACATTGAAAAGCACCAACAAATTCAACAACAACCTCAACATTGAAAAAATCCAACAAATTCAACAACAACCTCAACTTTGAAAAACACCAACAAATTCAACAACAACCTCAATATTGAAAATCAACATCAAATTCATCAACAACCTCAACCATGAAAAACAGCAAACAATTCAAGAACAACGACCACAACAATGAAAAACACCAATAAATTCAACAACAACCTCAACAATGAAAAACACCAAAAAATTCAACGACAAACTCAACATTGAAAATCACCAACAAATTCAACAACAACCTCAACAATGATAAACATCAAAAAATTCAACAGCAACCTCAACATTCAAAAACAACAACAAATTCAACAAAAACCTCAACAATGAAAAACACCAAAAAATTCAACAACAGCCTCAATTTTGAAAAACATCAACAGATTTAACAACCTCAACATTCAAATACACCAACAAATTCAACAACTAACTCAGCTTTGAAAAATACCAACAAATTCAACAAACTCAACATTCCAAAACACCAACAAATTCGACAACAACATAAACATTCGCAAACACCAACAAATTCAACAATAACCTCAGCAATGAAAACCAGCAAACAATTCAACAACAACGACCTCAACAATGAAAAATGCCAAAAAATTTATCAACAACCTCAGCAATGAATAACAGCAAAAAATTCAACAAAGCAAACTCAACAATGAAAAATACCAAAAAATTCAACAACAACCCAACATTGAAAATCACCAGAATTTTCAACAACAAACTCAACTTTGAAAAACACCAAGAAATTCAACAACCTCAACATGGAAAAACAGAAACAAATTCAACAACAACCTCAACATTGAAAAACACCAACAAATTCAACTGCAACCTCAACATTGAAAAATACAAAAAAGTTCAAAAGAAAACAATTGATAACACCAATAAATTCAACAACAACCTCAATATTGAAAATCACCAACAAATTCAACAACAACCTCAACAATGAAAAACATCCAAAAATTCAACAACAACCTCAACATTCGAAAACACCAATAAATGCAACCAAAACCTCATCAGTGTAAAACACCAAAAAATTCAACAACAACCTGAACTTTGAAAAACACCAGCAAATTCAACAACCTCAACATTGAAAAACACCAAAAAATTCAACAACAACCTTAACATTCAAAAACACCAACAAATTCAACAAAAACCTCAACAATGAAAAACAGTGAAAAATTCAACAACAACCTCAACTTTGAAAAACACCAATAAATTCAACAACCTCAACATTCAAAAACACCAACAAATTTAACAACAACCGCAGCTTTGAAAAACACCAACAAATTCAACAACCTCAACATTGAAAAATACCAACAAATTAACAACAACCTCAACTTGTAAAATACAAAAAGGTTCAACAAAATAAAAATTGATAACAGCATCAAATTCACCAACAACCTCAACAATGAAAAACACCAAAAAAAATCAACAATAACCTCAACATTCAAAAACACCAACAAATTCAACCAAAATCTGAACAATGAAAAACTCCAAAAATTTCAACAACAACCGTAACTTTAAAAACACCAACAAATTCAACAACCTCAACATTGAAAAACACGAAAAAATTCAACAACAATCTCAAAATTGAAAAACTCCAAAAAATTGAACAACAAACTCAACATTCAAAAACTCTATCAAATTCAACAAAAACCTCAACATTGAAAAACACCAAAATATTTAACAACAACCTCAACATTCAAAAACACCAACAAATTCAACAACAACCTCAACAGTGAATAACACCAGAAAATTCAACAACAACCTCAACATAAAAAAACACCAACAAATTCAACAATAACCTCAACAATGAAAAACATCAAAAAATTCACCAACAACCTCAACTTTGAAAAAAACCAAGAAATTCAACAACCTCAACATTGAAAAACAACAACAAATTCAACTGCAACCTCTACTTTGAAAAATACAAAAAAGTTCAAAAAAAATCCATTGATCACACCACTACATTCAACAACCTGAACACTGAAAATCACCAACAAATTCAACAACAACCTCAGCAATGAAAAACATTAAAAAAATTCAACAACAACCTCAACAATGAAAAAAACCAAAAAATTCAACAACAATTTCAACAATGAAAAACTCCAACAAATTCAACAACAACCTCAACAATGAAAAACACCAAAAAATTCAACAACAAACTTGACATTGAATATCACCAAAAATTCAACAACAACCTCAAGAATGAAAAACAACAACAAATTCAAGGAACACCTCAACAATGAAAACACCAAAAAATTCAACAACAACCTGAACTTAGAATAATACCAACAAATTCAGCAACCTCAACATTGAAAAACACCAACAAATTCAACTGCAACCTCAACTTTGAAAAATACAAAAAAGTTAAAAAAAAACCATTGATAACACCAATAAATTCAACAACAACCTCATTATTTAAAATCACCAACAAATTCAACAACAACCTCATCAATGAAAAACATCAGAAAATTCAACAACAACCCATATTGAAAATCACCAAAATATTCAACAATAAACTCAACTCTGAAAAACACTTGAAATTCAACATCCGCAACATTGAAAATCACCAAAAATTGAACAACCTCAACTTCTAAAAATACAAAACGATTCAACAAAATAAAAATTGATATCACCACCAAATTCAACAACAACCTCAGCAATGAAAAACACCAAAAAATTCAACAACAACCTGAACTTTGAAAAATACCGACAAATTCAACAACCTCAACATTGAAAAAGACCAACAAATTCAACTGCAACCTCCACTTTGAAAAATACAAAAAAGTTATAAAAAAAACATTGATAACACCGATAAATTCAACAACAACCTCGATATTTAAAATCACCAACAAATTCAACAACAACCTCATCAATGAAAAACATCAAAAAATTCAACAAAAACATCAACAATGAAAAACACCAAAAAATTCAACAACAACCTCAACTTTGAAAAACACCAACAAATTCAACATCCTCAACATTGAAAAGCAACAACAAATTCAACAACAACCTCAACATTGAAAAACTGCAACAAATTCAACAACAACATCAACAATTAAAAACACCAAAAAATTCAACAATAAGGTCAACATTCAAAAACAACAACAAATTCAACAAAAACCTCAACATTGAAAAACACCAAAAAATTCAACAACTACCTCAACTTTCAAAAACACCAACAAATTCAACACCTTCAACATTAAAAAACACCATCAAATTCAACTGCAACCTCAACTTTGAAAAATGCAAAAAAGTTCAAAAAAAACAATTGATAACACCAATAAATTCAACAACAATCTCAATATTGAAAATCACCAACAAATTCAACAACAACCTCAACAATGAAAAAGATCCAAAATTTCAACAACAACAATCTCAGCAATGAAAAACACCAAAAAATTCAACAACAACCTCAACATTCAAAAACACCACCAAATTCATCAACAAACTCAAAAAGGAAAAACACCAAAAAATTCAACAACAACCTCAACATTCAAAAACAACAACAAATTCAACAAAAACCTCAACAATTAAAAACACCAAAAAATTCAACAACAACATTATCTTTGAAAAAAAACAACGAATTCAACAACCTCAACATTTAAAAACACCAACAAATTCAACAAAAAACTCAACATTGAAAGACTCCAACAAATTCAACAACGACCTCAACAATGAAAAACACCGAAAAATAAAAAAAACAACCTCAACATTCAAATACAATAACAAATTCAACCAAAACCTCAAAAATGGAAAACACTATAAAAATTCAACAACAACCTCTACTTTGAAATACACCAACAAATTCTACAACCTCAACATTGAAAAACAACAACAAATTCAACAACAACCTCAACAATTAAAAATACCAAAAATTCAACACCATCCTCAACATTCAAATACACCAACAAATTCAACAAGAAACTCTGCAATGAAAAGCATCAAAAAATTAGCAACAACCTCAACAATGAAAAACACCAAAAAATTAAACAACAACCTCAACAATGAAAAACACCAAAAAAATCAATAACAATCTCAACTTTGAAAAACGCGAACAATTTCAACCACCACCGCAACAATGAAAAACCCAAAAAAATTCGACAACAAACTCAACATTGAAAATCAGCATCAATTTCAACAAAAACCTCAACAATGATAAACACCAAAAAATTCAACAGCAACCTCAACTTTGAAAAACACCAACAGATTTAACAACCTCAACAATCAAAAACAGCAACAATTTCAACAACAACCACAGCTTTGAAAAACACCAACAAATTCAACAACCTCAACATTCAACAACATCAACAAATTGAACAACAACCTCAACTTGTAAAATACAAAAAGGTTCAACAAAACTAAAATTGATAACACCATCAAATTCAACAACAACCTCAACAGTGAAAAACACCCAAAAATTCAACAACAACCTCAAGATTCAAAAACAACAACAAATTCAAACAAAACCTGAACAATGAAAAACTCGTAAAGTTGCAACAACCGCAACTTTAAAAACACTAACAAATTCAACAACCTCAACATTGAAAAACACCAACAAATTCAACAACAACCTCAACATTGAAAAACACCAACAAATTCAACAACAACATCAACAAAGAAAAACACCAAAAAATTCAACAACAACCTCAAAAATGAAAAAAAAAAATCAATAACAACCTCAGCATTGAAAAACTCCAAGAATTTCTACAACTACCGCAACAACGAAAAACACCAAAATATTCGACAACAAACTCAGCATTGAAAATCACCATCAAATTCAACAAAACCTCAACAATGAAAAACACCAAAAAATTCAACAACAACCTCAACTTTGAAAACCACCAACAGATTTAACAACCTCAACATTCAAATACATCAACAAATTCAATAACAACCTCAGCAATGAAAAACATCCAAAAATTCAACAAAAACCACAACAATGAAAAACACCAAAAAAATCAATAACAACTTCAACATAGAAAAACTCCAAGAATTTCTACAACTACCGCAACAATCAAAAACACCAAAAAATTCGACAACAAACTCAACGTTGAAAATCACCATCAAATTCAACAAAAATACCAACAAATTAACATCAACCTCAACTTTTAAAATACAAAAATGTTCAACAAAATATAAATTGATAACACCAACGAATTCAACAACACCGTCAACTTTGAAAAACATCAACAAATTCATCAACCACAACATTGAAGAAGGGCAGCAAATTAATCAACAACCTCAACAATGAAAAACATCAAAAAATTCAACAACAACCTCAGCAATGAAAAACACCAAAAAGTTCAACAACAACCTCAACATTGAAAAACTCCAAGAATTTCTACAACTACCGCAACAATGAAAAACATCAAAAATTGGATAACAAACTCAACATTGAAAATCATCATCAAATTAAACATAAACGTCAACAATGAAAAACACCAAAAAATTCAACAAAAACCTCAACTTTGAAAAATACCAACAGATTTAAAACCTCAACATTCAAATACACCAACAAATTCAACAGCATCCTCAGCTTTGAAAAACACCAACAAGTTCAACAACTTCAACATTCAAAAACACCAACAAATTCAACAAAAACCTCAACAATTAAAAACAGCAAAAAATTCAACAACAACCACAACTTTGAAAATCACTAACAAAGTCAACAACCTCAACATTGAAAAACTCAAAAAAATTCAACAACAACCTCCACATTCAAAAACACCAACAAATTCAATAAAAACATCAACAATGAAAAACACCAATAAATTCAACAACAACCTCAACTTTGAAAAACACCAATAAATTCAACAACCTCAACATTGATAAACACCAACAAATTCAACTGCAACCTCAGCTTTGAAAAATACAAAAAAGTTAAAAAAAACATTGATCACACCAATACATTAAACAACATCAACAATGAAAATCACCAACAAATTCAACAACAACCTCAGCAATGAAAAACATCAAAAAATTCAACAACAACCTCAAAAATGAAAAACATGCAAAAATTCAACAACAACCTCAACAATGAAAAACACCAAATAATTCAACAACAACCTCAACATTCAAAAACACCAAAAAAATTCAACAACAAACTCAACAATCAAAAACACCAACAAATTCAACAACAACCTCAGCAATGAAAAACATCAAAAAATTAGCAACAACCTGAACAATGAAAAACACCAAAAAATAAAACAACAACCTCAACAATGAAAAACACCAAAAAAATCAATAACAATCTCCATTTTGAAAAACTCGAACAATTTCAACCACTACCGCAACAATGAAAAACACCAGAAAATTCGACAACAAACTCAACATTGAAAACCAGCATCAATTTCAACAAAAATCTCAACAATGAAAAACACCAAAAAATTCAACAACAAACTCAACTTTGAAAAACACTAACAGATTTAACAACCTCAACAATCAAAAACAGCAACAATTTCAACAACAACCTCAGCTTTGAAAAATATCAAACAAATTGAACAACCTCAACATTCAAATTGAACAACAACCTCAACTTGTAAAATACAAAAAGGTTCAACAAAATTAAAATTGATAACACCATCAAATTCAACAACAACCTCAACAATGAAAAACACCAAAAAATTCAACAACAATCTCCACAATCAAAAACACCAACAAATTCAATAAAAACCTCAACAATCAAAAACACCAAAAAATTCAAAAACAACCTCAACTTTGAAAAACACCAATAAATTCAACAACCTCAACATGGATAAACACCAACAAATTCAACTGCAACCTCAGCTTTGAAAAATACAAAAAAGTTTAAAAAAAAACCATTGATCACACCAATACATTCAAAAACCTCAACAATGAAAATCACCAACAAATTCAACAACAACCTCGGCAATGAAAAACATCAAAAAATTCAACAACAAACTCAACAATGAAAAACATCAAAAAATTCAACAACAACCTCAACAATGCAAAACATCCAAAAATTCAACAACAACAACCTCAACAATGAAATACACCAAATAATTCAACAACAACCTCAACATTCAAAAACACCAAAAAATTCAACAACAAACTCAACATTCAAAAACACCAACAAATTCAACAAAAACCTCAACAATTCACCAACATATTCAACAACCTCAACATTGAAAAACACACACAAAATCAACAACAACTTCAACATTGAAAAACTCCAACAAATTCAACTACCTCAACAATGAAAAACACCAAAAATTCATCAACAGCCTCAACTTTGAAAAACACCCACAGTTTCTACAATCTCAACATTCAAATACATCAACAAATTCAACAACAACCTCAGCTTTGAAAAACACCAACAAATTCAACAACCTCAACATAGAAAAACACCAACAAATTCAACAACAACCTCAACTTTTAAAAATACAAAAAGGATCAACAAAATAAAAATTGATAACACCAACAAATTCAACAACAACCTCAATATATAAAATCACCAACAAATTCAACATCAACCTCAACAATGAAAAACAACAAAAAATTCAACAACAACAATTTCAACAATGCAAAACACCAAAAAATTCAACAACGACCACAACATTCAAAAACACCAAGAAATTCAACAACAACCTCAACAATGAAAAACACCAAAAAATTCAACAACAAGCTCAGCATTCAAAAACACCAGCAAATTCAACAAAAACCTCAACAATTAAAAACACCAAAAAAATCAATAACAACCACCAAATTGAAAAAATCCAACAATTTCAACAAGTACTGCAACAATGAAAAACAGCAAAAAATTCAACGACAAACTCAAAATTGAAAATCACCATCAAATTCAACAAAAATCTCAACCGTGAAAAACATCAAAAAATTCAACAACAACCTCAACATTCCAGCACACCAACAAATTCAACAAAACCTCAACAATGAAAACACCAAAAAATTCAACAACAATCACAACTTTGAAAAACAGAAACAGATTCAACAACCTCAACATTGAAAAACACCAACAAATTAAAGTGCAAACTCAATTTTGAAAAACACAAAAAAGTTTAAAAAAAACATTGATAACACCAATAAATTCAACAACAACCACAAAATTGAAAATCACCAACAAATTCAACAACAACCTCAACAATGAAAAACAGCAAAAAATTCAACAACAACGACCTCAACAATGAAAAACACCAAAAAATTCAACAACAACCACAACATTGAAAAACTCCAACATTTTCAACAACAAACTCAACATTGAAAATCACCAACAAATTCAACAACAACCTCACAAATGAAAATTCAAAAAATTCAACAACAACCTCAACATTGAAAAACACCAAAAAAATCTACAACAACCTCAAAATTCAAAAACACCAACAAATTCAACAACAACCTCACAAATGAAAAACATCAAAAAATTCAACAACAACCTCAACATTCAAAAACACCAACAAATTCAACAACAACCTCACAAATGAAAAACATCAAAAAATTCAACAACAACCTCAACATTGAAAAACACCAAAAAATTCAACAACAACCTCAAAATTCAAAAACACCAACAAATTCAACAACAACCTAAACAATGATAAACACCAAAAAATTCAACAACAACCTCAACATTCAAAAACACCAACAAATTTAACAAAAACCTCAAAAATGAAAAACACCAAAAAATTCAACAACAACCTCAACTTTGAAAAACACCAAAAATTTCAACAACCTCCACATTGAGAAACAGCAACAAATTCAACTGCAACCTCAACTTTGAAAAATACAAAAAGATTCAAAAAAAAACATTGAATACACCAATAAAATCAACAACAACCTCAATATTTAAATTCACCAAAAAATTCAACATTAACCTCAACATTGAAAATCACCAACAAATTCAACAACAACCTCAACAATGAAAAACATGAGAAAATTCAACAACAATCTCAACATTGAAAAATACCAACAAATTCAACAAATACCTCAACAATGAAAAACACCAACAAATTCAACAACAACCTCAACTTTGAAAATCAGCAATAAATTCAACAGCCTCAACATTGAAAAACGCCAACAAATTCAACTGCAACCTCAACTTTGAAAAATACAAAAAAGTTCAAATAAAAACCAGTGATCACACCAATAAATTCACCAAACTCAACATTGAAAACCACCAACAAATTCAACAACAACCTCAGGAATGAAAAACAACAAAAGATTCAACAAGAACCTCAACATTCAAAACCAACAAAAAATTCAACAACAAACTCAACATTCAAAAACACCAACAAATTCAACAAAAACCTCAACAATTAAAAAGACCAAAAAAATTCAACAACAACCTCAACAATGAAAAACACCAAAAAATTCAAAAACCTCAACTTTGAAAAACACCAACAAATTCAACAACAACCTCAACTTATAAAAATACAAAAAGGTTCAACAAAATAAAAATTGATAACACCAACAAATTCAACAAAGGCCTCAACATTGAAAATCACCAACAAATTCAACAACACCCTCAACAATGAAAAAGATCTAAAAATTGAACAAAAACAACCTCAACAATGAAAAACACCAAAAAATTCAACAACAACCTCAACTTTGAAAAACACCAACAAATTCAACAACCTCAACATTGAAAAACACCAATAAATTCAACAACAACCGCAACAATGAAAAACACCAAAAAATTCAACAACAATCTCAACATTCATAAACACCAACAAATTCAACAACAACCTCAACAATGAAAAACACCGAAAAATTCAACAACAACCTCAACTTTGAAGTACACCAACAAATTCAACAACAACCTCAACAATGAAAAACATGAAAAAAATTCAACAACATCAACCTCAACAATGAAAAACACCAAAAATTCAACAACAACCTCAACATTCAAAAACGCCAACAAATTAAAGTGCAAACTCAACTTTGAAAAACACAAAAAAGTTTACAAAAAAATATTGATAACACCAATAAATTCAACAACAACCACAATATTGAAAATCACCAACAAATTCATCAAAAACCTCAACAATGAGAAACCGCAAAAAATTCAACAACAACAAACTCAACAATGAAAAACACCAAATAATTCAACAAGAAACTCAACATTGAAAATCGCCAACAAACTCAACAACAACCTCAACAATGAAAAACACCAAAAAATTCAAAAACCTCAACTTTGAAAAACACCAACAAATTCAACAACAACCTCAACTTATAAAAATACAAAAAGGTTCAACAAAATAAAAATTGATAACACCAACAAATTCAACAAAGGCCTCAACATTGAAAATCACCAACAAATTCAACAACACCCTCAACAATGAAAAAGATCTAAAAATTGAACAAAAACAACCTCAACAATGATAAACATCAAAAAATTCAACAGCAACCTCAACATTCAAAAACAACAACAAATTCAACAAAAACCTCAACAATGAAAAACACCAAAAAATTCAACAACAGCCTCAATTTTGAAAAACATCAACAGATTTAACAACCTCAACATTCAAATACACCAACAAATTCAACAACTAACTCAGCTTTGAAAAATACCAACAAATTCAACAAACTCAACATTCCAAAACACCAACAAATTCGACAACAACATAAACATTCGCAAACACCAACAAATTCAACAATAACCTCAGCAATGAAAACCAGCAAACAATTCAACAACAACGACCTCAACAATGAAAAATGCCAAAAAATTTATCAACAACCTCAGCAATGAATAACAGCAAAAAATTCAACAAAGCAAACTCAACAATGAAAAATACCAAAAAATTCAATAAAAACCTCAACAATCAAAAACACCAAAAAATTCAAAAACAACCTCAACTTTGAAAAACACCAATAAATTCAACAACCTCAACATGGATAAACACCAACAAATTCAACTGCAACCTCAGCTTTGAAAAATACAAAAAAGTTTAAAAAAAAACCATTGATCACACCAATACATTCAAAAACCTCAATAATGAAAATCACCAACAAATTCAACAACAACCTCGGCAATGAAAAACATCAAAAAATTCAACAACAAACTCAACAATGAAAAACATCAAAAAATTCAACAACAACCTCAACAATGCAAAACATCCAAAAATTCAACAACAACAACCTCAACAATGAAATACACCAAATAATTCAACAACAACCTCAACATTCAAAAACACCAAAAAATTCAACAACAAACTCAACATTCAAAAACACCAACAAATTCAACAAAAACCTCAACAATTCACCAACATATTCAACAACCTCAACATTGAAAAACACACACAAAATCAACAACAACTTCAACATTGAAAAACTCCAACAAATTCAACTACCTCAACAATGAAAAACACCAAAAATTCATCAACAGCCTCAACTTTGAAAAACACCCACAGTTTCTACAATCTCAACATTCAAATACATCAACAAATTCAACAACAACCTCAGCTTTGAAAAACACCAACAAATTCAACAACCTCAACATAGAAAAACACCAACAAATTCAACAACAACCTCAACTTTTAAAAATACAAAAAGGATCAACAAAATAAAAATTGATAACACCAACAAATTCAACAACAACCTCAATATATAAAATCACCAACAAATTCAACATCAACCTCAACAATGAAAAACAACAAAAAATTCAACAACAACAATTTCAACAATGCAAAACACCAAAAAATTCAACAACGACCACAACATTCAAAAACACCAAGAAATTCAACAACAACCTCAACAATGAAAAACACCAAAAAATTCAACAACAAGCTCAGCATTCAAAAACACCAGCAAATTCAACAAAAACCTCAACAATTAAAAACACCAAAAAAATCAATAACAACCACCAAATTGAAAAAATCCAACAATTTCAACAAGTACTGCAACAATGAAAAACAGCAAAAAATTCAACGACAAACTCAAAATTGAAAATCACCATCAAATTCAACAAAAATCTCAACCGTGAAAAACATCAAAAAATTCAACAACAACCTCAACATTCCAGCACACCAACAAATTCAACAAAACCTCAACAATGAAAACACCAAAAAATTCAACAACAATCACAACTTTGAAAAACAGAAACAGATTCAACAACCTCAACATTGAAAAACACCAACAAATTAAAGTGCAAACTCAATTTTGAAAAACACAAAAAAGTTTAAAAAAAACATTGATAACACCAATAAATTCAACAACAACCACAAAATTGAAAATCACCAACAAATTCAACAACAACCTCAACAATGAAAAACAGCAAAAAATTCAACAACAACGACCTCAACAATGAAAAACACCAAAAAATTCAACAACAACCTCAACATTGAAAAACTCCAACATTTTCAACAACAAACTCAACATTGAAAATCACCAACAAATTCAACAACAACCTCACAAATGAAAATTCAAAAAATTCAACAACAACCTCAACATTGAAAAACACCAAAAAAATCTACAACAACCTCAAAATTCAAAAACACCAACAAATTCAACAACAACCTCACAAATGAAAAACATCAAAAAATTCAACAACAACCTCAACATTCAAAAACACCAACAAATTCAACAACAACCTCACAAATGAAAAACATCAAAAAATTCAACAACAACCTCAACATTGAAAAACACCAAAAAATTCAACAACAACCTCAAAATTCAAAAACACCAACAAATTCAACAACAACCTAAACAATGATAAACACCAAAAAATTCAACAACAACCTCAACATTCAAAAACACCAACAAATTTAACAAAAACCTCAAAAATGAAAAACACCAAAAAATTCAACAACAACCTCAACTTTGAAAAACACCAAAAATTTCAACAACCTCCACATTGAGAAACAGCAACAAATTCAACTGCAACCTCAACTTTGAAAAATACAAAAAGATTCAAAAAAAAACATTGAATACACCAATAAAATCAACAACAACCTCAATATTTAAATTCACCAAAAAATTCAACATTAACCTCAACATTGAAAATCACCAACAAATTCAACAACAACCTCAACAATGAAAAACATGAGAAAATTCAACAACAATCTCAACATTGAAAAATACCAACAAATTCAACAAATACCTCAACAATGAAAAACACCAACAAATTCAACAACAACCTCAACTTTGAAAATCAGCAATAAATTCAACAGCCTCAACATTGAAAAACGCCAACAAATTCAACTGCAACCTCAACTTTGAAAAATACAAAAAAGTTCAAATAAAAACCAGTGATCACACCAATAAATTCACCAAACTCAACATTGAAAACCACCAACAAATTCAACAACAACCTCAGGAATGAAAAACAACAAAAGATTCAACAAGAACCTCAACATTCAAAACCAACAAAAAATTCAACAACAAACTCAACATTCAAAAACACCAACAAATTCAACAAAAACCTCAACAATTAAAAAGACCAAAAAAATTCAACAACAACCTCAACAATGAAAAACACCAAAAAATTCAAAAACCTCAACTTTGAAAAACACCAACAAATTCAACAACAACCTCAACTTATAAAAATACAAAAAGGTTCAACAAAATAAAAATTGATAACACCAACAAATTCAACAAAGGCCTCAACATTGAAAATCACCAACAAATTCAACAACACCCTCAACAATGAAAAAGATCTAAAAATTGAACAAAAACAACCTCAACAATGAAAAACACCAAAAAATTCAACAACAACCTCAACTTTGAAAAACACCAACAAATTCAACAACCTCAACATTGAAAAACACCAATAAATTCAACAACAACCGCAACAATGAAAAACACCAAAAAATTCAACAACAATCTCAACATTCATAAACACCAACAAATTCAACAACAACCTCAACAATGAAAAACACCGAAAAATTCAACAACAACCTCAACTTTGAAGTACACCAACAAATTCAACAACAACCTCAACAATGAAAAACATGAAAAAAATTCAACAACATCAACCTCAACAATGAAAAACACCAAAAATTCAACAACAACCTCAACATTCAAAAACGCCAACAAATTAAAGTGCAAACTCAACTTTGAAAAACACAAAAAAGTTTACAAAAAAATATTGATAACACCAATAAATTCAACAACAACCACAATATTGAAAATCACCAACAAATTCATCAAAAACCTCAACAATGAGAAACCGCAAAAAATTCAACAACAACAAACTCAACAATGAAAAACACCAAATAATTCAACAAGAAACTCAACATTGAAAATCGCCAACAAACTCAACAACAACCTCAACAATGAAAAACACCAAAAAATTCAAAAACCTCAACTTTGAAAAACACCAACAAATTCAACAACAACCTCAACTTATAAAAATACAAAAAGGTTCAACAAAATAAAAATTGATAACACCAACAAATTCAACAAAGGCCTCAACATTGAAAATCACCAACAAATTCAACAACAACCTCAACAATGAAAAACACCAAAAAATTGAACAAAAACAACCTCAACAATGATAAACATCAAAAAATTCAACAGCAACCTCAACATTCAAAAACAACAACAAATTCAACAAAAACCTCAACAATGAAAAACACCAAAAAATTCAACAACAGCCTCAATTTTGAAAAACATCAACAGATTTAACAACCTCAACATTCAAATACACCAACAATTCAACAACTAACTCAGCTTTGAAAAATACCAACAAATTCAACAAACTCAACATTCCAAAACACCAACAAATTCGACAACAACATAAACATTCGCAAACACCAACAAATTCAACAATAACCTCAGCAATGAAAACCAGCAAACAATTCAACAACAACGACCTCAACAATGAAAAATGCCAAAAAATTTATCAACAACCTCAGCAATGAATAACAGCAAAAAATTCAACAAAGCAAACTCAACAATGAAAAATACCAAAAAATTCAACAACAACCCAACATTGAAAATCACCAGAATTTTCAACAACAAACTCAACTTTGAAAAACACCAAGAAATTCAACAACCTCAACATGGAAAAACAGAAACAAATTCAACAACAACCTCAACATTGAAAAACACCAACAAATTCAACTGCAACCTCAACATTGAAAAATACAAAAAAGTTCAAAAGAAAACAATTGATAACACCAATAAATTCAACAACAACCTCAATATTGAAAATCACCAACAAATTCAACAACAACCTCAACAATGAAAAACATCCAAAAATTCAACAACAACCTCAACATTCGAAAACACCAATAAATGCAACCAAAACCTCATCAGTGTAAAACACCAAAAAATTCAACAACAACCTGAACTTTGAAAAACACCAGCAAATTCAACAACCTCAACATTGAAAAACACCAAAAAATTCAACAACAACCTTAACATTCAAAAACACCAACAAATTCAACAAAAACCTCAACAATGAAAAACAGTGAAAAATTCAACAACAACCTCAACTTTGAAAAACACCAATAAATTCAACAACCTCAACATTCAAAAACACCAACAAATTTAACAACAACCGCAGCTTTGAAAAACACCAACAAATTCAACAACCTCAACATTGAAAAATACCAACAAATTAACAACAACCTCAACTTGTAAAATACAAAAAGGTTCAACAAAATAAAAATTGATAACAGCATCAAATTCACCAACAACCTCAACAATGAAAAACACCAAAAAAAATCAACAATAACCTCAACATTCAAAAACACCAACAAATTCAACCAAAATCTGAACAATGAAAAACTCCAAAAATTTCAACAACAACCGTAACTTTAAAAACACCAACAAATTGAACAACCTCAACATTGAAAAACACGAAAAAATTCAACAACAATCTCAAAATTGAAAAACTCCAAAAAATTGAACAACAAACTCAACATTCAAAAACTCTATCAAATTCAACAAAAACCTCAACATTGAAAAACACCAAAATATTTAACAACAACCTCAACATTCAAAAACACCAACAAATTCAACAACAACCTCAACAGTGAATAACACCAGAAAATTCAACAACAACCTCAACATAAAAAAACACCAACAAATTCAACAATAACCTCAACAATGAAAAACATCAAAAAATTCACCAACAACCTCAACTTTGAAAAAAACCAAGAAATTCAACAACCTCAACATTGAAAAACAACAACAAATTCAACTGCAACCTCTACTTTGAAAAATACAAAAAAGTTCAAAAAAAATCCATTGATCACACCACTACATTCAACAACCTGAACACTGAAAATCACCAACAAATTCAACAACAACCTCAGCAATGAAAAACATTAAAAAAATTCAACAACAACCTCAACAATGAAAAAAACCAAAAAATTCAACAACAATTTCAACAATGAAAAACTCCAACAAATTCAACAACAACCTCAACAATGAAAAACACCAAAAAATTCAACAACAAACTTGACATTGAATATCACCAAAAATTCAACAACAACCTCAAGAATGAAAAACAACAACAAATTCAAGGAACACCTCAACAATGAAAACACCAAAAAATTCAACAACAACCTGAACTTAGAATAATACCAACAAATTCAGCAACCTCAACATTGAAAAACACCAACAAATTCAACTGCAACCTCAACTTTGAAAAATACAAAAAAGTTAAAAAAAAACCATTGATAACACCAATAAATTCAACAACAACCTCATTATTTAAAATCACCAACAAATTCAACAACAACCTCATCAATGAAAAACATCAGAAAATTCAACAACAACCCATATTGAAAATCACCAAAATATTCAACAATAAACTCAACTCTGAAAAACACTTGAAATTCAACATCCGCAACATTGAAAATCACCAAAAATTGAACAACCTCAACTTCTAAAAATACAAAACGATTCAACAAAATAAAAATTGATATCACCACCAAATTCAACAACAACCTCAGCAATGAAAAACACCAAAAAATTCAACAACAACCTGAACTTTGAAAAATACCGACAAATTCAACAACCTCAACATTGAAAAAGACCAACAAATTCAACTGCAACCTCCACTTTGAAAAATACAAAAAAGTTATAAAAAAAACATTGATAACACCGATAAATTCAACAACAACCTCGATATTTAAAATCACCAACAAATTCAACAACAACCTCATCAATGAAAAACATCAAAAAATTCAACAAAAACATCAACAATGAAAAACACCAAAAAATTCAACAACAACCTCAACTTTGAAAAACACCAACAAATTCAACATCCTCAACATTGAAAAGCAACAACAAATTCAACAACAACCTCAACATTGAAAAACTGCAACAAATTCAACAACAACATCAACAATTAAAAACACCAAAAAATTCAACAATAAGGTCAACATTCAAAAACAACAACAAATTCAACAAAAACCTCAACATTGAAAAACACCAAAAAATTCAACAACTACCTCAACTTTCAAAAACACCAACAAATTCAACACCTTCAACATTAAAAAACACCATCAAATTCAACTGCAACCTCAACTTTGAAAAATGCAAAAAAGTTCAAAAAAAACAATTGATAACACCAATAAATTCAACAACAATCTCAATATTGAAAATCACCAACAAATTCAACAACAACCTCAACAATGAAAAAGATCCAAAATTTCAACAACAACAATCTCAGCAATGAAAAACACCAAAAAATTCAACAACAACCTCAACATTCAAAAACACCACCAAATTCATCAACAAACTCAAAAAGGAAAAACACCAAAAAATTCAACAACAACCTCAACATTCAAAAACAACAACAAATTCAACAAAAACCTCAACAATTAAAAACACCAAAAAATTCAACAACAACATTATCTTTGAAAAAAAACAACGAATTCAACAACCTCAACATTTAAAAACACCAACAAATTCAACAAAAAACTCAACATTGAAAGACTCCAACAAATTCAACAACGACCTCAACAATGAAAAACACCGAAAAATAAAAAAAACAACCTCAACATTCAAATACAATAACAAATTCAACCAAAACCTCAAAAATGGAAAACACTATAAAAATTCAACAACAACCTCTACTTTGAAATACACCAACAAATTCTACAACCTCAACATTGAAAAACAACAACAAATTCAACAACAACCTCAACAATTAAAAATACCAAAAATTCAACACCATCCTCAACATTCAAATACACCAACAAATTCAACAAGAAACTCTGCAATGAAAAGCATCAAAAAATTAGCAACAACCTCAACAATGAAAAACACCAAAAAATTAAACAACAACCTCAACAATGAAAAACACCAAAAAAATCAATAACAATCTCAACTTTGAAAAACGCGAACAATTTCAACCACCACCGCAACAATGAAAAACCCAAAAAAATTCGACAACAAACTCAACATTGAAAATCAGCATCAATTTCAACAAAAACCTCAACAATGATAAACACCAAAAAATTCAACAGCAACCTCAACTTTGAAAAACACCAACAGATTTAACAACCTCAACAATCAAAAACAGCAACAATTTCAACAACAACCACAGCTTTGAAAAACACCAACAAATTCAACAACCTCAACATTCAACAACATCAACAAATTGAACAACAACCTCAACTTGTAAAATACAAAAAGGTTCAACAAAACTAAAATTGATAACACCATCAAATTCAACAACAACCTCAACAGTGAAAAACACCCAAAAATTCAACAACAACCTCAAGATTCAAAAACAACAACAAATTCAAACAAAACCTGAACAATGAAAAACTCGTAAAGTTGCAACAACCGCAACTTTAAAAACACTAACAAATTCAACAACCTCAACATTGAAAAACACCAACAAATTCAACAACAACCTCAACATTGAAAAACACCAACAAATTCAACAACAACATCAACAAAGAAAAACACCAAAAAATTCAACAACAACCTCAAAAATGAAAAAAAAAAATCAATAACAACCTCAGCATTGAAAAACTCCAAGAATTTCTACAACTACCGCAACAACGAAAAACACCAAAATATTCGACAACAAACTCAGCATTGAAAATCACCATCAAATTCAACAAAACCTCAACAATGAAAAACACCAAAAAATTCAACAACAACCTCAACTTTGAAAACCACCAACAGATTTAACAACCTCAACATTCAAATACATCAACAAATTCAATAACAACCTCAGCAATGAAAAACATCCAAAAATTCAACAAAAACCACAACAATGAAAAACACCAAAAAAATCAATAACAACTTCAACATAGAAAAACTCCAAGAATTTCTACAACTACCGCAACAATCAAAAACACCAAAAAATTCGACAACAAACTCAACGTTGAAAATCACCATCAAATTCAACAAAAATACCAACAAATTAACATCAACCTCAACTTTTAAAATACAAAAATGTTCAACAAAATATAAATTGATAACACCAACGAATTCAACAACACCGTCAACTTTGAAAAACATCAACAAATTCATCAACCACAACATTGAAGAAGGGCAGCAAATTAATCAACAACCTCAACAATGAAAAACATCAAAAAATTCAACAACAACCTCAGCAATGAAAAACACCAAAAAGTTCAACAACAACCTCAACATTGAAAAACTCCAAGAATTTCTACAACTACCGCAACAATGAAAAACATCAAAAATTGGATAACAAACTCAACATTGAAAATCATCATCAAATTAAACATAAACGTCAACAATGAAAAACACCAAAAAATTCAACAAAAACCTCAACATTGAAAAATACCAACAGATTTAAAACCTCAACATTCAAATACACCAACAAATTCAACAGCATCCTCAGCTTTGAAAAACACCAACAAGTTCAACAACTTCAACATTCAAAAACACCAACAAATTCAACAAAAACCTCAACAATTAAAAACAGCAAAAAATTCAACAACAACCACAACTTTGAAAATCACTAACAAAGTCAACAACCTCAACATTGAAAAACTCAAAAAAATTCAACAACAACCTCCACATTCAAAAACACCAACAAATTCAATAAAAACATCAACAATGAAAAACACCAATAAATTCAACAACAACCTCAACTTTGAAAAACACCAATAAATTCAACAACCTCAACATTGATAAACACCAACAAATTCAACTGCAACCTCAGCTTTGAAAAATACAAAAAAGTTAAAAAAAACATTGATCACACCAATACATTAAACAACATCAACAATGAAAATCACCAACAAATTCAACAACAACCTCAGCAATGAAAAACATCAAAAAATTCAACAACAACCTCAAAAATGAAAAACATGCAAAAATTCAACAACAACCTCAACAATGAAAAACACCAAATAATTCAACAACAACCTCAACATTCAAAAACACCAAAAAAATTCAACAACAAACTCAACAATCAAAAACACCAACAAATTCAACAACAACCTCAGCAATGAAAAACATCAAAAAATTAGCAACAACCTGAACAATGAAAAACACCAAAAAATAAAACAACAACCTCAACAATGAAAAACACCAAAAAAATCAATAACAATCTCCATTTTGAAAAACTCGAACAATTTCAACCACTACCGCAACAATGAAAAACACCAGAAAATTCGACAACAAACTCAACATTGAAAACCAGCATCAATTTCAACAAAAATCTCAACAATGAAAAACACCAAAAAATTCAACAACAAACTCAACTTTGAAAAACACTAACAGATTTAACAACCTCAACAATCAAAAACAGCAACAATTTCAACAACAACCTCAGCTTTGAAAAATATCAAACAAATTGAACAACCTCAACATTCAAATTGAACAACAACCTCAACTTGTAAAATACAAAAAGGTTCAACAAAATTAAAATTGATAACACCATCAAATTCAACAACAACCTCAACAATGAAAAACACCAAAAAATTCAACAACAATCTCCACAATCAAAAACACCAACAAATTCAATAAAAACCTCAACAATCAAAAACACCAAAAAATTCAAAAACAACCTCAACTTTGAAAAACACCAATAAATTCAACAACCTCAACATGGATAAACACCAACAAATTCAACTGCAACCTCAGCTTTGAAAAATACAAAAAAGTTTAAAAAAAAACCATTGATCACACCAATACATTCAAAAACCTCAACAATGAAAATCACCAACAAATTCAACAACAACCTCGGCAATGAAAAACATCAAAAAATTCAACAACAAACTCAACAATGAAAAACATCAAAAAATTCAACAACAACCTCAACAATGCAAAACATCCAAAAATTCAACAACAACAACCTCAACAATGAAATACACCAAATAATTCAACAACAACCTCAACATTCAAAAACACCAAAAAATTCAACAACAAACTCAACATTCAAAAACACCAACAAATTCAACAAAAACCTCAACAATTCACCAACATATTCAACAACCTCAACATTGAAAAACACACACAAAATCAACAACAACTTCA
Source organism: Cetorhinus maximus (assembly GCF_964194155.1). Lineage (NCBI taxonomy): Eukaryota > Metazoa > Chordata > Chondrichthyes > Lamniformes > Cetorhinidae > Cetorhinus > Cetorhinus maximus. The sequence goes on from NW_027596130.1 coordinate 551,027, forward strand.
ACATTGAAAAACTCCAACAAATTCAACTACCTCAACAATGAAAAACACCAAAAATTCATCAACAGCCTCAACTTTGAAAAACACCCACAGTTTCTACAATCTCAACATTCAAATACATCAACAAATTCAACAACAACCTCAGCTTTGAAAAACACCAACAAATTCAACAACCTCAACATAGAAAAACACCAACAAATTCAACAACAACCTCAACTTTTAAAAATACAAAAAGGATCAACAAAATAAAAATTGATAACACCAACAAATTCAACAACAACCTCAATATATAAAATCACCAACAAATTCAACATCAACCTCAACAATGAAAAACAACAAAAAATTCAACAACAACAATTTCAACAATGCAAAACACCAAAAAATTCAACAACGACCACAACATTCAAAAACACCAAGAAATTCAACAACAACCTCAACAATGAAAAACACCAAAAAATTCAACAACAAGCTCAGCATTCAAAAACACCAGCAAATTCAACAAAAACCTCAACAATTAAAAACACCAAAAAAATCAATAACAACCACCAAATTGAAAAAATCCAACAATTTCAACAAGTACTGCAACAATGAAAAACAGCAAAAAATTCAACGACAAACTCAAAATTGAAAATCACCATCAAATTCAACAAAAATCTCAACCGTGAAAAACATCAAAAAATTCAACAACAACCTCAACATTCCAGCACACCAACAAATTCAACAAAACCTCAACAATGAAAACACCAAAAAATTCAACAACAATCACAACTTTGAAAAACAGAAACAGATTCAACAACCTCAACATTGAAAAACACCAACAAATTAAAGTGCAAACTCAATTTTGAAAAACACAAAAAAGTTTAAAAAAAACATTGATAACACCAATAAATTCAACAACAACCACAAAATTGAAAATCACCAACAAATTCAACAACAACCTCAACAATGAAAAACAGCAAAAAATTCAACAACAACGACCTCAACAATGAAAAACACCAAAAAATTCAACAACAACCTCAACATTGAAAAACTCCAACATTTTCAACAACAAACTCAACATTGAAAATCACCAACAAATTCAACAACAACCTCACAAATGAAAATTCAAAAAATTCAACAACAACCTCAACATTGAAAAACACCAAAAAAATCTACAACAACCTCAAAATTCAAAAACACCAACAAATTCAACAACAACCTCACAAATGAAAAACATCAAAAAATTCAACAACAACCTCAACATTCAAAAACACCAACAAATTCAACAACAACCTCACAAATGAAAAACATCAAAAAATTCAACAACAACCTCAACATTGAAAAACACCAAAAAATTCAACAACAACCTCAAAATTCAAAAACACCAACAAATTCAACAACAACCTAAACAATGATAAACACCAAAAAATTCAACAACAACCTCAACATTCAAAAACACCAACAAATTTAACAAAAACCTCAAAAATGAAAGACACCAAAAAATTCAACAACAACCTCAACTTTGAAAAACACCAAAAATTTCAACAACCTCCACATTGAGAAACAGCAACAAATTCAACTGCAACCTCAACTTTGAAAAATACAAAAAGATTCAAAAAAAAACATTGAATACACCAATAAAATCAACAACAACCTCAATATTTAAATTCACCAAAAAATTCAACATTAACCTCAACATTGAAAATCACCAACAAATTCAACAACAACCTCAACAATGAAAAACATGAGAAAATTCAACAACAATCTCAACATTGAAAAATACCAACAAATTCAACAAATACCTCAACAATGAAAAACACCAACAAATTCAACAACAACCTCAACTTTGAAAATCAGCAATAAATTCAACAGCCTCAACATTGAAAAACGCCAACAAATTCAACTGCAACCTCAACTTTGAAAAATACAAAAAAGTTCAAATAAAAACCAGTGATCACACCAATAAATTCACCAAACTCAACATTGAAAACCACCAACAAATTCAACAACAACCTCAGGAATGAAAAACAACAAAAGATTCAACAAGAACCTCAACATTCAAAACCAACAAAAAATTCAACAACAAACTCAACATTCAAAAACACCAACAAATTCAACAAAAACCTCAACAATTAAAAAGACCAAAAAAATTCAACAACAACCTCAACAATGAAAAACACCAAAAAATTCAAAAACCTCAACTTTGAAAAACACCAACAAATTCAACAACAACCTCAACTTATAAAAATACAAAAAGGTTCAACAAAATAAAAATTGATAACACCAACAAATTCAACAAAGGCCTCAACATTGAAAATCACCAACAAATTCAACAACACCCTCAACAATGAAAAAGATCTAAAAATTGAACAAAAACAACCTCAACAATGAAAAACACCAAAAAATTCAACAACAACCTCAACTTTGAAAAACACCAACAAATTCAACAACCTCAACATTGAAAAACACCAATAAATTCAACAACAACCGCAACAATGAAAAACACCAAAAAATTCAACAACAATCTCAACATTCATAAACACCAACAAATTCAACAACAACCTCAACAATGAAAAACACCGAAAAATTCAACAACAACCTCAACTTTGAAGTACACCAACAAATTCAACAACAACCTCAACAATGAAAAACATGAAAAAAATTCAACAACATCAACCTCAACAATGAAAAACACCAAAAATTCAACAACAACCTCAACATTCAAAAACGCCAACAAATTAAAGTGCAAACTCAACTTTGAAAAACACAAAAAAGTTTACAAAAAAATATTGATAACACCAATAAATTCAACAACAACCACAATATTGAAAATCACCAACAAATTCATCAAAAACCTCAACAATGAGAAACCGCAAAAAATTCAACAACAACAAACTCAACAATGAAAAACACCAAATAATTCAACAAGAAACTCAACATTGAAAATCGCCAACAAACTCAACAACAACCTCAACAATGAAAAACACCAAAAAATTCAAAAACCTCAACTTTGAAAAACACCAACAAATTCAACAACAACCTCAACTTATAAAAATACAAAAAGGTTCAACAAAATAAAAATTGATAACACCAACAAATTCAACAAAGGCCTCAACATTGAAAATCACCAACAAATTCAACAACACCCTCAACAATGAAAAAGATCTAAAAATTGAACAAAAACAACCTCAACAATGAAAAACACCAAAAAATTCAACAACAACCTCAACTTTGAAAAACACCAACAAATTCAACAACCTCAACATTGAAAAACACCAATAAATTCAACAACAACCGCAACAATGAAAAACACCAAAAAATTCAACAACAATCTCAACATTCATAAACACCAACAAATTCAACAACAACCTCAACAATGAAAAACACCGAAAAATTCAACAACAACCTCAACTTTGAAGTACACCAACAAATTCAACAACAACCTCAACAATGAAAAACATGAAAAAAATTCAACAACATCAACCTCAACAATGAAAAACACCAAAAATTCAACAACAACCTCAACATTCAAAAACGCCAACAAATTAAAGTGCAAACTCAACTTTGAAAAACACAAAAAAGTTTACAAAAAAATATTGATAACACCAATAAATTCAACAACAACCACAATATTGAAAATCACCAACAAATTCATCAAAAACCTCAACAATGAGAAACCGCAAAAAATTCAACAACAACAAACTCAACAATGAAAAACACCAAATAATTCAACAAGAAACTCAACATTGAAAATCGCCAACAAACTCAACAACAACCTCAACAATGAAAAACAACAAAAAATTCAACAACTACCGCAACATTGAAAAACTCCCACAATTTGAAAAACAACCTCAACAATGAAAAACGTCAAAAAATTCAACAACAAACTCAACATTCAAAAACAACAAATATTGAACAAAAACCTCAACAATGAAAAACGCCAAAAAATTCAACAACAACAAACTCAACAATGAAAACCACCAAAAAATTCAAAAACAACCTCAACATTCAAAAACACCAACAAATTCAACAAAAACCTCAAAAATTAAAAACACCAAAAATTCAACAACCTCAACATTGAAAAACACTAATAAATTCAACAACAACCTCAACAATGAAAAACACCGAAAAATTCAACAACAACCTTTACTTTGAAGAACACCAACAAATTCAACAACATCAACCTCAACAATGAAAAACACCAAAAATTCAACAACAACCTCAACATTCAAAAACACCAACAAATTCAACAACAACCTCAACAATGAAAAACACCAAAAAATTCAACAACAACCTCAACATTCAAAAACACCAACAAATTCAACATAAACCTCAACAATGAAAATACCAAAAAATTCAACAACAATCACAACTTTGAAAAACACCAACAAATTCAACAACCTCAACATTGAAAAACGCCAACAAATTAAAGTGCAAACTCAACTTTGAAAAACACAAAAAAGTTAAAAAAAAAATATTGATAACACCAATAAATTCAACAACAACCACAATATTGAAAATCACCAACAAATTCATCAAAAACCTCAACAATGAAAAACCGCAAAAAATTCAACAACAACAAACTCAACAATGAAAAACACCAAAAAATTCAACAAGAAACTCAACATTGAAAATCGCCAACAAACTCCACAACAACCTCAACAATGAAAAACAACAAAAAATTCAACAACTACCGCAACATTGAAAAACTCCCACAATTTGAAAAACAACCTCAATAATGAAAAACGTCAAAAAATTCAACAACAAACTCAACATTCAAAAACAACAAATATTCAACAAAAACCACAACAATGAAAAACGCCAGAAAATTCAACAACAAACTCAACTATGGAAAACAGCAAAAATTTCAACAACAACCTCAACTTTGAAAAACACCAACAGATTCAACAACCTCAACAGTCAAAAACAGCAACAAATTCAACAACAACCTCAAAAATGAAAAACACCAAAAAATTCAACAACAACCCCAACATTGAAAAACACCAACAAATTCAACAACAACATCAATATTGACAATCACCAACAAATTCAACAACAACCTCAGCTTTGAAATACACCAACAAATTCAACAACCTCAACATTGGAAAACACCAACAAATTCAACAACAATCTCAAATTTTAAAAATACAATAAGGTTCAACAAAATAAAAATGGATAACACCAACAAAATCAACAACAACCTCAATATTGAAAATCACCAACAAATTCAACAACAACCTCAACATTGAATAACACCAACAATTTCAACAACAACCTCAAATTATAAAAATACAAAAAGGTTCAACAAAATAAAAATTGATAACACCAACAAATTCAACAACAACATTAACTTTGAAAAACTCCAACAAATTCAACAACAACCTCAACATTCAAAATCACCAACAATTTCAACAACAACCTCAGCAAAGAAAAACATCTAAAAATTCAACAAGAACTTCAACAATGAATAACACCGAAAAATTCAACAACAACCTCAACAATGAAAAACACCAAAAAAATCAATAACAGGCTCAACATTGAAAAACTCCAAGAACTTGAACAAGTACCGCACAAATGAAAAACACCAAAAAATTCAACAACAACCTCAACATTCAAAAACACCAACAAATTCAACAAAAACCTCAACAATGAAAAACACCAAAAAATCAACAACAACTTCAACTTTGAAAAACACCAACAGATTTAACAACATTAACATTGAAAAACAGCAACAAATTCAACAACAACCTCATCATTGAAAAACACCCACAAATTCAACAACAACCTCAACATGTAAAAATACAAAAAGTTTCAACAAAATAAAAAATGATAACACCAACAAATTCAGCAACAACCTCAATATTGAAAATCACCAACAAATTCATCAAAAACCTCAACAATGAAAAATCGCAAAAAATTCAACAACAACAAACTCAACAATGCAAAACACCAAAAAATTCAACAAGAAACTCAACATTGAAAATCGCCAACAAACTCAACAACAACCTCAACAATGAAAAACAACAAAAAATTCAACAACAACATCAATATTGACAATCACCAACAAATTCAACAACAACCTCAGCTTTGAAATACACCAACAAATTCAACAACCTCAACATTGAAAAACACCAACAAATTCAACAACAATCTCAAATTTTAAAAATACAATAAGGTTCAACATAATAAAAATGGATAACACCAACAAAATCAACAACAACCTCAATATTGAAAATCACCAACAAATTCAACAACAACCTCAACATTGAATAACACCAACAAATTCAACAACAACCTCAAATGACAAAAATACAAAAAGGTTCAACAAAATAAAAATTGATAACACCAACAAATTCAACAACAACCTCAATATTGAAAATCACCAACAAATTTAACAACAACATCAACAATGAAAAACATCAAAAAATTGAACAACAACCTCAACAATGAAAAACAACAAAAAATTCAACAACAACCTCAACATTCAAAAACACCAAAAAATAAAAACAACAACCTCAACATTCAAAAACACGAACAAATTCAACCAAAACCTCAACAGTGAAAAACTCCAAAAAATTCAACAACAACCTGAACTTTGCAAAACACCAACAAATTCAACAACCTCAACATTGAAAATCACCACAAATTCAACAACAACCTTAACTTTTAAAACTCCAACAAATTCAACAACAACCTCAACAATGAAAAACACCAAAAAATTCAACAACAAACCTCAACATTGAAAATCACCAACAATTTCAACAACAACCTCAGCAATGAAAAACATCTAAAAATTCAACAAGAACTTCAACAATGAATAACACCGAAAAATTCAACAACAACCTCAACAATGAAAAACACCAAAAAAATCAATAACAGCCTCAACATTGAAAAACACCAAGAATTTCAACAAGTACCGCACAAATGAAAAACACCAAAAAATTCAACAACAACCTCAACATTCAAAAACACCAACAAATTCAACAAAAACCTCAACAATGAAAAACACCAAAAAATCAACAACAACTTCAACTTTGAAAAACACCAACAGATTTAACAACATTAACATTGAAAAACAGCAACCAATTCAACAACAACCTCATCATTGAAAAACACCCACAAATTCAACAACAACCTCAACATGTAAAAATACAAAAAGTTTCAACAAAATAAAATTGATAACACCAACAAATTCAACAACAACCTCAATATTGAAAATCACCAACAAATTCATCAAAAACCTCAACAATGAAAAACCGCAAAAAATTCAACAACAACAAACTCAACAATGCAAAGCACCAAAAAATTCAACAAGAAACTCAACATTGAAAATCGCCAACAAACTCAACAACAACCTCAACAATGAAAAACAACAAAAAATTCAACAACAACCGCCACATTGAAAAACTCCCACAATTTGAAAAACAACCTCAACAATGAAAAACGTCAAAAAAATTCAACAACAAACTCAACATTCAAAAACAACAAATATTCAACAAAAACCTCAACGATGAAAAACATCAGAAAATTCAACAACAAACTCAACTATGAAAAACAGCAACAGATTCAACAACCTCAACATTCAAAAACAGCAACAAATTCAACAACAACCTCAAAAAAGAAAAACACCAAAAAATTCAACAACAACCCCAACATTGAAAAACACCAACAAATTCGACAACAACCTCAATATTGACAATCACCAACAAATTCAACAACAACCTCAGCTTTGAAATACACCATCAAATTCAACAACCTGAACATTGAAAAACACCAACAAATTCAACAACAATCTCAATATTGAAAATCACCTACAAATTCAACAACAACCTGAACATTGAATAACACCAACAAATTCAACAACAACCTCAATATTGAAAATCACCTACAAATTCAACAACAACCTGAACATTGAATAACACCAACAAATTCAACAACAACCTCAAATTATAAAAATACAAAAAGGTTCAACAAAATAAAAATTGATAACACCAACAAATTCAACAACAACCTCAATATCGAAAATCACCAACAAATTCAACAACACCCTCAACAATGAAAAACATCAAAAAATTGAACAACAACCTCTACAATGAAAAACACCAAAAAATTCAACAACAATCTCAACATTCAAAAACACCAATAAATTCAACAACACCATCAACAATGAAAAACATCAAAAAATTGAACAACAACCTCAGCAATTAAAAACATCAAAAAATTCAACAGCACCCTCAACAATGAAAAACAGCAAAAAAATCAATAACCACCTCAACATTCAAAAACTCGAACAATTTCAACAACTACCGCAACAATGAAAAACACCAAAAAATTCGACAACAAACTCAACATTGAAAATCACCATCAAATTCAACAAAAACCTCAACAATGAAAAACACCAAAAACTCAACAACAACCTCAACTTTGAAAGACACCAACAGATGTAACAACCTCAAAATCCAAAAACAAAAACAAATTTAACAACAACCTCAGATTTGAAAAACACCAACAAATTCAACAACAACCTCAACATTGAAAAACGCCAACAAATTAAAGTGCAAACTCAACTTTGAAAAACACAAAAAAGTTAAAAAAATAATATTGATAACACCAATAAATTGAACAACAACCACAATATTGAAAATCACCAACAAATTCATCAAAAACCTCAACAATGAAAAACCGCAAAAAATTCAACAACAACAAACTCAACAATGAAAAACACCAAAAAATTCAACAACAACCTCAACATTCAAAAACACCAACAAATTCAACATAAACCTCAACAATGAAAATACCAAAAAATTCAACAACAATCACATCTTTGAAAAACACCAAAAATTCAACAACCTCAACATTGAAAAACACTAATAACTTCAAAAACAACCTCAACAATGAAAAACACCGAAAAATTCAACAACAACCTTTTCTTTGAAGAACACCAACAAATTCAACAACATCAACCTCAACAATGAAAAACAACAAAAATTCAACAACAACCTCAACATTCAGAAACACCATCAAATTTAACAACCTCAACAATTAAAAAGACCAAAAAATTCAACAACAACCTCAACATTCAAAAACACCAAAAAATAAAAACAACAACCTCAACATTCAAAAACACCAACAAATTCAACCAAAACCTGTACAATGAAAAATTCCAAAAAATTCAACAACAAACTCAATTTTAAAAACACCAACAAATTCAACAGCCTCAACATTGAAAAACACCAAAAAATTCAACAACAACCTCAACAATGAAAATCACCAACAAATTCAACAACAACCTCAACTTTGAAAAACACCAACAGATTTGGCAACCTCAACATTCAAAAACACCAACAAATTTAACAAAAACCTCAGCTTGAAAAACACCAACAAATTCAAAAACTTCAACTTTGAAAAACACCAACAAATTCAACAACAACCTCAACTTATAAAAATACAAAAAGGTTCAACAAAATAAAAATTGATAACACCAACAAATTCAACAACAACCTCAATATTGAAAATCACCAACAAATTCAACAACAACCTCAACAATGAAAAACATCAAAAAATTCAACAACAACAACTTCGACAATGAAAACCACCAAAAAATTCAACAACAACCTCAACATTCAAAAACACCAACAAATTCAACAAAAACCTCATAAATTAAAAACACCAAAAAATTCAACAACAACCTCAACTTTGAAAAACACCAACAAATTCAACAACCTCAACATTGAAAAACACAAATAAATTCAACAACAACCGCAACAATGAAAAACACCAAAAAATTCAACAACAATCTCAACATTCATAAAGACCAACAAATTCAACAACAACCTCAACAATGAAAAACACCGAAAAATTCAACAACAACCTCAACTTTGAAGTACACCAACAAATTCAACAACAACCTCAACAATGAAAAACATGAAAAAATTAAACAACATCAACCTCAACAATGAAAAACACCAAAAATTCAACAACAACCTCAACATTCAAAAACGCCAACAAATTAAAGTGCAAACTCAACTTTGAAAAACACAAAAAAGTTTACAAAAAAATATTGATAACACCAATAAATTCAACAACAACCACAATATTGAAAATCACCAACAAATTCATCAAAAACCTCAACAATGAGAAACCGCAAAAAATTCAACAACAACAAACTCAACAATGAAAAACACCAAATAATTCAACAAGAAACTCAACATTGAAAATCGCCAACAAACTCAACAACAACCTCAACAATGAAAAACAACAAAAAATTCAACAACTACCGCAACATTGAAAAACTCCCACAATTTGAAAAACAACCTCAACAATGAAAAACGTCAAAAAATTCAACAACAAACTCAACATTCAAAAACAACAAATATTGAACAAAAACCTCAACAATGAAAAACGCCAAAAAATTCAACAACAACAAACTCAACAATGAAAACCACCAAAAAATTCAAAAACAACCTCAACATTCAAAAACACCAACAAATTCAACAAAAACCTCAAAAATTAAAAACACCAAAAATTCAACAACCTCAACATTGAAAAACACTAATAAATTCAACAACAACCTCAACAATGAAAAACACCGAAAAATTCAACAACAACCTTTACTTTGAAGAACACCAACAAATTCAACAACATCAACCTCAACAATGAAAAACACCAAAAATTCAACAACAACCTCAACATTCAAAAACGCCAACAAATTCAACAACAACCTCAACAATGAAAAACACCAAAAAATTCAACAACAACCTCAACATTCAAAATCACCAACAAATTCAACATAAACCTCAACAATGAAAATACCAAAAAATTCAACAACAATCACAACTTTGAAAAACACCAACAAATTCAACAACCTCAACATTGAAAAACGCCAACAAATTAAAGTGCAAACTCAACTTTGAAAAACACAAAAAAGTTAAAAAAATAATATTGATAACACCAATAAATTCAACAACAACCACAATATTGAAAATCACCAACAAATTCATCAAAAACCTCAACAATGAAAAACCGCAAAAAATTCAACAACAACAAACTCAACAATGAAAAACACCAAAAAATTCAACAAGAAACTCAACATTGAAAATCGCCAACAAACTCCACAACAACCTCAACAATGAAAAACAACAAAAAATTCAACAACTACCGCAACATTGAAAAACTCCCACAATTTGAAAAACAACCTCAACAATGAAAAACGTCAAAAAATTCAACAACAAACTCAACATTCAAAAACAACAAATATTCAACAAAAACCACAACAATGAAAAACACCAGAAAATTCAACAACAAACTCAACTATGAAAAACAGCAAAAATTTCAACAACAACCTCAACTTTGAAAAACACCAACAGATTCAATAACCTCAACATTCAAAAACAGCAACAAATTCAACAACAACCTCAAAAATGAAAAACACCAAAAAATTCAACAACAACCCCAACATTGAAAAACACCAACAAATTCAACAACAACATCAAGATTGACAATCACCAACAAATTCAACAACAACCTCAGCTTTGAAATACACCAACAAATTCAACAACCTCAACATTGAAAAACACCAACAAATTCAACAACAATCTCAAATTTTAAAAATACAATAAGGTTCAACAAAATAAAAATGGATAACATCAACAAAATCAACAACAACCTCAATATTGAAAATCACCAACAAATTCAACAACAACCTCAACATTGAATAACACCAACAAATTCAACAACAACCTCAAATTATAAAAATACAAAAAGGTTCAGCAAAATAAAATTGATAACACCAACAAATTCAACAACAACCTTAACTTTTAAAACTCCAACAAATTCAACAACAACCTCAACAATGAAAAACACCAAAAAATTCAACAACAACCTCAACATTCAAAATCACCAACAATTTCAACAACAACCTCACAAATGAAAAACATCAAAAAATTCAACAACAACCTCAACATTGAAAAACACCAAAAAATTCTACAACAACCTCAAAATTCAAAAACACCAACAAATTCAACAACAACCTCACAAATGAAAAACATCAAAAAATTCAACAACAACCTCAACATTGAATAACACCAACAAATTCAACAACAACCTCACAAATGAAAAACATCAAAAAATTCAACAACAACCTCAACATTGAAAAACACCAAAAAATTCAACAACAACCTCAAAATTCAAAAACACCAACAAATTCAACAACAACCTCATCAATGATAAACACCAAAAAATTCAACAACAACCTCAACATTCAAAAACACCAACAATTTCAACAAAAACCTCAAAAATGAAAAACACCAAAAAATTCAAAAACAACCTCAACTTTGAAAAACATCAACAAATTCAATAACCTCAACATTGAAAAACTCCAACAAATTCAACAACAACGTCAACAATGAAAAACATGAGAAAATTCAACAACAATCTCAACATTGAAAAATACCAACAAATTCAACAAATACCTCAACAATGAAAAACACCAAAAAATTCAACAACAACCTCAACTTTGAAAATCAGCAATAAATTCAACAGCCTCAACATTGAAAAACGCCAACAAATTCAACTGCAACCTCAACTTTGAAAAATACAAAAAAGTTCAAATAAAAACCAGTGATCACACCAATAAATTCACCAACCTCAACATTGAAAACCACCAACAAATTCAACAACAACCTCAGGAATGAAAAACACCAAAAGATTCAACAAGAACCTCAACATTCAAAAACAACAAAAAATTCAACAACAAACTCAACATTCAAAAACACCAACAAATTCAACAAAAACCTCAACAATTAAAAAGACCAAAAAAATTCAACAACAACCTCAACAATGAAAAACACCAAAAAATTCAACAACCTCAACATTGAAAAACATCAACAAATTCAACAACAAACTCAAATTTTAAAAATACAAAAAGGTTCAACAAAATAAAAATTGATAACACCAACAAATTCAACAAAGACATCAACATTGAAAATCACCAACAAATTCAACAACACCCTCAACAATGAAAAAGATCTAAAAATTGAACAACAACAACCTCAACAATGAAAGACACCAAAAAATTCAACAATAACCTCAACATTCAAAAACACCAACAAATTCAACAACAACCTCAACAATAATAAACAACAATAAATTCAACAAGAACCTCTAAATTCAATAAGACCATCAAATTTAACTAAAACCTTAACAATTAAAAACAACTAAAAATTCAACAACAACTTCAACATTGAAAATCACCAACAAATTCAACGACAACCTCAACATTGAAAAACTCCAACAAATTCAACTACCTCAACAATGAAAAACACCAAAAAATTCATCAGCAACCTCAACTTTGAAAAACACCCACAGATTTAACAACCTCAACATTCCAATACACCGACAAATTCAACAACAACCTCAGCTTTGAAAATAACCAACAAATTCAAAATCTCAACTTTGAAAAACACCAACAAATTCAACAACAACCTCAACTTATAAAAATACAAAAAGGTTCAACAAAATAAAAATTGATAACACCAACAAATTCAACAACAACCTCAACAATGAAAAACATCAAAAAATTCAACAACAACAACTTCGACAATGAAAACCACCAAAAAATTCAACAACAACCTCAACATTCAAAAACACCAACAAATTCAACAAAAACCTCATAAATTAAAAACACCAAAAAATTCAACAACAACCTCAACTTTGAAAAACACCAACAAATTCAACAACCTCAACATTGAAAAACACCAATAAATTTAACAACAACCGCAACAATGAAAAACACCAAAAAATTCAACAACAATCTCAACATTCATAAACACCAACAAATTCAACAACAACCTCAACAATGAAAAACACCGAAAAATTCAACAACAACCTCAACTTTGAAGAACACCAACAAATTCAACAACAACCTCAACAATGAAAACCACCAAAAAATTCAACAACAACCTCAACATTCAAAAACATCAACAAATTCAACAAAAACCTCAAAAATTAAAAACACCAAAAATTCAACAACCTCAACATTGAAAAACACTAATAAATTCAACAACAACCTCAACAATGAAAAACACCGAAAAATTCAACAACAACCTTTACTTTGAAGAACACCAACAAATTCAAGAACATCAACCCCAACAATGAAAAACACCAAAAATTCAACAACAACCTCAACATTCAAAAACGCCAACAAATTCAACAACAACCTCAACAATGAAAAACACCAAAAAATTCAACAACAACCTCAACATTCAAAAACACCAACAAATTCAACATAAACCTCAACAATGAAAATACCAAAAAATTCAACAACAATCACAAATTTGAAAAACACCAAAAATTCAACAACCTCAACATTGAAAAACACTAATAAATTCAAAAACAACCTCAACAATGAAAAACACCGAAAAATTCAACAACAACCTTTTCTTTGAAGAACACCAACAAATTCAACAACATCAACCTCAACAATGAAAAACAACAAAAATTCAACAACAACCTCAACATTCAAAAACGCCAACAAATTCAACAACAACCTCAACAATGAAAAACACCAAAAAATTCAACAACAACCTCAACATTCAGAAACACCATCAAATTCAACAACCTCAACAATTAAAAAGTCCAAAAAATTCAACAACAACCTCAACATTCAAAAACACCAAAAAATAAAAACAACAACCTCAACATTCAAAAACACCAACAAATTTAACCAAAACCTGTACAATGAAAAATTCCAAAAAATTCAACAACAAACTCAATTTTAAAAACACCAACAAATTCAACAACCTCAACATTGAAAAACACCAAAAAATTCAACAACAACCTCAACAATGAAAATCACCATCAAATTCAACAACAACCTCAACTTTGAAAAACACCAACAGATTTGGAAACCTCAACATTCAAAAACACCAACAAATTTAACAAAAACCTCAGCTTGAAAAACACCAACAAATTCAAAAACTTCAACTTTGAAAAACACCAACAAATTCAACAACAACCTCAACTTATAAAAATACAAAAAGGTTCAACAAAATAAAAATTGATAACACCAGCAAATTCAACAACAACCTCAATATTGAAAATCACCAACAAATTCAACAACAACCTCAACAATGAAAAACATCAAAAAATTCAACAACAACAACTTCGACAATGAAAACCACCAAAAAATTCAACAACAACCTCAACATTCAAAAACACCAACAAATTCAACAAAAACCTCATAAATTAAAAACACCAAAAAATTCAACAACAACCTCAACTTTGAAAAACACCAACAAATTCAACAACCTCAACATTGAAAAACACAAATAAATTCAACAACAACCGCAACAATGAAAAGCACCAAAAAATTCAACAACAATCTCAACATTCATAAAGACCAACAAATTCAACAACAACCTCAACAATGAAAAACACCGAAAAATTCAACAACAACCTCAACTTTGAAGTACACCAACAAATTCAACAACAACCTCAACAATGAAAAACATGAAAAAATTAAACAACATCAACCTCAACAATGAAAAACACCAAAAATTCAACAACAACCTCAACATTCAAAAACGCCAACAAATTAAAGTGCAAACTCAACTTTGAAAAACACAAAAAAGTTTACAAAAAAATATTGATAACACCAATAAATTCAACAACAACCACAATATTGAAAATCACCAACAAATTCATCAAAAACCTCAACAATGAGAAACCGCAAAAAATTCAACAACAACAAACTCAACAATGAAAAACACCAAATAATTCAACAAGAAACTCAACATTGAAAATCGCCAACAAACTCAACAACAACCTCAACAATGAAAAACAACAAAAAATTCAACAACTACCGCAACATTGAAAAACTCCCACAATTTGAAAAACAACCTCAACAATGAAAAACGTCAAAAAATTCAACAACAAACTCAACATTCAAAAACAACAAATATTGAACAAAAACCTCAACAATGAAAAACGCCAAAAAATTCAACAACAACAAACTCAACAATGAAAACCACCAAAAAATTCAAAAACAACCTCAACATTCAAAAACACCAACAAATTCAACAAAAACCTCAAAAATTAAAAACACCAAAAATTCAACAACCTCAACATTGAAAAACACTAATAAATTCAACAACAACCTCAACAATGAAAAACACCGAAAAATTCAACAACAACCTTTACTTTGAAGAACACCAACAAATTCAACAACATCAACCTCAACAATGAAAAACACCAAAAATTCAACAACAACCTCAACATTCAAAAACGCCAACAAATTCAACAACAACCTCAACAATGAAAAACACCAAAAAATTCAACAACAACCTCAACATTCAAAATCACCAACAAATTCAACATAAACCTCAACAATGAAAATACCAAAAAATTCAACAACAATCACAACTTTGAAAAACACCAACAAATTCAACAACCTCAACATTGAAAAACGCCAACAAATTAAAGTGCAAACTCAACTTTGAAAAACACAAAAAAGTTAAAAAAAAAATATTGATAACACCAATAAATTCAACAACAACCACAATATTGAAAATCACCAACAAATTCATCAAAAACCTCAACAATGAAAAACCGCAAAAAATTCAACAACAACAAACTCAACAATGAAAAACACCAAAAAATTCAACAAGAAACTCAACATTGAAAATCGCCAACAAACTCCACAACAACCTCAACAATGAAAAACAACAAAAAATTCAACAACTACCGCAACATTGAAAAACTCCCACAATTTGAAAAACAACCTCAACAATGAAAAACGTCAAAAAATTCAACAACAAACTCAACATTCAAAAACAACAAATATTCAACAAAAACCACAACAATGAAAAACACCAGAAAATTCAACAACAAACTCAACTATGAAAAACAGCAAAAATTTCAACAACAACCTCAACTTTGAAAAACACCAACAGATTCAATAACCTCAACATTCAAAAACAGCAACAAATTCAACAACAACCTCAAAAATGAAAAACACCAAAAAATTCAACAACAACCCCAACATTGAAAAACACCAACAAATTCAACAACAACATCAAGATTGACAATCACCAACAAATTCAACAACAACCTCAGCTTTGAAATACACCAACAAATTCAACAACCTCAACATTGAAAAACACCAACAAATTCAACAACAATCTCAAATTTTAAAAATACAATAAGGTTCAACAAAATAAAAATGGATAACACCAACAAAATCAACAACAACCTCAATATTGAAAATCACCAACAAATTCAACAACAACCTCAACATTGAATAACACCAACAAATTCAACAACAACCTCAAATTATAAAAATACAAAAAGGTTCAGCAAAATAAAAATTGATAACACCAACAAATTCAACAACAACCTTAACTTTTAAAACTCCAACAAATTCAACAACAACCTCAACAATGAAAAACACCAAAAAATTCAACAACAACCTCAACATTCAAAATCACCAACAATTTCAACAACAACCTCACAAATGAAAAACATCAAAAAATTCAACAACAACCTCAACATTGAAAAACACCAAAAAATTCTACAACAACCTCAAAATTCAAAAACACCAACAAATTCAACAACAACCTCACAAATGAAAAACATCAAAAAATTCAACAACAACCTCAACATTGAATAACACCAACAAATTCAACAACAACCTCACAAATGAAAAACATCAAAAAATTCAACAACAACCTCAACATTGAAAAACACCAAAAAATTCAACAACAACCTCAAAATTCAAAAACACCAACAAATTCAACAACAACCTCATCAATGATAAACACCAAAAAATTCAACAACAACCTCAACATTCAAAAACACCAACAATTTCAACAAAAACCTCAAAAATGAAAAACACCAAAAAATTCAAAAACAACCTCAACTTTGAAAAACATCAACAAATTCAATAACCTCAACATTGAAAAACTCCAACAAATTCAACAACAACCTCAACAATGAAAAACATGAGAAAATTCATCAACAATCTCAACATTGAAAAATACCAACAAATTCAACTAATACCTCAACAATGAAAAACACCAAAAAATTCAACAACAACCTCAACTTTGAAAATCAGCAATAAATTCAACAGCCTCAACATTGAAAAACGCCAACAAATTCAACTGCAACCTCAACTTTGAAAAATACAAAAAAGTTCAAATAAAAACCAGTGATCACACCAATAAATTCACCAACCTCAACATTGAAAACCACCAACAAATTCAACAACAACCTCAGGAATGAAAAACACCAAAAGATTCAACAAGAACCTCAACATTCAAAAACAACAAAAAATTCAACAACAAACTCAACATTCAAAAACACCAACAAATTCAACAAAAACCTCAACAATTAAAAAGACCAAAAAAATTCAACAACAACCTCAACAATGAAAAACACCAAAAAATTCAACAACCTCAACATTGAAAAACATCAACAAATTCAACAACAAACTCAAATTTTAAAAATACAAAAAGGTTCAACAAAATAAAAATTGATAACACCAACAAATTCAACAAAGACATCAACATTGAAAATCACCAACAAATTCAACAACACCCTCAACAATGAAAAAGATCTAAAAATTGAACAACAACAACCTCAACAATGAAAGACACCAAAAAATTCAACAATAACCTCAACATTCAAAAACACCAACAAATTCAACAACAACCTCAACAATAATAAACAACAATAAATTCAACAAGAACCTCTAAATTCAATAAGACCATCAAATTTAACTAAAACCTTAACAATTAAAAACAACTAAAAATTCAACAACAACTTCAACATTGAAAATCACCAACAAATTCAACGACAACCTCAACATTGAAAAACTCCAACAAATTCAACTACCTCAACAATGAAAAACACCAAAAAATTCATCAGCAACCTCAACTTTGAAAAACACCCACAGATTTAACAACCTCAACATTCCAATACACCGACAAATTCAACAACAACCTCAGCTTTGAAAATAACCAACAAATTCAAAATCTCAACTTTGAAAAACACCAACAAATTCAACAACAACCTCAACTTATAAAAATACAAAAAGGTTCAACAAAATAAAAATTGATAACACCAACAAATTCAACAACAACCTCAACAATGAAAAACATCAAAAAATTCAACAACAACAACTTCGACAATGAAAACCACCAAAAAATTCAACAACAACCTCAACATTCAAAAACACCAACAAATTCAACAAAAACCTCATAAATTAAAAACACCAAAAAATTCAACAACAACCTCAACTTTGAAAAACACCAACAAATTCAACAACCTCAACATTGAAAAACACCAATAAATTTAACAACAACCGCAACAATGAAAAACACCAAAAAATTCAACAACAATCTCAACATTCATAAACACCAACAAATTCAACAACAACCTCAACAATGAAAAACACCGAAAAATTCAACAACAACCTCAACAATGAAAACCACCAAAAAATTCAACAACAACCTCAACATTCAAAAACATCAACAAATTCAACAAAAACCTCAAAAATTAAAAACACCAAAAATTCAACAACCTCAACATTGAAAAACACTAATAAATTCAACAACAACCTCAACAATGAAAAACACCGAAAAATTCAACAACAACCTTTACTTTGAAGAACACCAACAAATTCAAGAACATCAACCCCAACAATGAAAAACACCAAAAATTCAACAACAACCTCAACATTCAAAAACGCCAACAAATTCAACAACAACCTCAACAATGAAAAACACCAAAAAATTCAACAACAACCTCAACATTCAAAAACACCAACAAATTCAACATAAACCTCAACAATGAAAATACCAAAAAATTCAACAACAATCACATCTTTGAAAAACACCAAAAATTCAACAACCTCAACATTGAAAAACACTAATAAATTCAAAAACAACCTCAACAATGAAAAACACCGAAAAATTCAACAACAACCTTTTCTTTGAAGAACACCAACAAATTCAACAACATCAACCTCAACATTGAAAAACAACAAAAATTCAACAACAACCTCAACATTCAGAAACACCATCAAATTCAACAACCTCAACAATTAAAAAGACCAAAAAATTCAACAACAACCTCAACATTCAAAAACACCAAAAAATAAAAACAACAACCTCAACATTCAAAAACACCAACAAATTCAACCAAAACCTGTACAATGAAAAATTCCAAAAAATTCAACAACAAACTCAATTTTAAAAACACCAACAAATTCAACAGCCTCAACATTGAAAAACACCAAAAAATTCAACAACAACCTCAACAATGAAAATCACCAACAAATTCAACAACAACCTCAACTTTGAAAAACACCAACAGATTTGGCAACCTCAACATTCAAAAACACCAACAAATTTAACAAAAACCTCAGCTTGAAAAACACCAACAAATTCAAAAACTTCAACTTTGAAAAACACCAACAAATTCAACAACAACCTCAACTTATAAAAATACAAAAAGGTTCAACAAAATAAAAATTGATAACACCAACAAATTCAACAACAACCTCAATATTGAAAATCACCAACAAATTCAACAACAACCTCAACAATGAAAAACATCAAAAAATTCAACAACAACTTCGACAATGAAAACCACCAAAAAATTCAACAACAACCTCAACATTCAAAAACACCAACAAATTCAACAAAAACCTCATAAATTAAAAACACCAAAAAATTCAACAACAACCTCAACTTTGAAAAACACCAACAAATTCAACAACCTCAACATTGAAAAACACAAATAAATTCAACAACAACCGCAACAATGAAAAACACCAAAAAATTCAACAACAATCTCAACATTCATAAAGACCAACAAATTCAACAACAACCTCAACAATGAAAAACACCGAAAAATTCAACAACAACCTCAACTTTGAAGTACACCAACAAATTCAACAACAACCTCAACAATGAAAAACATGAAAAAATTAAACAACATCAACCTCAACAATGAAAAACACCAAAAATTCAACAACAACCTCAACATTCAAAAACGCCAACAAATTAAAGTGCAAACTCAACTTTGAAAAACACAAAAAAGTTTACAAAAAAATATTGATAACACCAATAAATTCAACAACAACCACAATATTGAAAATCACCAACAAATTCATCAAAAACCTCAACAATGAGAAACCGCAAAAAATTCAACAACAACAAACTCAACAATGAAAAACACCAAATAATTCAACAAGAAACTCAACATTGAAAATCGCCAACAAACTCAACAACAACCTCAACAATGAAAAACAACAAAAAATTCAACAACTACCGCAACATTGAAAAACTCCCACAATTTGAAAAACAACCTCAACAATGAAAAACGTCAAAAAATTCAACAACAAACTCAACATTCAAAAACAACAAATATTGAACAAAAACCTCAACAATGAAAAACGCCAAAAAATTCAACAACAACAAACTCAACAATGAAAACCACCAAAAAATTCAAAAACAACCTCAACATTCAAAAACACCAACAAATTCAACAAAAACCTCAAAAATTAAAAACACCAAAAATTCAACAACCTCAACATTGAAAAACACTAATAAATTCAACAACAACCTCAACAATGAAAAACACCGAAAAATTCAACAACAACCTTTACTTTGAAGAACACCAACAAATTCAACAACATCAACCTCAACAATGAAAAACACCAAAAATTCAACAACAACCTCAACATTCAAAAACGCCAACAAATTCAACAACAACCTCAACAATGAAAAACACCAAAAAATTCAACAACAACCTCAACATTCAAAATCACCAACAAATTCAACATAAACCTCAACAATGAAAATACCAAAAAATTCAACAACAATCACAACTTTGAAAAACACCAACAAATTCAACAACCTCAACATTGAAAAACGCCAACAAATTAAAGTGCAAACTCAACTTTGAAAAACACAAAAAAGTTAAAAAAATAATATTGATAACACCAATAAATTCAACAACAACCACAATATTGAAAATCACCAACAAATTCATCAAAAACCTCAACAATGAAAAACCGCAAAAAATTCAACAACAACAAACTCAACAATGAAAAACACCAAAAAATTCAACAAGAAACTCAACATTGAAAATCGCCAACAAACTCCACAACAACCTCAACAATGAAAAACAACAAAAAATTCAACAACTACCGCAACATTGAAAAACTCCCACAATTTGAAAAACAACCTCAACAATGAAAAACGTCAAAAAATTCAACAACAAACTCAACATTCAAAAACAACAAATATTCAACAAAAACCACAACAATGAAAAACACCAGAAAATTCAACAACAAACTCAACTATGAAAAACAGCAAAAATTTCAACAACAACCTCAACTTTGAAAAACACCAACAGATTCAATAACCTCAACATTCAAAAACAGCAACAAATTCAACAACAACCTCAAAAATGAAAAACACCAAAAAATTCAACAACAACCCCAACATTGAAAAACACCAACAAATTCAACAACAACATCAAGATTGACAATCACCAACAAATTCAACAACAACCTCAGCTTTGAAATACACCAACAAATTCAACAACCTCAACATTGAAAAACACCAACAAATTCAACAACAATCTCAAATTTTAAAAATACAATAAGGTTCAACAAAATAAAAATGGATAACACCAACAAAATCAACAACAACCTCAATATTGAAAATCACCAACAAATTCAACAACAACCTCAACATTGAATAACACCAACAAATTCAACAACAACCTCAAATTATAAAAATACAAAAAGGTTCAGCAAAATAAAAATTGATAACACCAACAAATTCAACAACAACCTTAACTTTTAAAACTCCAACAAATTCAACAACAACCTCAACAATGAAAAACACCAAAAAATTCAACAACAACCTCAACATTCAAAATCACCAACAATTTCAACAACAACCTCACAAATGAAAAACATCAAAAAATTCAACAACAACCTCAACATTGAAAAACACCAAAAAATTCTACAACAACCTCAAAATTCAAAAACACCAACAAATTCAACAACAACCTCACAAATGAAAAACATCAAAAAATTCAACAACAACCTCAACATTGAATAACACCAACAAATTCAACAACAACCTCACAAATGAAAAACATCAAAAAATTCAACAACAACCTCAACATTGAAAAACACCAAAAAATTCAGCAACAACCTCAAAATTCAAAAACACCAACAAATTCAACAACAACCTCATCAATGATAAACACCAAAAAATTCAACAACAACCTCAACATTCAAAAACACCAACAATTTCAACAAAAACCTCAAAAATGAAAAACACCAAAAAATTCAAAAACAACCTCAACTTTGAAAAACATCAACAAATTCAATAACCTCAACATTGAAAAACTCCAACAAATTCAACAACAACCTCAACAATGAAAAACATGAGAAAATTCAACAACAATCTCAACATTGAAAAATACCAACAAATTCAACAAATACCTCAACAATGAAAAACACCAAAAAATTCAACAACAACCTCAACTTTGAAAATCAGCAATAAATTCAACAGCCTCAACATTGAAAAACGCCAACAAATTCAACTGCAACCTCAACTTTGAAAAATACAAAAAAGTTCAAATAAAAACCAGTGATCACACCAATAAATTCACCAACCTCAACATTGAAAACCACCAACAAATTCAACAACAACCTCAGGAATGAAAAACACCAAAAGATTCAACAAGAACCTCAACATTCAAAAACAACAAAAAATTCAACAACAAACTCAACATTCAAAAACACCAACAAATTCAACAAAAACCTCAACAATTAAAAAGACCAAAAAAATTCAACAACAACCTCAACAATGAAAAACACCAAAAAATTCAACAACCTCAACATTGAAAAACATCAACAAATTCAACAACAAACTCAAATTTTAAAAATACAAAAAGGTTCAACAAAATAAAAATTGATAACACCAACAAATTCAACAAAGACATCAACATTGAAAATCA
Organism: Cetorhinus maximus; assembly: GCF_964194155.1. Lineage (NCBI taxonomy): Eukaryota > Metazoa > Chordata > Chondrichthyes > Lamniformes > Cetorhinidae > Cetorhinus > Cetorhinus maximus. The sequence goes on from NW_027596130.1 coordinate 575,045, forward strand.
CCAACAAATTCAACAACACCCTCAACAATGAAAAAGATCTAAAAATTGAACAACAACAACCTCAACAATGAAAGACACCAAAAAATTCAACAATAACCTCAACATTCAAAAACACCAACAAATTCAACAACAACCTCAACAATAATAAACAACAATAAATTCAACAAGAACCTCTAAATTCAATAAGACCATCAAATTTAACTAAAACCTTAACAATTAAAAACAACTAAAAATTCAACAACAACTTCAACATTGAAAATCACCAACAAATTCAACGACAACCTCAACATTGAAAAACTCCAACAAATTCAACTACCTCAACAATGAAAAACACCAAAAAATTCATCAGCAACCTCAACTTTGAAAAACACCCACAGATTTAACAACCTCAACATTCCAATACACCGAAAAATTCAACAACAACCTCAGCTTTGAAAATAACCAACAAATTCAAAATCTCAACTTTGAAAAACACCAACAAATTCAACAACAACCTCAACTTATAAAAATACAAAAAGGTTCAACAAAATAAAAATTGATAACACCAACAAATTCAACAACAACCTCAACAATGAAAAACATCAAAAAATTCAACAACAACAACTTCGACAATGAAAACCACCAAAAAATTCAACAACAACCTCAACATTCAAAAACACCAACAAATTCAACAAAAACCTCATAAATTAAAAACACCAAAAAATTCAACAACAACCTCAACTTTGAAAAACACCAACAAATTCAACAACCTCAACATTGAAAAACACCAATAAATTTAACAACAACCGCAACAATGAAAAACACCAAAAAATTCAACAACAATCTCAACATTCATAAACACCAACAAATTCAACAACAACCTCAACAATGAAAAACACCGAAAAATTCAACAACAACCTCAACTTTGAAGAACACCGAAAAATTCAACAACAACCTCAACAATGAAAACCACCAAAAAATTCAACAACAACCTCAACATTCAAAAACATCAACAAATTCAACAAAAACCTCAAAAATTAAAAACACCAAAAATTCAACAACCTCAACATTGAAAAACACTAATAAATTCAACAACAACCTCAACAATGAAAAACACCGAAAAATTCAACAACAACCTTTACTTTGAAGAACACCAACAAATTCAAGAACATCAACCCCAACAATGAAAAACACCAAAAATTCAACAACAACCTCAACATTCAAAAACGCCAACAAATTCAACAACAACCTCAACAATGAAAAACACCAAAAAATTCAACAACAACCTCAACATTCAAAAACACCAACAAATTCAACATAAACCTCAACAATGAAAATACCAAAAAATTCAACAACAATCACATCTTTGAAAAACACCAAAAATTCAACAACCTCAACATTGAAAAACACTAATAAATTCAAAAACAACCTCAACAATGAAAAACACCGAAAAATTCAACAACAACCTTTTCTTTGAAGAACACCAACAAATTCAACAACATCAACCTCAACATTGAAAAACAACAAAAATTCAACAACAACCTCAACATTCAGAAACACCATCAAATTCAACAACCTCAACAATTAAAAAGACCAAAAAATTCAACAACAACCTCAACATTCAAAAACACCAAAAAATAAAAACAACAACCTCAACATTCAAAAACACCAACAAATTCAACCAAAACCTGTACAATGAAAAATTCCAAAAAATTCAACAACAAACTCAATTTTAAAAACACCAACAAATTCAACAGCCTCAACATTGAAAAACACCAAAAAATTCAACAACAACCTCAACAATGAAAATCACCAACAAATTCAACAACAACCTCAACTTTGAAAAACACCAACAGATTTGGCAACCTCAACATTCAAAAACACCAACAAATTTAACAAAAACCTCAGCTTGAAAAACACCAACAAATTCAAAAACTTCAACTTTGAAAAACACCAACAAATTCAACAACAACCTCAACTTATAAAAATACAAAAAGGTTCAACAAAATAAAAATTGATAACACCAACAAATTCAACAACAACCTCAATATTGAAAATCACCAACAAATTCAACAACAACCTCAACAATGAAAAACATCAAAAAATTCAACAACAACTTCGACAATGAAAACCACCAAAAAATTCAACAACAACCTCAACATTCAAAAACACCAACAAATTCAACAAAAACCTCATAAATTAAAAACACCAAAAAATTCAACAACAACCTCAACTTTGAAAAACACCAACAAATTCAACAACCTCAACATTGAAAAACACAAATAAATTCAACAACAACCGCAACAATGAAAAACACCAAAAAATTCAACAACAATCTCAACATTCATAAAGACCAACAAATTCAACAACAACCTCAACAATGAAAAACACCGAAAAATTCAACAACAACCTCAACTTTGAAGTACACCAACAAATTCAACAACAACCTCAACAATGAAAAACATGAAAAAATTAAACAACATCAACCTCAACAATGAAAAACACCAAAAATTCAACAACAACCTCAACATTCAAAAACGCCAACAAATTAAAGTGCAAACTCAACTTTGAAAAACACAAAAAAGTTTACAAAAAAATATTGATAACACCAATAAATTCAACAACAACCACAATATTGAAAATCACCAACAAATTCATCAAAAACCTCAACAATGAGAAACCGCAAAAAATTCAACAACAACAAACTCAACAATGAAAAACACCAAATAATTCAACAAGAAACTCAACATTGAAAATCGCCAACAAACTCAACAACAACCTCAACAATGAAAAACAACAAAAAATTCAACAACTACCGCAACATTGAAAAACTCCCACAATTTGAAAAACAACCTCAACAATGAAAAACGTCAAAAAATTCAACAACAAACTCAACATTCAAAAACAACAAATATTGAACAAAAACCTCAACAATGAAAAACGCCAAAAAATTCAACAACAAACTCAACAATGAAAACCACCAAAAAATTCAAAAACAACCTCAACATTCAAAAACACCAACAAATTCAACAAAAACCTCAAAAATTAAAAACACCAAAAATTCAACAACCTCAACATTGAAAAACACTAATAAATTCAACAACAACCTCAACAATGAAAAACACCGAAAAATTCAACAACAACCTTTACTTTGAAGAACACCAACAAATTCAACAACATCAACCTCAACAATGAAAAACACCAAAAATTCAACAACAACCTCAACATTCAAAAACGCCAACAAATTCAACAACAACCTCAACAATGAAAAACACCAAAAAATTCAACAACAACCTCAACATTCAAAATCACCAACAAATTCAACATAAACCTCAACAATGAAAATACCAAAAAATTCAACAACAATCACAACTTTGAAAAACACCAACAAATTCAACAACCTCAACATTGAAAAACGCCAACAAATTAAAGTGCAAACTCAACTTTGAAAAACACAAAAAAGTTAAAAAAATAATATTGATAACACCAATAAATTCAACAACAACCACAATATTGAAAATCACCAACAAATTCATCAAAAACCTCAACAATGAAAAACCGCAAAAAATTCAACAACAACAAACTCAACAATGAAAAACACCAAAAAATTCAACAAGAAACTCAACATTGAAAATCGCCAACAAACTCCACAACAACCTCAACAATGAAAAACAACAAAAAATTCAACAACTACCGCAACATTGAAAAACTCCCACAATTTGAAAAACAACCTCAACAATGAAAAACGTCAAAAAATTCAACAACAAACTCAACATTCAAAAACAACAAATATTCAACAAAAACCACAACAATGAAAAACACCAGAAAATTCAACAACAAACTCAACTATGAAAAACAGCAAAAATTTCAACAACAACCTCAACTTTGAAAAACACCAACAGATTCAATAACCTCAACATTCAAAAACAGCAACAAATTCAACAACAACCTCAAAAATGAAAAACACCAAAAAATTCAACAACAACCCCAACATTGAAAAACACCAACAAATTCAACAACAACATCAAGATTGACAATCACCAACAAATTCAACAACAACCTCAGCTTTGAAATACACCAACAAATTCAACAACCTCAACATTGAAAAACACCAACAAATTCAACAACAATCTCAAATTTTAAAAATACAATAAGGTTCAACAAAATAAAAATGGATAACATCAACAAAATCAACAACAACCTCAATATTGAAAATCACCAACAAATTCAACAACAACCTCAACATTGAATAACACCAACAAATTCAACAACAACCTCAAATTATAAAAATACAAAAAGGTTCAGCAAAATAAAAATTGATAACACCAACAAATTCAACAACAACCTTAACTTTTAAAACTCCAACAAATTCAACAACAACCTCAACAATGAAAAACACCAAAAAATTCAACAACAACCTCAACATTCAAAATCACCAACAATTTCAACAACAACCTCACAAATGAAAAACATCAAAAAATTCAACAACAACCTCAACATTGAAAAACACCAAAAAATTCTACAACAACCTCAAAATTCAAAAACACCAACAAATTCAACAACAACCTCACAAATGAAAAACATCAAAAAATTCAACAACAACCTCAACATTGAATAACACCAACAAATTCAACAACAACCTCACAAATGAAAAACATCAAAAAATTCAACAACAACCTCAACATTGAAAAACACCAAAAAATTCAGCAACAACCTCAAAATTCAAAAACACCAACAAATTCAACAACAACCTCATCAATGATAAACACCAAAAAATTCAACAACAACCTCAACATTCAAAAACACCAACAATTTCAACAAAAACCTCAAAAATGAAAAACACCAAAAAATTCAAAAACAACCTCAACTTTGAAAAACATCAACAAATTCAATAACCTCAACATTGAAAAACTCCAACAAATTCAACAACAACCTCAACAATGAAAAACATGAGAAAATTCAACAACAATCTCAACATTGAAAAATACCAACAAATTCAACAAATACCTCAACAATGAAAAACACCAATAAATTCAACAACAACCTCAACTTTGAAAATCAGCAATAAATTCAACAGCCTCAACATTGAAAAACGCCAACAAATTCAACTGCAACCTCAACTTTGAAAAATACAAAAAAGTTCAAATAAAAACCAGTGATCACACCAATAAATTCACCAACCTCAACATTGAAAACCACCAACAAATTCAACAACAACCTCAGGAATGAAAAACACCAAAAGATTCAACAAGAACCTCAACATTCAAAAACAACAAAAAATTCAACAACAAACTCAACATTCAAAAACACCAACAAATTCAACAAAAACCTCAACAATTAAAAAGACCAAAAAAATTCAACAACAACCTCAACAATGAAAAACACCAAAAAATTCAACAACCTCAACATTGAAAAACATCAACAAATTCAACAACAAACTCAAATTTTAAAAATACAAAAAGGTTCAACAAAATAAAAATTGATAACACCAACAAATTCAACAAAGACATCAACATTGAAAATCACCAACAAATTCAACAACACCCTCAACAATGAAAAAGATCTAAAAATTGAACAACAACAACCTCAACAATGAAAGACACCAAAAAATTCAACAATAACCTCAACATTCAAAAACACCAACAAATTCAACAACAACCTCAACAATAATAAACAACAATAAATTCAACAAGAACCTCTAAATTCAATAAGACCATCAAATTTAACTAAAACCTTAACAATTAAAAACAACTAAAAATTCAACAACAACTTCAACATTGAAAATCACCAACAAATTCAACGACAACCTCAACATTGAAAAACTCCAACAAATTCAACTACCTCAACAATGAAAAACACCAAAAAATTCATCAGCAACCTCAACTTTGAAAAACACCCACAGATTTAACAACCTCAACATTCCAATACACCGACAAATTCAACAACAACCTCAGCTTTGAAAATAACCAACAAATTCAAAATCTCAACTTTGAAAAACACCAACAAATTCAACAACAACCTCAACTTATAAAAATACAAAAAGGTTCAACAAAATAAAAATTGATAACACCAACAAATTCAACAACAACCTCAACAATGAAAAACATCAAAAAATTCAACAACAACAACTTCGACAATGAAAACCACCAAAAAATTCAACAACAACCTCAACATTCAAAAACACCAACAAATTCAACAAAAACCTCATAAATTAAAAACACCAAAAAATTCAACAACAACCTCAACTTTGAAAAACACCAACAAATTCAACAACCTCAACATTGAAAAACACCAATAAATTTAACAACAACCGCAACAATGAAAAACACCAAAAAATTCAACAACAATCTCAACATTCATAAAAACCAACAAATTCAACAACAACCTCAACAATGAAAAACACCGAAAAATTCAACAACAACCTCAACTTTGAAGAACACCAACAAATTCAACAACAACCTCAACAATGAAAACCACCAAAAAATTCAACAACAACCTCAACATTCAAAAACATCAACAAATTCAACAAAAACCTTAAAAATTAAAAACACCAAAAATTCAACAACCTCAACATTGAAAAACACTAATAAATTCAACAACAACCTCAACAATGAAAAACACTGAAAAATTCAACAACAACCTTTACTTTGAAGAACACCAACAAATTCAAGAACATCAACCCCAACAATGAAAAACACCAAAAATTCAACAACAACCTCAACATTCAAAAACGCCAACAAATTCAACAACAACCTCAACAATGAAATACACCAAAAAATTCAACAACAACCTCAACATTCAAAAACACCAACAAATTCAACATAAACCTCAACAATGAAAATACCAAAAAATTCAACAACAATCACAACTTTGAAAAACACCAAAAATTCAACAACCTCAACATTGAAAAACACTAATAAATTCAAAAACAACCTCAACAATGAAAAACACCGAAAAATTCAACAACAACCTTTTCTTTGAAGAACACCAACAAATTCAACAACATCAACCTCAACAATGAAAAACAACAAAAATTCAACAACAACCTCAACATTCAGAAACACCATCAAATTCAACAACCTCAACAATTAAAAAGACCAAAAAATTCAACAACAACCTCAACATTCAAAAACACCAAAAAATAAAAACAACAACCTCAACATTCAAAAACACCAACAAATTCAACCAAAACCTGTACAATGAAAAATTCCAAAAAATTCAACAACAAACTCAATTTTAAAAACACCAACAAATTCAACAGCCTCAACATTGAAAAACACCAAAAAATTCAACAACAACCTCAACAATGAAAATCACCAACAAATTCAACAACAACCTCAACTTTGAAAAACACCAACAGATTTGGCAACCTCAACATTCAAAAACACCAACAAATTTAACAAAAACCTCAGCTTGAAAAACACCAACAAATTCAAAAACTTCAACTTTGAAAAACACCAACAAATTCAACAACAACCTCAACTTATAAAAATACAAAAAGGTTCAACAAAATAAAAATTGATAACACCAGCAAATTCAACAACAACCTCAATATTGAAAATCACCAACAAATTCAACAACAACCTCAACAATGAAAAACATCAAAAAATTCAACAACAACAACTTCGACAATGAAAACCACCAAAAAATTCAACAACAACCTCAACATTCAAAAACACCAACAAATTCAACAAAAACCTCATAAATTAAAAACACCAAAAAATTCAACAACAACCTCAACTTTGAAAAACACCAACAAATTCAACAACCTCAACATTGAAAAACACAAATAAATTCAACAACAACCGCAACAATGAAAAACACCAAAAAATTCAACAACAATCTCAACATTCATAAAGACCAACAAATTCAACAACAACCTCAACAATGAAAAACACCGAAAAATTCAACAACAACCTCAACTTTGAAGTACACCAACAAATTCAACAACAACCTCAACAATGAAAAACATGAAAAAATTAAACAACATCAACCTCAACAATGAAAAACACCAAAAATTCAACAACAACCTCAACATTCAAAAACGCCAACAAATTAAAGTGCAAACTCAACTTTGAAAAACACAAAAAAGTTTACAAAAAAATATTGATAACACCAATAAATTCAACAACAACCACAATATTGAAAATCACCAACAAATTCATCAAAAACCTCAACAATGAGAAACCGCAAAAAATTCAACAACAACAAACTCAACAATGAAAAACACCAAATAATTCAACAAGAAACTCAACATTGAAAATCGCCAACAAACTCAACAACAACCTCAACAATGAAAAACAACAAAAAATTCAACAACTACCGCAACATTGAAAAACTCCCACAATTTGAAAAACAACCTCAACAATGAAAAACGTCAAAAAATTCAACAACAAACTCAACATTCAAAAACAACAAATATTGAACAAAAACCTCAACAATGAAAAACGCCAAAAAATTCAACAACAACAAACTCAACAATGAAAACCACCAAAAAATTCAAAAACAACCTCAACAGTCAAAAACACCAACAAATTCAACAAAAACCTCAAAAATTAAAAACACCAAAAATTCAACAACCTCAACATTGAAAAACACTAATAAATTCAACAACAACCTCAACAATGAAAAACACCGAAAAATTCAACAACAACCTTTACTTTGAAGAACACCAACAAATTCAACAACATCAACCTCAACAATGAAAAACACCAAAAATTCAACAACAACCTCAACATTCAAAAACGCCAACAAATTCAACAACAACCTCAACAATGAAAAACACCAAAAAATTCAACAACAACCTCAACATTCAAAAACACCAACAAATTCAACATAAACCTCAACAATGAAAATACCAAAAAATTCAACAACAATCACAACTTTGAAAAACACCAACAAATTCAACAACCTCAACATTGAAAAACGCCAACAAATTAAAGTGCAAACTCAACTTTGAAAAACACAAAAAAGTTAAAAAAATAATATTGATAACACCAATAAATTCAACAACAACCACAATATTGAAAATCACCAACAAATTCATCAAAAACCTCAACAATGAAAAACCGCAAAAAATTCAACAACAAAAACCTCAACAATGAAAAACACCATAAAATTCAACAACAAACTCAACTATGAAAAACAGCAACAAATTCAACAACCTCAACATTGAAAAACACCAACAAATTCAATAACCTCAACATTGAAAAACACCAACAAATTCAACAACAACCTCACAAATGAAAAACATCAAAAAATTCAACAACAACCTCAACATTCAAAAACACCAACAAATTCAACAACAACCTCACAAATGAAAAACATCAAAAAATTCAACAACAACCTCAACATTGAAAAACACCAAAAAAATCAACAACAACCTCAAAATTCAAAAACACCAACAAATTCAACAACAACCTCATCAAATATAAACACCAAAAAATTCAACAACAACCTCAACATTCAAAAACACCAACAATTTCAACAAAAACCTCAAAAATGAAAAACACCAAAAAATTCAAAAACAACCTCAACTTTGAAAAACATCAACAAATTCAATAACCTCAACATTGAAAAACTCCAACAAATTCAACAACAACCTCAACAATGAAAAACATGAGAAAATTCAACAACAATCTCAACATTGAAAAATACCAACAAATTCAACAAATAACTCAACAATGAAAAACACCAATAAATTCAACAACAACCTCAACTTTGAAAATCAGCAATAAATTCAACAGCCTCAACATTGAAAAACGCCAACAAATTCAACTGCAACCTCAACTTTGAAAAATACAAAAAAGTTCAAATAAAAACCAGTGATCACACCAATAAATTCACCAACCTCAACATTGAAAACCACCAACAAATTCAACAACAACCTCAGGAATGAAAAACACCAAAAGATTCAACAAGAACCTCAACATTCAAAAACAACAAAAAATTCAACAACAAACTCAACATTCAAAAACACCAACAAATTCAACAAAAACCTCAACAATTAAAAAGACCAAAAAAATTCAACAACAACCTCAACAATGAAAAACACCAAAAAATTCAACAACCTCAACATTGAAAAACATCAACAAATTCAACAACAAACTCAAATTTTAAAAATACAAAAAGGTTCAACAAAATAAAAATTGATAACACCAACAAATTCAACAAAGACATCAACATTGAAAATCACCAACAAATTCAACAACACCCTCAACAATGAAAAAGATCTAAAAATTGAACAACAACAACCTCAACAATGAAAGACACCAAAAAATTCAACAATAACCTCAACATTCAAAAACACCAACAAATTCAACAACAACCTCAACAATAATAAACAACAATAAATTCAACAAGAACCTCTAAATTCAATAAGACCATCAAATTTAACTAAAACCTTAACAATTAAAAACAACTAAAAATTCAACAACAACTTCAACATTGAAAATCACCAACAAATTCAACGACAACCTCAACATTGAAAAACTCCAACAAATTCAACTACCTCAACAATGAAAAACACCAAAAAATTCATCAGCAACCTCAACTTTGAAAAACACCCACAGATTTAACAACCTCAACATTCCAATACACCGACAAATTCAACAACAACCTCAGCTTTGAAAATAACCAACAAATTCAAAATCTCAACTTTGAAAAACACCAACAAATTCAACAACAACCTCAACTTATAAAAATACAAAAAGGTTCAACAAAATAAAAATTGATAACACCAACAAATTCAACAACAACCTCAACAATGAAAAACATCAAAAAATTCAACAACAACAACTTCGACAATGAAAACCACCAAAAAATTCAACAACAACCTCAACATTCAAAAACACCAACAAATTCAACAAAAACCTCATAAATTAAAAACACCAAAAAATTCAACAACAACCTCAACTTTGAAAAACACCAACAAATTCAACAACCTCAACATTGAAAAACACCAATAAATTTAACAACAACCGCAACAATGAAAAACACCAAAAAATTCAACAACAATCTCAACATTCATAAACACCAACAAATTCAACAACAACCTCAACAATGAAAAACACCGAAAAATTCAACAACAACCTCAACAATGAAAACCACCAAAAAATTCAACAACAACCTCAACATTCAAAAACATCAACAAATTCAACAAAAACCTCAAAAATTAAAAACACCAAAAATTCAACAACCTCAACATTGAAAAACACTAATAAATTCAACAACAACCTCAACAATGAAAAACACCGAAAAATTCAACAACAACCTTTACTTTGAAGAACACCAACAAATTCAAGAACATCAACCCCAACAATGAAAAACACCAAAAATTCAACAACAACCTCAACATTCAAAAACGCCAACAAATTCAACAACAACCTCAACAATGAAAAACACCAAAAAATTCAACAACAACCTCAACATTCAAAAACACCAACAAATTCAACATAAACCTCAACAATGAAAATACCAAAAAATTCAACAACAATCACATCTTTGAAAAACACCAAAAATTCAACAACCTCAACATTGAAAAACACTAATAAATTCAAAAACAACCTCAACAATGAAAAACACCGAAAAATTCAACAACAACCTTTTCTTTGAAGAACACCAACAAATTCAACAACATCAACCTCAACATTGAAAAACAACAAAAATTCAACAACAACCTCAACATTCAGAAACACCATCAAATTCAACAACCTCAACAATTAAAAAGACCAAAAAATTCAACAACAACCTCAACATTCAAAAACACCAAAAAATAAAAACAACAACCTCAACATTCAAAAACACCAACAAATTCAACCAAAACCTGTACAATGAAAAATTCCAAAAAATTCAACAACAAACTCAATTTTAAAAACACCAACAAATTCAACAGCCTCAACATTGAAAAACACCAAAAAATTCAACAACAACCTCAACAATGAAAATCACCAACAAATTCAACAACAACCTCAACTTTGAAAAACACCAACAGATTTGGCAACCTCAACATTCAAAAACACCAACAAATTTAACAAAAACCTCAGCTTGAAAAACACCAACAAATTCAAAAACTTCAACTTTGAAAAACACCAACAAATTCAACAACAACCTCAACTTATAAAAATACAAAAAGGTTCAACAAAATAAAAATTGATAACACCAGCAAATTCAACAACAACCTCAATATTGAAAATCACCAACAAATTCAACAACAACCTCAACAATGAAAAACATCAAAAAATTCAACAACAACTTCGACAATGAAAACCACCAAAAAATTCAACAACAACCTCAACATTCAAAAACACCAACAAATTCAACAAAAACCTCATAAATTAAAAACACCAAAAAATTCAACAACAACCTCAACTTTGAAAAACACCAACAAATTCAACAACCTCAACATTGAAAAACACAAATAAATTCAACAACAACCGCAACAATGAAAAACACCAAAAAATTCAACAACAATCTCAACATTCATAAAGACCAACAAATTCAACAACAACCTCAACAATGAAAAACACCGAAAAATTCAACAACAACCTCAACTTTGAAGTACACCAACAAATTCAACAACAACCTCAACAATGAAAAACATGAAAAAATTAAACAACATCAACCTCAACAATGAAAAACACCAAAAATTCAACAACAACCTCAACATTCAAAAACGCCAACAAATTAAAGTGCAAACTCAACTTTGAAAAACACAAAAAAGTTTACAAAAAAATATTGATAACACCAATAAATTCAACAACAACCACAATATTGAAAATCACCAACAAATTCATCAAAAACCTCAACAATGAGAAACCGCAAAAAATTCAACAACAACAAACTCAACAATGAAAAACACCAAATAATTCAACAAGAAACTCAACATTGAAAATCGCCAACAAACTCAACAACAACCTCAACAATGAAAAACAACAAAAAATTCAACAACTACCGCAACATTGAAAAACTCCCACAATTTGAAAAACAACCTCAACAATGAAAAACGTCAAAAAATTCAACAACAAACTCAACATTCAAAAACAACAAATATTGAACAAAAACCTCAACAATGAAAAACGCCAAAAAATTCAACAACAACAAACTCAACAATGAAAACCACCAAAAAATTCAAAAACAACCTCAACATTCAAAAACACCAACAAATTCAACAAAAACCTCAAAAATTAAAAACACCAAAAATTCAACAACCTCAACATTGAAAAACACTAATAAATTCAACAACAACCTCAACAATGAAAAACACCGAAAAATTCAACAACAACCTTTACTTTGAAGAACACCAACAAATTCAACAACATCAACCTCAACAATGAAAAACACCAAAAATTCAACAACAACCTCAACATTCAAAAACGCCAACAAATTCAACAACAACCTCAACAATGAAAAACACCAAAAAATTCAACAACAACCTCAACATTCAAAATCACCAACAAATTCAACATAAACCTCAACAATGAAAATACCAAAAAATTCAACAACAATCACAACTTTGAAAAACACCAACAAATTCAACAACCTCAACATTGAAAAACGCCAACAAATTAAAGTGCAAACTCAACTTTGAAAAACACAAAAAAGTTAAAAAAATAATATTGATAACACCAATAAATTCAACAACAACCACAATATTGAAAATCACCAACAAATTCATCAAAAACCTCAACAATGAAAAACCGCAAAAAATTCAACAACAACAAACTCAACAATGAAAAACACCAAAAAATTCAACAAGAAACTCAACATTGAAAATCGCCAACAAACTCCACAACAACCTCAACAATGAAAAACAACAAAAAATTCAACAACTACCGCAACATTGAAAAACTCCCACAATTTGAAAAACAACCTCAACAATGAAAAACGTCAAAAAATTCAACAACAAACTCAACATTCAAAAACAACAAATATTCAACAAAAACCACAACAATGAAAAACACCAGAAAATTCAACAACAAACTCAACTATGAAAAACAGCAAAAATTTCAACAACAACCTCAACTTTGAAAAACACCAACAGATTCAATAACCTCAACATTCAAAAACAGCAACAAATTCAACAACAACCTCAAAAATGAAAAACACCAAAAAATTCAACAACAACCCCAACATTGAAAAACACCAACAAATTCAACAACAACATCAAGATTGACAATCACCAACAAATTCAACAACAACCTCAGCTTTGAAATACACCAACAAATTCAACAACCTCAACATTGAAAAACACCAACAAATTCAACAACAATCTCAAATTTTAAAAATACAATAAGGTTCAACAAAATAAAAATGGATAACATCAACAAAATCAACAACAACCTCAATATTGAAAATCACCAACAAATTCAACAACAACCTCAACATTGAATAACACCAACAAATTCAACAACAACCTCAAATTATAAAAATACAAAAAGGTTCAGCAAAATAAAATTGATAACACCAACAAATTCAACAACAACCTTAACTTTTAAAACTCCAACAAATTCAACAACAACCTCAACAATGAAAAACACCAAAAAATTCAACAACAACCTCAACATTCAAAATCACCAACAATTTCAACAACAACCTCACAAATGAAAAACATCAAAAAATTCAACAACAACCTCAACATTGAAAAACACCAAAAAATTCTACAACAACCTCAAAATTCAAAAACACCAACAAATTCAACAACAACCTCACAAATGAAAAACATCAAAAAATTCAACAACAACCTCAACATTGAATAACACCAACAAATTCAACAACAACCTCACAAATGAAAAACATCAAAAAATTCAACAACAACCTCAACATTGAAAAACACCAAAAAATTCAACAACAACCTCAAAATTCAAAAACACCAACAAATTCAACAACAACCTCATCAATGATAAACACCAAAAAATTCAACAACAACCCCAACATTGAAAAACACCAACAAATTCAACAACAACATCAATATTGACAATCACCAACAAATTCAACAACAACCTCAGCTTTGAAATACACCAACAAATTCAACAACCTCAACATTGAAAAACACCAACAAATTCAACAACAATCTCAAATTTTAAAAATACAACAAAATAAAAATGGATAACACCAACAAAATCAACAACAACCTCAATATTGAAAATCACCAACAAATTCAACAACAACCTCAACATTGAATAACACCAACAAATTCAACAACAACCTCAAATTATAAAAATACAAAAAGGTTCAACAAAATAAAAATTGATAACACCAACAAATTCAACAACATCCTCAATATCGAAAATCACCAACAAATTTAACAACAACCTCAACAATGAAAAACATCAAAAAATTGAACAACAACCTCAACAATGAAAAACACCAAAAAACTCAACAACAACCTCAACATTCAAAAACATCAAAAAATAAAAACAACAACCTCAACATTCAAAAACACGAACAAATTCAACCAAAACATCAACAGTGAAAAACTCCAAAAAATTCAACAACAACCTGAACTTTGCAAAACACCAACAAATTCAACAACCTCAACATTGAAAATCACCACAAATTCAACAACAACCTTAACTTTTAAAACTCCAACAAATTCAACAACAACCTCAACAATGAAAAACACCAAAAAATTCAACAACAAACCTCAACATTCAAAATCACCAACAATTTCAACAACAACCTCAGCAATGAAAAACATCTAAAAATTCAACAAGAACTTCAACAATGAATAACACCGAAAAATTCAACAACAACCTCAACAATGAAAAACCGCAAAAAATTCAACAACAACAAACTCAACAATGCAAAACACCAAAAAATTCAACAAGAAACTCAACATTGAAAATCGCCAACAAACTCAACAACAACCTCAACAATGATAAACAACAAAAAATTCAACAACAACCGCAACATTGAAAAACTCCCACAATTTGAAAAACAACCTCAACAATGAAAAACGTCAAAAAAATTCAACAACAAACTCAACATTCAAAAACAACAAATATTCAACAAAAACCTCAACAATGAAAAACACCATAAAATTCAACAACAAACTCAACTATGAAAAACAGCAACAAATTCAACAACCTCAACATTGAAAAACACCAACAAATTCAATAACCTCAACATTGAAAAACACCAACAAATTCAACAACAACCTCACAAATGAAAAACATCAAAAAATTCAACAACAACCTCAACATTCAAAAACACCAACAAATTCAACAACAACCTCACAAATGAAAAACATCAAAAAATTCAACAACAACCTCAACATTGAAAAACACCAAAAAATTCAACAACAACCTCAACATTGAAAAACACCAACAAATTCAACAACAACCTCATCAATGATAAACACCAAAAAATTCAACAACAACCTCAACATTCGAATACACCAACAATTTCAACAAAAACCTCAAAAATGAAAAACACCAAAAAATTCAAAAACAACCTCAACTTTGAAAAACATCAACAAATTCAATAACCTCAACATTGAAAAACTCCAACAAATTCAACAACAACCTCAACAATGAAAAACATGAGAAAATTCAACAACAATCTCAACATTGAAAAATACCAACAAATTCAACAAATACCTCAACAATGAAAAACACCAAAAAATTCAACAACAAACTCAACTTTGAAAATCAGCAATAAATTCAACAGCCTCAACATTGAAAAACGCCAACAAATTCAACTGCAACCTCAACTTTGAAAAATACAAAAAAGTTCAAATAAAAACCAGTGATCACACCAATAAATTCACCAACCTCAACATTGAAAACCACCAACAAATTCAACAACAACCTCAGGAATGAAAAACACCAAAAGATTCAACAAGAACCTCAACATTCAAAAACAACAAAAAATTCAACAACAAACTCAACATTCAAAAACACCAACAAATTCAACAAAAACCTCAACAATTAAAAAGACCAAAAAAATTCAACAACAACCTCAACAATGAAAAACACCAAAAAATTCAACAACCTCAACATTGAAAAACATCAACAAATTCAACAACAAACTCAAATTTTAAAAATACAAAAAGGTTCAACAAAATAAAAATTGATAACACCAACAAATTCAACAAAGACATCAACATTGAAAATCACCAACAAATTCAACAACACCCTCAACAATGAAAAAGATCTAAAAATTGAACAACAACAACCTCAACAATGAAAGACACCAAAAAATTCAACAATAACCTCAACATTCAAAAACACCAACAAATTCAACAACAACCTCAACAATAATAAACAACAATAAATTCAACAAGAACCTCTAAATTCAATAAGACCATCAAATTTAACTAAAACCTTAACAATTAAAAACAACTAAAAATTCAACAACAACTTCAACATTGAAAATCACCAACAAATTCAACGACAACCTCAACATTGAAAAACTCCAACAAATTCAACTACCTCAACAATGAAAAACACCAAAAAATTCATCAGCAACCTCAACTTTGAAAAACACCCACAGATTTAACAACCTCAACATTCCAATACACCGACAAATTCAACAACAACCTCAGCTTTGAAAATAACCAACAAATTCAAAATCTCAACTTTGAAAAACACCAACAAATTCAACAATAACCTCAACTTATAAAAATACAAAAAGGTTCAACAAAATAAAAATTGATAACACCAACAAATTCAACAACAACCTCAACAATGAAAAACACCAAAAAATTCAACAACAATCTCAACATTCATAAACACCAACAAATTCAACAACAACCTCAACAATGAAAAACACCGAAAAATTCAACAACAACCTCAACTTTGAAGAACACCAACAAATTCAACAACAACCTCAACAATGAAAACCACCAAAAAATTCAACAACAACCTCAACATTCAAAAACATCAACAAATTCAACAAAAACCTCAAAAATTAAAAACACCAAAAATTCAACAACCTCAACATTGAAAAACACTAATAAATTCAACAACAACCTCAACAATGAAAAACACCGAAAAATTCAACAACAACCTTTACTTTGAAGAACACCAACAAATTCAAGAACATCAACCCCAACAATGAAAAACACCAAAAATTCAACAACAACCTCAACATTCAAAAACGCCAACAAATTCAACAACAACCTCAACAATGAAAAACACCAAAAAATTCAACAACAACCTCAACATTCAAAAACACCAACAAATTCAACATAAACCTCAACAATGAAAATACCAAAAAATTCAACAACAATCACAACTTTGAAAAACACCAAAAATTCAACAACCTCAACATTGAAAAACACTAATAAATTCAAAAACAACCTCAACAATGAAAAACACCGAAAAATTCAACAACAACCTTTTCTTTGAAGAACACCAACAAATTCAACAACATCAACCTCAACAATGAAAAACAACAAAAATTCAACAACAACCTCAACATTCAGAAACACCATCAAATTCAACAACCTCAACAATTAAAAAGACCAAAAAATTCAACAACAACCTCAACATTCAAAAACACCAAAAAATAAAAACAACAACCTCAACATTCAAAAACACCAACAAATTCAACCAAAACCTGTACAATGAAAAATTCCAAAAAATTCAACAACAAACTCAATTTTAAAAACACCAACAAATTCAACAGCCTCAACATTGAAAAACACCAAAAAATTCAACAACAACCTCAACAATGAAAATCACCAACAAATTCAACAACAACCTCAACTTTGAAAAACACCAACAGATTTGGCAACCTCAACATTCAAAAACACCAACAAATTTAACAAAAACCTCAGCTTGAAAAACACCAACAAATTCAAAAACTTCAACTTTGAAAAACACCAACAAATTCAACAACAACCTCAACTTATAAAAATACAAAAAGGTTCAACAAAATAAAAATTGATAACACCAGCAAATTCAACAACAACCTCAATATTGAAAATCACCAACAAATTCAACAACAACCTCAACAATGAAAAACATCAAAAAATTCAACAACAACAACTTCGACAATGAAAACCACCAAAAAATTCAACAACAACCTCAACATTCAAAAACACCAACAAATTCAACAAAAACCTCATAAATTAAAAACACCAAAAAATTCAACAACAACCTCAACTTTGAAAAACACCAACAAATTCAACAACCTCAACATTGAAAAACACAAATAAATTCAACAACAACCGCAACAATGAAAAACACCAAAAAATTCAACAACAATCTCAACATTCATAAAGACCAACAAATTCAACAACAACCTCAACAATGAAAAACACCGAAAAATTCAACAACAACCTCAACTTTGAAGTACACCAACAAATTCAACAACAACCTCAACAATGAAAAACATGAAAAAATTAAACAACATCAACCTCAACAATGAAAAACACCAAAAATTCAACAACAACCTCAACATTCAAAAACGCCAACAAATTAAAGTGCAAACTCAACTTTGAAAAACACAAAAAAGTTTACAAAAAAATATTGATAACACCAATAAATTCAACAACAACCACAATATTGAAAATCACCAACAAATTCATCAAAAACCTCAACAATGAGAAACCGCAAAAAATTCAACAACAACAAACTCAACAATGAAAAACACCAAATAATTCAACAAGAAACTCAACATTGAAAATCGCCAACAAACTCAACAACAACCTCAACAATGAAAAACAACAAAAAATTCAACAACTACCGCAACATTGAAAAACTCCCACAATTTGAAAAACAACCTCAACAATGAAAAACGTCAAAAAATTCAACAACAAACTCAACATTCAAAAACAACAAATATTGAACAAAAACCTCAACAATGAAAAACGCCAAAAAATTCAACAACAACAAACTCAACAATGAAAACCACCAAAAAATTCAAAAACAACCTCAACATTCAAAAACACCAACAAATTCAACAAAAACCTCAAAAATTAAAAACACCAAAAATTCAACAACCTCAACATTGAAAAACACTAATAAATTCAACAACAACCTCAACAATGAAAAACACCGAAAAATTCAACAACAACCTTTACTTTGAAGAACACCAACAAATTCAACAACATCAACCTCAACAATGAAAAACACCAAAAATTCAACAACAACCTCAACATTCAAAAACGCCAACAAATTCAACAACAACCTCAACAATGAAAAACACCAAAAAATTCAACAACAACCTCAACATTCAAAAACACCAACAAATTCAACATAAACCTCAACAATGAAAATACCAAAAAATTCAACAACAATCACAACTTTGAAAAACACCAACAAATTCAACAACCTCAACATTGAAAAACGCCAACAAATTAAAGTGCAAACTCAACTTTGAAAAACACAAAAAAGTTAAAAAAAAATATTGATAACACCAATAAATTCAACAACAACCACAATATTGAAAATCACCAACAAATTCATCAAAAACCTCAACAATGAAAAACCGCAAAAAATTCAACAACAACAAACTCAACAATGAAAAACACCAAAAAATTCAACAAGAAACTCAACATTGAAAATCGCCAACAAACTCCACAACAACCTCAACAATGAAAAACAACAAAAAATTCAACAACTACCACAACATTGAAAAACTCCCACAATTTGAAAAACAACCTCAACAATGAAAAACGTCAAAAAATTCAACAACAAACTCAACATTCAAAAACAACAAATATTCAACAAAAACCACAACAATGAAAAACACCAGAAAATTCAACAACAAACTCAACTATGAAAAACAGCAAAAATTTCAACAACAACCTCAACTTTGAAAAACACCAACAGATTCAATAACCTCAACATTCAAAAACAACAACAAATTCAACAACAACCTCAAAAATGAAAAACACCAAAAAATTCAACAACAACCACAGCATTGAAAAACACCAACAAATTCAACAACAACATCAATATTGACAATCGACAACAAATTCAACAACAACCTCAGCTTTGAAATACACCAACAAATTCAACAACCTCAACATTGAAAAACACCAACAAATTCAACAACAATCTCAAATTTTAAAAATACAATAAGGTTCAACAAAATAAAAATGGATAACACCAACAAAATCAACAACAACCTCAATATTGAAAATCACCAACAAATTCAACAACAACCTCAACATTGAATAACACCAACAAATTCAACAACAACCTCAAATTATAAAAATACAAAAAGGTTCAGCAAAATAAAATTGATAACACCAACAAATTCAACAACAACCTTAACTTTTAAAACTCCAACAAATTCAACAACAACCTCAACAATGAAAAACACCAAAAAATTCAACAACAACCTCAACATTCAAAATCACCAACAATTTCAACAACAACCTCACAAATGAAAAACATCAAAAAATTCAACAACAACCTCAACATTGAAAAACACCAAAAAATTCTACAACAACCTCAAAATTCAAAAACACCAACAAATTCAACAACAACCTCACAAATGAAAAACATCAAAAAATTCAAAAACAACCTCCACATTGAATAACACCAACAAATTCAACAACAACCTCACAAATGAAAAACATCAAAAAATTCAACAACAACCTCAACATTGAAAAACACCAAAAAATTCAACAACAACCTCAACATTGAAAAACACCAACAAATTCAACAACAACCTCAACATTGAAAAACACCAAAAAATTTACAACAACCTCAAAATTCAAAAACACCAACAAATTCAACAACAACCTCACAAATGAAAAACATCAAAAAATTCAACAACAACCTCAACATTGAATAACACCAACAAATTCAACAACAACCTCACAAATGAAAAACATCAAAAAATTCAACAACAACCTCAACATTGAAAAACACCAAAAAAGTCAACAACAACCTCAACATTGAAAAACACCAACAAATTCAACAACAACCTCATCAATGATAAACACCAAAAAATTCAACAACAACCTCAACATTCAAAAACACCAACAATTTCAACAAAAACCTCAAAAATGAAAAACACCAAAAAATTCAAAAACAACCTCAACTTTGAAAAACATCAACAAATTCAATAACCTCAACATTGAAAAACTCCAACAAATTCAACAACAACCTCAACAATGAAAAACATGAGAAAATTCAACAACAATCTCAACATTGAAAAATACCAACAAATTCAACAAATACCTCAACAATGAAAAACACCAAAAAATTCAACAACTACCTCAACTTTGAAAATCAGCAATAAATTCAACAGCCTCAACATTGAAAAACGCCAACAAATTCAACTGCAACCTCAACTTTGAAAAATACAAAAAAGTTCAAATAAAAACCAGTGATCACACCAATAAATTCACCAACCTCAACATTGAAAACCACCAACAAATTCAACAACAACCTCAGGAATGAAAAACACCAAAAGATTCAACAAGAACCTCAACATTCAAAAACAACAAAAAATTCAACAACAAACTCAACATTCAAAAACACCAACAAATTCAACAAAAACCTCAACAATTAAAAAGACCAAAAAAATTCAACAACAACCTCAACAATGAAAAACACCAAAAAATTCAACAACCTCAACATTGAAAAACATCAACAAATTCAACAACAAACTCAAATTTTAAAAATACAAAAAGGTTCAACAAAATAAAAATTGATAACACCAACAAATTCAACAAAGACATCAACATTGAAAATCACCAACAAATTCAACAACACCCTCAACAATGAAAAAGATCTAAAAATTGAACAACAACAACCTCAACAATGAAAGACACCAAAAAATTCAACAATAACCTCAACATTCAAAAACACCAACAAATTCAACAACAACCTCAACAATAATAAACAACAATAAATTCAACAAGAACCTCTAAATTCAATAAGACCATCAAATTTAACTAAAACCTTAACAATTAAAAACAACTAAAAATTCAACAACAACTTCAACATTGAAAATCACCAACAAATTCAACGACAACCTCAACATTGAAAAACTCCAACAAATTCAACTACCTCAACAATGAAAAACACCAAAAAATTCATCAGCAACCTCAACTTTGAAAAACACCCACAGATTTAACAACCTCAACATTCCAATACACCGACAAATTCAACAACAACCTCAGCTTTGAAAATAACCAACAAATTCAAAATCTCAACTTTGAAAAACACCAACAAATTCAACAACAACCTCAACTTATAAAAATACAAAAAGGTTCAACAAAATAAAAATTGATAACACCAACAAATTCAACAACAACCTCAACAATGAAAAACATCAAAAAATTCAACAACAACAACTTCGACAATGAAAACCACCAAAAAATTCAACAACAACCTCAACATTCAAAAACACCAACAAATTCAACAAAAACCTCATAAATTAAAAACACCAAAAAATTCAACAACAACCTCAACTTTGAAAAACACCAACAAATTCAACAACCTCAACATTGAAAAACACCAATAAATTTAACAACAACCGCAACAATGAAAAACACCAAAAAATTCAACAACAATCTCAACATTCATAAAAACCAACAAATTCAACAACAACCTCAACAATGAAAAACACCGAAAAATTCAACAACAACCTCAACTTTGAAGAACACCAACAAATTCAACAACAACCTCAACAATGAAAACCACCAAAAAATTCAACAACAACCTCAACATTCAAAAACATCAACAAATTCAACAAAAACCTCAAAAATTAAAAACACCAAAAATTCAACAACAATCTCAAATTTTAAAAATACAATAAGGTTCAACAAAATAATAATGGATAACACCAACAAAATCAACAACAACCTCAATATTGAAAATCACCAACAAATTCAACATCAACCTCAACAATGAAACCATCAAAAAATTCAACAACAACAACTTCAACAATGCAAAACACCAAAAAATTCAACAACGACCACAACATTCAAAAACACCAAGAAATTCAACAACAACCTCAACAATGAAAAACACCAAAAAATTCAACAACAAGCTCAACATTCAAAAACACCAGCAAATTCAACAAAAACCTCAACAATTAAAAACACCAAAAAAATCAATAACAACCACCAAGTTGAAAAAATCCAACAATTTCAACAGGTACTGCAACATTGAAAAACAGCAAAAAATTCAACGACAAACTCAAAATTGAAAATCACCATCAAATTCAACAATAATCTCAACCGCGAAAAACATCAAAAAATTCAACAACAACCTCAACATTCCAACACACCAACAAATTCAACAAAACCTCAACAATGAAAACACCAAAAAATTCAACAACAATCACAACTTTGAAAAACAGAAACAGGTTCAACAACCTCAACATTGAAAAACACCAACAAATTAAAGTGCAAACTCAATTTTGAAAAACACAAAAAAGTTTAAAAAAAAATTGATAACACCAATAAATTCAACAACAACCTCAAAATTGAAAATCACCAACAAATTCAACAACAACCACAACACTGAAAATCACCAACAAATTCAACAACAACCTCACAAATGAAAAACATCAAAAAATTCAACAACAACCTCAACATTGAAAAACACCAAAAAATTCTACAACAACCTCAAAATTCAAAAACACCAACAAATTCAACAACAACCTCACAAATGAAAAACATCAAAAAATTCAACAACAACCTCAACATTCAAAAACACCAACAAATTCAACAACAACCTCACAAATGAAAAACATCAAAAAATTCAACAACAACCTCAACATTGAAAAACACCAACATATTCAACAACAACCTCATCAATGATAAACACCAAAAAATTCAACAACAACCTCAACATTCAAAAACACCAACAATTTCAACAAAAACCTCAAAAATGAAAAACACCAAAAAATTCAAAAACAACCTCAACTTTGAAAAACATCAACAAATTCAATAACCTCAACATTGAAAAACTCCAACAAATTCAACAACAACCTCAACAATGAAAAACATGAGAAAATTCAACAACAATCTCAACATTGAAAAATACCAACAAATTCAACAA